>NC_053028.1:337835398-338187481 GCF_003073215.2 Triticum urartu
GAGTAGGACTCTCCTGGCGCACCCCTTGTGGCCGGCCAGCCTCCCCCCTTTTGGTCCTTTATATACTGAGGTAGAGGCACCCTAGAACACACAAGTTGATCCACGTGATCTATTCCTTAGCCGTGTGCGGTGCCCCCAGCCACCATATTCCTCGATAATACCGTAGCGGAGTTTAGGCGAAGCCCTGCTGCTGTAGTGCATCAAGATCGTCACCACGCCGTCGTGCTGACGGAACTCTTCCCCAACACTTTGCTGGATCGGAGTTCGGGGATCGTCATCGAGCTGAACGTGTGCTCGAACTCGGAGGTACCGTAGTTTCGGTACTTGATCGGTTGGATCGTGAAGACGTACGACTACTTCCTCTACGTTGCGTCAACGCTTCCGCAGTCGTCCGCGTGGGTACGTAGACTACACTCTCCCCTCTCGTTGCTATGCATCACATGATCTTGCGTGTGCGTAGGAAATTTTTTGAAATTACTACGAAACCCAACAGTGGCATTCGAGCCTAGGTTATTTATGTTGATGTTATATGCACGAGTAGAACACAAGTGAGTTGTGGGCGATATAAGTCATGCTGCCTACCAGCATGTCATACTTTGGTTCGGCGGCATTGTTGGACGAGACGACCCAGACCAACATTACGCGTACGCTTACGTGAGACCGGTTCCCCCGACGTGCTTTGCACATAGGTGGCTTGCGGGCGACTGTCTCTCCAACTTTAGTTGAACCGAGTATGGCTACGCCCGGTCCTTGCGAAGGTTAAAACGGAGTCTATTTGACAAACTATCGTTGTGGTTTTGATGCATAGGTGAGATTGGTTCTTGCTTAAGCCCATAGCAGCCACGTAAAACTTGCAACAACAAAGTAGAGGACGTCTAACTTGTTTTTGCAGGGCATGTTGTGGTGTGATATGGTCAAGGCATGATGATAAATTTTATTGTATGAGATGATCATGTTTTGTAACCGAGTTATCGGCAACTGGCAGGAGCCTTATGGTTGTCGTTTTATTGTATGCAATGCAATCGCGATGTAATGCTTTACTTTATTACTAAACAGTAGTGATAGTCGTGGAAGCATAAGATTGGCGAGACGACAATGATGCTACGATGGAGATCAAGGTGTCGTGCCGGTGACGATGGTGATCACTACGGTGCTTCGGAGATGGAGATCACAAGCACAAGATGATGATGGCCATATCATATCACTTATATTGATTGCATGTGATGTTTATCCTTTTATGCATCTTATCATGCTTTGATTAACGGTAGCATTATAAGATGATCTCTCACAAAATTATCAAGAAGTGTTCTCCCTGAGTATGCACCGTTGCGAAAGTTCTTCGTGCTGAGACACCACGTGATGATCGGGTGTGATAGGTTCTACGTTCAAATACAACGGGTGCAAAACAGTTGCACATGCGGAGTACTCAGGTTATACTTGACGAGCCAAGCATATACAGATATGGCCTCGGAACACGGAGACCGAAAGGTCGAGCGTGAATCATATAGTAGATATGATCAACATAGTGATGTTCACCAATGAAACTACTCCATCTCACATGATGATGGACATGGTTTAGTTGATTTGGATCACGTAATCACTTAGAGGATTAGAGGGATGTCTATCTAAGTGGGAGTTCTTGAGTAATATGATTAAATTGAACTTAAATTTATCATGAACTTAGTCCTGGTAGTATTTTGCAAATCATGTTGTAGATCAATAGCTCGCGTTGTTGCTTCCCTGTGTTTATTTTGATATGTTCCTAGAGAAAATTGTGTTGAAAGATGTTAGTAGCAAAGATGCGGATTGGATCCGTGATCTGAGGTTTATCCTCATTGCTGCATAGAAGAATTATGTCCTTGATGCACCGCTAGGTGACAAACCTATTGCAGGAGTAGGTGCAGACGTTATGAACGTTTGGCTAGCTCAATATGATGACTACTTGATAGTTTAGTGCACCATGCTTAATGGCTTAGAATCGGGACTTCAAAGACGTTTTGAACGTCATGGAGCATATGAGATGTTCCAGGAATTGAAGTTAATATTTCAAGTAAATACCCGAGTTGAGAGATATGAAAGTCTCCAACAAGTTCTATAGCTAAAAGATGGAGGAGAATCGCTCAACTAGTGAGCATGTGCCCAGATTGTCTGAGTACAACAATCGCTTGAATCAAGTGGGAGTTAATCTTCCAGATAAGATAGTGATTGACAGAATTCTCTAGTCACCATCACCAAGTTAGTAGAACTTTGTGATGAACTATGATATGCAAGGGATAACGGAAACGATTCCCAAGCTCTTCGTAATGCAGAAATTGACGAAGGTAGAAATCGAGAAAAACATCAAGTGTTGATGGTAGACAAGACTACTAGTTTCAAGAAAAGGGCAGAGGGAAGAAGGGGAACTTCAAGAAGAACAGCAAGCAAGTTGCTGCTCAAGTGAAGAAGCCCAAGTCTGGTCCTAAGCCTGAGACTAAGTGTTTCTACTGCAAAGGGACTGGTCACTGGAAGCGGAAATACCCCAAGTGATTGGCAGATAAGAAGGATGGCAAAGTGAACATAAGTATATTTGATATACATGTTATTGATGTGTACTTTACTAGTGTTTATAGCAACCCCTCGGTATTTGATACTAGTTCAGTTGCTAAGATTAGTAACTCGAAATGGGAGTTGCAGAATAAACAGACACTAGTTAAGGGTGAAGTGACGATGTGTGTTGGAAGTGGTTCCGAGATTGATATGATCATCATCGCACACTCCCTATACTTTCGGGATTAGTGTTGAACCTGAATAAGTGTTATTTCGTGTTTGCGTTGAGCATGAATATGATTTGATCATGTTTATTGTAATACGATTATTCATTTAAGTAAGAGAATAAATTGTTGTTCTGTTTACATGAATAAAACCTTATATGGTTACACACCCAATAAAAATAGTTCGTTGGATCTCGATCGTAGTGATACACATAATCATAATATTGAAACCAAAAGATGCAAAGTTAATAATGATGGTGCAACTTATTTGTGGCACTACCGTTTAGGTCATATTGGTGTAAAGCACATGAAGAAACTCCATGCTGATGGGCTTTTGGAATCACTTGATTATGAATCAGTTGATGCTTGCGAACCATGCCTCATGGGCAAGATGACTAAGACTCTGTTCTTCGGAACAATGGAGCGAGCAACAGATTTGTTGGAAATCATACATACTGATGTATGTGGTCCGATAAATATTGAGGCTCGCGACAAGTATCATTATTTTCTGATCTTCACAGATGATTTGAGCAGATATGAGTATATCTACTTGATGAAACATAAGTCTGAAACATTTGAAAAGTTCAAAGAATTTCAGAGTGAAGTGAAAAATCATCGTAACAAGAAAATAAAGTTTCTACGATCTGATCGTAGAGAAGAGTATTTGAGTTACGAGTTTGGCCTTCAGTTTAAAACAATGTGAAATAGTTTCACTACTCATGCCACCTGGAACACCACAGTGTAATGGTGTGTCCGAACGTCATAACCGTACTTTATTGAATATAGTACAATCTATGATGTCTCTTACCAATCTACCACTATCGTTTTGGGGTTATGCATTAGAGACAGCTGCATTCACGTTAAATAGGGCACCATCTAAATTCGTTGAGACGACACCATATGAACTATGGTTTGGCAAGAAACCTAAGCTGTCGTTTCTTAAAGTTTGGGACTGCGATGCTTATGTGAAAAAGTTTCAATATGATAAGCTCGAACCCAAATCGGAGAAGTAAATCTTCATAGGATATCCAAAGGAAACTATTGGATACACCTTCTATCACAGATCCGAAGGCAAGACTTTTGTTGCTAAATTCGGAAAATTTCTGGAGAAGGAGTTTCTCTTGAAAGAAGTGAGTGGGAGGAAAGTAGAAAACTTGATAAGGTAATTGTACCTTCTCCCTTATTGGAAAGTAGTTCATCACAGAAATCTGTTCCTGTGACTACTACACCAATTAGTGAGGAAGCTAATGATGATGATCATGTAACTTCAGATCAAGTTACTACCGAATCTCGTAGGTAAACCAGAATGAGATCCGCACCAGAGTGGTACAGTAATCCTGTTCTGGAAGTCATGTTACTAGACCATGATGAACTTGCGAACTATGAGGAAGCGATGATGAGCCCAGATTCCGCGAAATGGTTTGAGGCCATAAAATCTGAGATATGATCCATGTATGAGAACAAAGTATGGACTTTGATGGATTTGCCCGATGATCGGCAAGCCATAGAAAATAAATGGATCTTCAAGAGGAAGACGGACGCTGATAGTAGTGTTACTATCTACAAAGCTAGAATTGTCGCAAAAGGTTTTCGACAAGTTCAAGGTGTTGACTGCGGTGAGATCTTCTCACTCGTATATATGCTTAAGTCAGTCCGAATCATGTTAGCAATTGCCGCATTTTATGAAATCTGGCAAATGGATAAACAAAACTGCATTTCTTAATGGATTTCTTAAAGAAGAGTTGTATATGATGCAACCAGAAGGTTTTGTCAATCCTAAAGGTGTTAACAAAATATGCAAGCTCCAACGATCCATCTATGGACTGGTGCAAGCATCTCGGAGTTGGAATATACGCTTTGATAAGTTGATCAAAGCATATAGTTTTATACAGACTTACGGTGAAGCCTGTATTTACAAGAAAGTGAGTGGGAGCACTACAACATTTCTGATAAGTATATGTGAACAACATATTGTTGATCGGAAATAATGTATAATTTTCTGGAAAGCATAAAGGAATATTTGAAAGGAATTTTTCAAAGAAAGACCTCGGTAAAGCTGCTTACATATTGAGCATCAAGATCTATAGAGATAGATCAAGACGCTTGATAAGTTTTTCAATGAGTACATACCTTGACAAGATTTTGAAGTAGTTCAAAATGGAACAGTCAAAGAAAGAGTTCTTGCCTGTGTTGCAAGGTGTGAAATTGAGTAAGACTCAAAGCCCGACCACGGCAGAAGATAGAAATAGAATGAAAGTCATTCCCTATGCCTCAGCCATAGGTTCTATAAAGTATGCCATGCTGTGTACCAGATCTATTGTATACCCTACACTGTGTTAAGCAAGGGAGTACAATAGTGATCTAAGAGTAGATCACTGGACAGTGGTCAAAATTATCCTTAGTGGAATAAGGAAATATTTCTCAATTATGGAGGTAACAAAAAGGTTCGTCGTAAAAAGTTACGTCGATGCAAATTTTGACACAGATCTGGATGATAAGTCTCGATCTAGATACATATTGAAAGTGGGAGCAATTAGCTAGAGTAGCTCCATGCAGAGCATTGTTGACATAGAAATTTGCAAAATACTTACGGATCTGTATGTGACAGACCCGTTGACTAAAAATTATCTCACAAGCAAAACTTGATCACACCTTAGTACTCTTTGGGTGTTAATCACATAGCGATGTGAATTAGATTACTGACTCTAGTAAACCCTTTGGGTGTTAATCACATATCAATGTGAACTATTGCTGTTAAATCACATGGCGATGTGAACTAGATTATTGACTCTAGTGCAAGTGGGAGACTGAAGGAAATATGCCCTAGAGGCAATAATAAAGTTATTATTTATTTCCTTATATCATGATAAATGTTTATTATTCATGCTAGAATTGTATTAACCGGAAACATAATACATGTGTGAATACATAGACAAACAGAGTGTCACTAGTATGCCTCTACTTGACTAGCTCGTTAATCAAAGATGGTTATGTTTACCTAACCATATACAAAGAGTTGTTATTTGATTAACGAGGTCACATCATTAGTTGAATGATCTGATTGACATGACCCATTCCATTAGCTTAGCACCCGATCGTTTAGCATGTTGCTATTGCTTTCTTCATGACTTATACATGTTCCTATGACTATGAGATTATGCAACTCCCGTTTGCCGGAGGAACACTTTGGGTGCTACCAAACGTCACAACGTAACTGGGTGATTATAAAGGAGCATTACAGGTGTCTCCAAAGGTAGATGTTGGGTTGGCGTATTTCGAGATTAGGATTTGTCACTCCGATTGTCGGAGAGGTATCTCTGGGCCCTCTCGGTAATGCACATCACATAAGCCTTGCAAGCATTGCAACTAATGAGTTAGTTGCGAGATGATGTATTACGGAACGAGTAAAGAGACTTGCCGGTAACAAGGTTGAACTAGGTATTGGAATACCGACGGTCGAATCTCGGGCAAGTAACATACCGATGACAAAGGGAACAACGTATGTTGTTATGCGGTCTGACCGATAAAGATCTTCATAGAATATGTAGGAGCCAATATGGGAATCCAGGTCCCGCTATTGGTCATTGATCGGAGACGTGTCTCGGTCATGTCTACATTGTTCTCGAACCCATAGGGTCCACACGCTTAAGGTGACGATGACAGTTATATTATGAGTTTATACATTTTGATGTACCGAAGGTTGTTCGGAGTCCCGGATATGATCACGGACATGACGAGGAGTCTCGAAATGGTTGAGAAATAAATATTGATATATTGGAAGCCTATGTTTGGATATCGGAAGTGTTCCGGGTGAAATCGGGATTTTACCGGAGTACCGGGAGGGTTACCGGAACCCCCCGGGAGCTATATGGGCCATAGTGGGCCTTAGTGGAAAAGAGAAGGGGCTGCCCTAGATGGGCTGCGCGCCTCCCCCTTCCCCTAGTCCTATTAGGACTAGGAGAGGTGGCCGGCCCCCTCCTCCTCTTTTCCCCCTCCGCGAATCCTATTCCAACTAGGATTGCGGGGGGGATCCTACTCCCAGAGGGAGTAGGACTCTCCTGGCGCACCCCTTGTGGCCGGCCAGCCTCCCCCCTTTTGGTCCTTTATATACTAAGGTAGAGGCACCCTAGAACACACAAGTTGATCCACGTGATCCATTCCTTAGGCGTGTGCGGTGCCCCCAGCCACCATATTCCTCGATAATACTGTAGCGGAGTTTAGGCGAAGCCCTGCTGCTGTAGTGCATCAAGATCGTCACCACGCTGTCGTGCTGACGGAACTCTTCCCCGACAATTTGCTGGATCGGAGTCCGGGGATCGTCATCGAGCTGAACGTGTGCTCGAACTCGGAGGTACCGTAGTTTCGGTACTTGATCGGTTGGATCGTGAAGACGTACGACTACTTCCTCTACGTTGCGTCAACGCTTCCGCAGTCGGTCTGCTTGGGTACGTAGACTACACTCTCCCCTCTCGTTGCTATGCATCACATGATCTTGCGTGTGCGTAGGAAATTTTTTGAAATTACTACGAAACCCAACACTCATTACCATAGCCATACAAGCTAGACCTCTAGGGTTTAGCCATCGCGATCTCGAGGTAGATCAACTCTTGTAATACTCATATTCATCAATATCAATCAAGCAGGACATAGGGTATTACCTCCATAGAGAGGGCCCGAACCTTGGTAAACATCGTGTCCCCTGTCTCCTGTTACCATCGACCTTAGACACATAGTTCGGGACCCCCTACCCGAGATCCGCCGGTTTTGACACCAACATTGGTGCTTTCATTGAGAGTTCCACTGTGCCGTCGATGAAAGGTTCTATGGCCCCTTCGATCATCAATAACGCTGACCAGGGAGAAATCTTCCTCCCCAGACAGATTTTCATGTTCGGCGGCTTCGCATTGCGGGCCAACTCGGTTGGCCACCTGGAGCAGATCGATAGCTACGCCCCTGGCCATCGGGTCAGGTTTGGGAGCTTGAATTACGTCGCGGACATCTGTGGAGATTTGATCTTCGCTGGATTCAAGGCCGCGGTGACCCCTCCTGGCCACCTTGACGAACATGACTTAAATCTGTTGTCAGACCGCATCCAGAAGATAGCTCTGGTGACTGCTCTGGCCTTAGATCCAGAGCACACTATGGCGCCATCTAAGGATTGGAGGTTCAATGATACGTCCATTTTGCATCATGCTTTTATATCGATATTTATTGCATTATGGGCTGTTATTACACATTATGTCATAATACTTATGTCTGTTCTCTCTTATTTTACAAGGTTTACATAAAGAGGGAGAATGTCGGCAGCTAGGATTCTGGGCTGGAAAAGGAGCAAATGTTAGAGACCTATTCTGCACAGCTCCAAAAGTCTTGAAACTTCACAGAAGTCATTTTCAGAATATATAAAAAATACTGAGTGCAAGAAGTTCACTAGGGGGGCACACCCTGCCCACGAGGGTGGGGGCGCGCCCTACCCCCCTAGGCGCGCCCCCCTACCTCGTGGGCCCCCTGGTGGCCCTCCAATGTCCATCTTCTGCTATATGGAGTCTTTCGATGAGGAAAAAAACCATAAGCCATCTTTCCGGACGAGACTCCGCTCCCACGAGGCGGAACCTTGGCGGAACCAATCTAGGGCTCTGGCGGAGCTGTTCTACCGGGGAAACTTCCCTCCGGGAGGGGGAAATCATCGCTATCGTCATCACCAACGATCCTCTCATCGGGAGGGGGTCAATCTCCAACAACATCTTCACCAGCACCATCTCCTCTCAAACCCTAGTTCATCTCTTGTATCCAATTCTTGTCTCCGAGTCTGGGATTGGTACTTGTGGGTTGCTAGTAGTGTTGATTACTCCTTGTAGTTGATGCTAGTTGGTTTATTTGGTGGAGGATCATATGTTCAGATCCTATATGCATATTAATACCCCTCTGATTATGAACATGAATATGCTTTGTGAGTAGTTACGTTTGTTCCTGAGGACATGGGAGAAGTCTTGCTATTATTAGTCATGTGAATTTGGTATTTGGTATTCGTTCGATATTTTGATGAGATGTATGTTGTCTCTCCTCTAGTGGTGTTATGTGAACGTCGACTACATGACACTTCACCATTATTTGGGCCTAGAGGAAGGCATTGCGAAGTAATAAGTAGATGATGGGTTGCTAGAGTGACAGAAGCTTAAACCCTAGTTTATGCGTTGCTTCGTAAGGGGCTGATTTGGATCCACATGTTTCATGCTATGGTTAGGTTTACCTTAATACTTTTGTTGTAGTTGCGGATGCTTGCAATAGAGGTTAATCATAAGTGGGATACTTATCCAAGTAAGGGCAGTGCCCAAGCACCGGTCCACCCACATACCAAATTATCAAAGTACCGAATGCGAATCATATGATTGTGATGAAACCTAGCTTGACGATAATTCCCATGTGTCCTCGGGAGCGCTTTTCTCTATATAAGAGTTTGTCCAGGCTTGTCCTTTGCTACAAAAAGGATTGGGCCACCTTGCTGCACTTTATTTACTTTTGTTACTTGTTGCTCGTTACAAATCACCTTATCACAAAACTATCTGTTACCTATAATTTCAGTGCTTGCAGAGAATACCTTGCTGAAAGCCGCTTATCATTTCCTTCTGCTCCTCATTGGGTTTGACACTCTTACTTATCGAAAGGACTACGATAGATCCCCTATACTTGTGGGTCATCAAGACTCTTTTCTGGCGCCGTTTCCAGGGAGTGAAGCGCCTTTGGTAGGTGGAATTTGGTAAGGAAAATTTTATATAGTGTGCTAAAATTTGCTGTCACTTGTTACTATGGAAAGTAATCCTCCGAGGGGCTTGTTCAGGGTATCTTCACCCCGACCAGAAGAGCAAAGAGTTGCTCCTCAACCTACTGAACCTACTAAAAATGAAAATGTCTACTTTGAGATTCCTTCGGGTATGGTAGAAAAATTGCTAGCTAATCCTTTTGCAGGAGACGGAACAATGCATCCTGATGAGCACCTAATATATGTGGATGAAGTTTGTGGATTATTTAACCTTGCAGGTGTGCCCGATGATGTTATTAAGAATAAGGTCTTCCCTTTATCTTTGAAGGGGGATGCATTGACATGGTATAGGCTATGTGATGATATGGGATCATGGAACTACAAACGATTGAAATTGGAATTTCATCAGAAGTTTTATCCTATGCATCTTGTTCATCGTGATCGCAATTATATATATAATGTTTGGCCTCGCGAAGGAGAAAGCATCGCTCAAGCTTGGGGGAGGCTTAAATCAATGTTATATTCATGCCCCAATATGAGCTTACAAGAGAAATAATTATTCAAAATTTATATGCTCGGCTTTCTGATAACAATCGCACCATGCTCGATACTTCTTGTGCTGGCTCTTTTATGATGAAGACTATTGAATTCAAATGGGATTTATTGGAAAGAATTAAATGCAACTCTGAAGATTGGGACCTCTGCGAAGGTAAGGAGTCAGGTATGATACCTAAGTTTGATTGTGTCAAATCTTTTATGGATACCGATGTTTTCTGTAAATTTAGCACTAAATATGGACTTGACTCTGAAATAGTAGCTTCTTTCTGTGAATCTTTTTCTACTCGTGTTGATCTCCCTAGGGGGAAGTGGTTTAAATATCATCCCCCCATAGAAGTAAAAGTAGTTGCACCTATTAAAGTTGAAGAAACGACTGTCACTTATAATGATCCTATTGTTCCTACTGCTTATGTTGAGAAACCACCTTTTCCTGTTAGGATAAAAGATCATGCTAAAGCTTCAACTATGGTTTTTAAAAGCAATATTAGAACCTATACACCTCCTGAGCAAATTAATGTTGAACCTAATATTGCTATTGTTAAAGATCTCTTGGCTGATAATATTGATGGGCATGTTATTCATTTCTGTGATGAGACAGCTAGAATTTCTAAACCTTGTGCCAAAGATAAACGTAGACCCATGGTAGGCATGCCTGTTATTTATGTTAAAATAGGAGATCATTGTTATCATGGCTTATGTGATATGGGTGCCAGTGCCAGTGTTATACCTCATGACTTATACAAAGAAATTATGCATGATATTGCACCTGCTGAGATAGAAGATATTGATGTTACAATTAAACTTGCCAATAGAGATACTATTTCACCAATTGGGATTGTTAGAGATGTTGAAGTCTTGTGTGGGAAAACTAAATATCCTGCTGATTTTCTTGTTCTTGGTTCGCCACAAGATAGCTTGTGTCCCATAATATTTGGTAGACCCTTCTTGAACACAGTTAATGCTAAGATAGATTGCGAAAAAGATGTGGTTACTATTGGTTTAGGTGATATGTCTCATGAGTTTAATTTCTCTAAATTTCATAGACAACACCGTGAAGAGGAATTGCCTAATAAAGATGAAATTATTGGTCTTGCTTCTATTGCCGTGCCTCCAAGTGATCCTTTAGAACTGTATTTGCTAGACCATGAAAATGATATATTTATGAATGAAAGAAGGGAAATAGATGAAGTATTCTTTAAACAGGAACCCATCCTGAAACACAATTTGCCTGTTGAAATCCTAGGGGATCCTCCTCCACCCAAGGGTTATCCCGTGTTTGAGCTCAAACCGTTACCTGATACTCTTAAATATGCTTATGTAACGCCCCGTATGTAACTTGGCATATTTGTATTCCAACTCTTGCCATTTTAGGCTCTAAGTTACCTCGTGGTTGGGTTTTGTCTTCGTTTTGCTTTTTGGCCATGTCATGCATTTCATATCATGTCATCATGTGCATCTCATTTGCATACGTGTTTGTCTCATGCACCCAAGCATTTTCCTCGTTGTCCGTTTTGCATTCCGGCACTCCTACGTCCTCCGGCGTCCCCTTTTGTCTCTTTTCGTGTGCGGGTGTTAAACATTCTCGGAATGGACCAAGATTTGCCAAGCGGCCTTAGTACACCACCGGTAGACCGCCTGTCAAGTTTCGTGCCATTTGGAGTCCGTTTGATACTCCAACGGTTAACCGAGGAACCGTAAAGGCCTCGTGTGTGTTGCAGCCCAACACCCTTCCAAAGTGGCCCAAAACCCATCCAAACCCCCTCCATCCTCTCGGCTGTTCGATCATGATCACGTGGCCAAAAACCGCACCTCATTTGGACTCTCCTAGCTCCCTCTACCTATAAATAGACCTCCCCCTCTGAAATTCGCGGTCCAGAAACCCTAACCTAGTTCCTCTCCACCGCCGGACACGTCCGGGCGCAGCCGGACGCGTCCGCCACCGCCGCCCGGCCAACCAGGCACCGCCATGTGGCAGCGCCACCGCTCGCCGCCGCTGGCCGGCCCGAACCCGGGTCGGGCCCCCCAAGCCCGCGCGCGCCGCCCCGCTCCTCCCGCGCATCCTGCGGCTTGAAGTCGCTCGGCGTCGCCGCGGCTGCCCTCGCCGGCGACCGCGCCCGGGAGCCGCTGCTCTTCCACCGCCGCCGCCCGCAGCTCGCCGGCCGCGTCGTCCGCCTCCTCCGCCGGCCGCCGCCTCCTCGCCCGCCGCTCGTCACCGGCGCGCCGTCCCGCCTCCTCGCCGCCTCAGTTCGGGTCCGGCGCCGCCCCGTCCTCTCCGGCCATCCCCTCCTACTCCGGCGAAGTTCCGGCGCCAGCTCGGTTCGCGTGCGAGTCAAACCCTAGATCTCGCGGGGTGAGATTTTCTCTAAGTCCTTTCCCCCCCATAATTTCAAGCCCTTTTCATCATGCCATATCTCTGTCATTGAAGCTCTGTTTTGGGCGTGTGATATATCAAAATGTTCATTAGGACGTCCTCTTCATTTTGTTCCATTGCACCATGCTTGTTTGAGTCCATCTTGATTCCCAAATGACTGTTGCAAGAGTGCTTCATAATGTTAGTTCCTGTTACTTAGCAGATCTTGAGCATTTGTCATTTTTGTCATGATTATTGTGTGCTACATATGGACTTGAGCTCTACATGTGTTTTGGGCTATGCCATGCCATCTTTACAGGGGTGTATGCCATGTATTTTTGTGATCAATGTGGTGACTAGCACATGCATGCAAAGTAGCTCTCGTGATGTTGTTGATTTCAGGGACTTAGAATTTCACTAAGTCATTTTCCTGCTTTTATTTTTATGCCATGTGTTCATGTTGCTACAGAGATATCCATGCCTCTTTTGAGTATGTTCAGTAAGGATGATTTTGACATATGGTTATGCTATATTCATCCATGTCCTTGTTTGCATTTATGGAGTAACCTAGCATGACTCAATCTTGCTCTACTTCTGCTATAAAATGTTCCTGGCAGATTGTTTACATGTTAATCAATTTTGCCAAGGTTGTTGTAGTTGATCCATGCATGCTATGAGATGGTTATTGCCATGGTTAGCTTCTTGAACATGTCTTCTTGCTGGGTGTATTCTTAGCTTGTCATGCAATGCCTTCTGTTGAGTGAATCGAGCTCACAAAGAGGCCTTTGTAACTCTATTTTTGCCATGTCCAGTTTTCTATCAAGTCTGAATCTGTTAACGAAACTTGTTGTGTTTACATGGGTGCCATCATATCCTGTGATCCTTTTTGGCTTATGGTCAGTAAGGGTCTTTTGTTATATGCTTTGAGTAGATTTATGCCATGCCTTTATTTGCTATGTCCTGTTCCTGTAGCATGTTGTTTGCTTGCTCCAAAGATTCCTTCCTGATGTTAATTCCTGACATGTTAGTATTTTCACTAAGTCTGTGATGCTGATATCTTTTGCACTTTTGCCATGCTTGTTTGAACCTGCTATTGTGTGATTTAGCCATAGCTTCATGTTCATCTTTTGTCAAGCATCTTGAGTAGATCACTGCCATGTGCTTGTTGCTATGTTAGAGTGCAGTATCTTAGTTTCTTGTTGCATTTTAGATGGCATCGTGATGTTAATCGCAGGATCGTGTCATTATTGTTTCGCTTGCCATCTACAAACCGTGCATCCGATTCCGGCGATCTTTATATCGATTTCGACCAAAATCAACTCTTCTTTCCAGCGGCGCACTTAGTTTGCCAAGTTGAGGCCTGGTTCAATATTTTCCTTCCGGAGCACGCATATGCATTGCATATTACATCCCGCATATCATGCCATGTTTTGCATCATGTTGCTTGCGCATTGCACCGTGGTTGATTGTGGTTTCCTTTGCTTGTGTTCTTGCCTTGGGTAGAGCCGGGAGACGAGTTCACGATCGAGGAACCCGTTGAGTACGCTTACGAGGATCAAGCTTACGTCAACTCGGAGAACTTTGCAGGCAAGATGACCATACCCTCGAAATCACTTCTATCTTTGCTTGCTAGTTGCTCGCTCTATTGCTATGCCTATGTCGCGATACCTACCACTTGCTTTATCATGTACCCCACATTGCCATGTCAAACCTCTAACCCACCTTGTCCTAGCAAACCGTTGTTTGGCTATGTTACTGCTTTGCTCAGCCCCTCTTATAGCGTTGCTAGTTGCAGCTGAAGATTGGAGTTTGTTCCTTGTTGGAACATGTTTATTGATGGGATATCATTATTATATCTTGTTTACTTTAATGCACCTATATACTTGGTAAAGGGTGGAAGGCTCGGCCTTATGCCTGGTGTTTTGTTCCACTCTTGTCGCCCTAGTTTCCGTCATACCGGTGTTATGTTCCTTGATTTTGCGTTCCTTACACAGTTGGGTTATAATGGGAACCCCTTGACAGTTCGCCTTGAATAAAACTCCTCCAGCAAGGCCCAACCTTGGTTTTACCATTTGCCACCTAAGCCTTTTTTCCCTTGGGTTCCGTGGACTCAAGGGTCATCTTTATTTTAAACCCCTGGGCCAGTGCTCCTCTGAGTGTTGGTCCAACTTGTCAGCAGCCGGTGGCCACCAGGGGCAACTCTGGGTTGGCCTACCGGAATCTTGGACAATCCGGTGTGCCATGAGAATGAGATATGTGCAGCTCCTATCGGGATTTGTCAGCACATTCGGGCGGCTTTGCTGGTATTGTTTTACCATTGTTGAAATGTCTTGTAACTGGGATCCCGAGTCTGATCGGGTCGTCCTGGGAGAAGGAATATCCTTCATTGACCGTGAGAACTTGTGATGGGCTAAGTTGGGACACCCCTATAGGGTTTTGAACTTTCGAAAGCTGTGCCCACGGTTATGGGCAGATGGGAATTTGTTAATATCTGGTTGTAGAAAACCTGACACTTAACTTAATTAAAATGAATCAACAGCGTGTGTAGCCGTGATGGTCTCTTTTCGGCGGAGTTCAGGAAGAGAACACGGCCTCGTGTTATGCTTGAACGTAAGTAGTTTTAGGATCACTTCTTGATCTTTGTAGCTTCTCGACCGTGCCTTGCTTCTCTTCTCGCTCTCATTTGCATAAGTTTAGCCACCATATGTGCTAGTGCTTGCTGCAGCTCCACCTCACTACCTTTTTCCTACCCATAAGCTTAAATAGTCTTGATCGCGAGGGTGTGAGATTGCTGAGTCCCCGTGACTCACAGATTACTTCCAAAACCAGATGCAGGTGCCGACGATGCCAGTCCAGGGTTTGCGACCGAACTCAGGTGGGAGTTCGGCGAGGATTCAGGACGTTACTATGTTTCCTTTCCAGACGATCAGTAGTGGAGCCCAGTTGGGGCGATCGGGGATCTATCGCATATGGGGTTGTCTTTATTTTGGTTCCGTAGTCGGACCTTGATTGTATTCTGGATGATGTAATGCTATATTTACGTATTGTGTGAAGCGGTGATTGTAAGCCAACTCTGTATCCTTTCTTATTCAGTACATGGGATGTGTAAAGATTACCCCTCTTGCGACATGCCTACAATGCGGTTATGCCTCTAAGTCGTGCTCCGGCACGTGGGAGATATAGCCGCATCATGGGTGTTACAGCTTATCTTGATGAGAAAAAGATCATTACCTTTTAGCTCTTTTCACCCACGCCTTCTTCCTTCTCGCTTACCCATTCCCGCACACTCGAGCTCTAGCGCCAAAGCTCGCATTCTTCTTCTCAAACCACTCCAAGTATGTCCGGAGCAGGAGGCAAGTGGATGGTTTCCTCCGTCACGGAGGAGAACATCAAAAAGTTACGGGAAGCCGGATACCTGGCTACGGATATCGTGCACCGGCTGCCAAATGCGGGGCAGATCGCCCAACGCCCGAACCCCATGAGAGGGTAGTTTTTCTTACCCATTTTTTCTGCGGACTAGGATTTCCTCTCCACCCGTTTGTCCTCGGGCTCATGTTCTACTATGGGCTGGATTTTCATGATCTGGCCCCCAACTTCATCCTCAACATCTCAGCGTTTATCGTCGTGTGTGAGGCCTTCCTCCGCATCAGGCCCCACCTCGGCCTATGGCTGAAAACCTTCAATGTCAAACCGAAGGTGGTGGGCAGCCAACAAGCAGAGTGTGGAGGCGCCATGGTGGGCAAGATGTCTAATGTCACCTGGCTAAGGACACCTATGTGGATACCATAAAAGGGTGGCAATCGGGGTGGTTCTACATCACCAAGCCGCGCGACTCCAACTGGGTCGCGGCCCCCAGATTTCGATCTAGAATCCCCACACGGCTCACCTCCTGGAAAAAGAAGGGCCTGTCCCAGGGTTCTTCGATAGAGCTGACCGGACTCTAGACCTGCATCGAGAACATGACGGACAAGAAAATCAAACTTGTCAACGTGGTCCAGGTTATGCTCTTCCGCCGGATCCTTCCGTGTCAACGACGGGCATTTGTTTTGTGGGAGTTCGACTTGGCCAAGCACCAGACGCTACGAGAGCTCTACGACATGACGCACGAGGACGTCTGGAGGGTGCTGTTCAAGAGCGTCGAGATTCCTCCCTCCCTCACCGAGGACCGCGGACTCAGCGCAAAGCGCCGCGCCAATCCGGTAGGCTTTTATATCTCTCAGGGTATTTATTTGCCCCGGTTTAGTTATGTGTTGGATCTAAGCTTCCATGCTATTAACAGGACTGGATAGAGACAGTGGAGCAGCTTGATTGTCCAGCCCCCCTGCCCGAAGATCCTGCAGACGCTCTTCTAACGAAGATGCCAACTCCGGCACCTTATGAGGTGCCGACAAAGAAGGCCAAGAAGAAGGCCACGGGGACCCGAAAAGGTCTCCGGTGCAATATTATATCGGACTCATCATCCGATGACTCTGACGCGCACTCCTCCCACGGAAACGAGGAGGAGAAAAGTTCTCCCCCCCCCCCCGCCCAGCCGGGGGAGACAAGAAAAGGAAGGTCGACCCATCCGGGGAGGCCGAAGGGTCCAATAAGGGAAGGACCCTCCCTCCGGACTGTGCCACGACGGCCGCCAACAGCGACGATGAGCGGCTACCCAAGGACAAGCTCCTGGCGAAGTCGTAAGTGTCCGGACACCATAGTACTTCATGGTATGTTTTATTGTACTGCCTTTCCTCATGCCGAACATGATTATGTAGTCCGTCCCGAGCTCATCTCGATGTACCCTCGTCGAGCGGCTCTTTGGACTCATCGGATATGAACAGCGGTTCTACTCCGACCGCTTCCACCCCTCGCCCTACGGACAACGCCGAGGTGTTGTCTCAAAAGGCACTGAGCCAAGGGGAGGTGGTCCTGGGGGCGCCTCGCGGCGACTTCCCGGACCCTAGGTACCAAGGGAGCGAGGCTCCTACGGGCTTCGATTTCGGGCCCCAGCCGGACACCGCGCTGGAACCTTCAATGGTTCCGGACCCCGGCAGGCAGTCCCCCATTAAGGGGGGCCAACCATCTGTGTCGGTGTCCTCTGTCCAACCAGAGGCACCGGACAACCTGCTGGAAGCGCTTCGCAGCGCTTCCATCGAAGAAGAGCACCGCACTATCATGAGTGTCGTGGTCGAGAAGGTTTAGTCCGCCAAAAACGGACCGACCGAAGCTTGCGCCAGCCTCCTAACAGGCTTTGAGGTAAGCATTCAAAATATAAGAAAATATTACCGCATAGATAGTAGCCCCTGATGCTCTGTTTGGCGTTCGCGAAGAAAAGCCGAATAGAGTATCAAATGATAACTCGGGAGTCTAATTAGAGTATGTCTATGTGTATGTGAAGGCTTCACTGATGGCCGCTGCCGCATGTACTGCGGAGGTCTCTGCGCTGAAGCAGGACCTAAAGCGGTCCGAGGACGAGCTCGGCCTTACCAAAAGGCAGCTCGAAGAGAGCAAAGGTAAGATATACCCCTGTCTATATAGTTAAAAAGAAGTTCGGGTGTAAAGTAATAGGATCATCATGAATTTATCAGGGGCCACGACCGAGGTGGAGACCCTGACGAAGGCGTTGTCCGAGGCCGAAGACAAAGCGTCCAAAGAACGCATTGAATGGGAGAAGTAAGAAGCCCGAGTAGGCGAGGTGCAGCAAGAGCTCGAGGCTCTCACCAAAAAGCACGAGTCCTTGGAGCTTGACTCTAAGACGCAAGAGTCTGAGCTCGTGCAGGTGCTTGAAAGCGTCCGGAGCGCCAAGGCCGAAGCCCACAAGGCCCTCCAAGAGATTGACGCGGTGAAGAAAATAGCAGCGGGTAAGACATTCTTTATGCAAAGCAAGCACGTGAAGGAGACTTTCCTTTTTCTTACCCGAGTTCGGAGCTCTCCAGGAGCGTTTGCAGATCTTCCCCGCAGTGTACTGGATGCCGCGGAGTTTTACCGGGCTGAGGAGGGAAGCTCAATGAAGAAGTTGTTCTGGTCTCAATATACTAGGACCGAACACCCTGTGCCCTTGAGCGACCAGCTGAAGCAGTTGGTCGAACTTCACAAGGCGGCCGAACAGGCCATGCAGGGCCTTATAGTCCAGATGTGGCCTGGCGAGCCCTTGTCTGGCAGCTACTTCGGTCTGGTGAGGCAGCTTGTGGAAGCCTGCCCCCGACTTGAAGTCATCAAGCGGTCCGTCTGCATCGAAGGTGCACGCAGGGCTTTTGCCCGGGCGAAGGTGCACTGGGCGAAGCTGGACGCCGTGAAGCTGGTGAAGGAGGGGCCGCCGGAGGGCAAGGAGCATCGCTGCCCCAAGAATTATTATGAGAGTGTCCTGAAGGGTTCCCGCTTAGTGGCGCGTGTGCCAAGGATGTAATTTTTGAATGAACATGCCCATGTGATCCTGTAATATGAAACTAGTTAGTTTGCGCCATGCGACGCTTTCTTAATTTAAAATATTACCTTCTGTGCGGCTGTTTATAAAATCTGAGAGTTGGCCAGTCGTCGGCTTCTACCCCCATGTAACTAGTATTGGGGTGTTCGGGGTAAATCTGAACACTCTTTACCCCAATTTTGGGTCCTTCAAGGGAGGTGTCCAGTGCAACGAACCAGGCAATCGGACTATAATGCTTTATCACTCTCACTTAGCCATAGAAGTCTATGATTTTAAATTTTTGGCGAAGCCCCTGGTATTCGGAGGGCCGAATTTGGGGCTCTATACACGCCTAAGCCGGATAAGGCCGACTCCTCGCCTGAAGTGGAAAAAGTCTTTAAGGACTTGATACCTCTCGAATAGCGACCAGTCTCTCGCCTTATCATGAAAGTCAGTTTTTGGCTTTCTCTACTGAGGTGCTCGTCCAGAAGAACCGGGACACAATTGCAAACCGGGACACAATCGCAGTAGTTCTCCCACCGCTACCTTAGCCGATATAGCGAAACGTAAGGTACCAAAGCGTGGGAGTCGGGCGACCCAACATTTGACCAAAGACATGATTCTGAGCTGATGCATATAATGCTATAAGTTCGGGGTGCCACACTGTCGAAAGTGTTCGGACTTCTTGCATCGTATTATGGGGTAAACGAGAACCCCTGGCGAACTAACCGTACCCTGCTACCTCTTGAGCACTGCGTTGGATTTCCCCGAAGAGGAGAGGATGATGCAGCAAAGTAGCGTAAGTATTTCCCTCAGTTTTTGAGAACCAAGGTATCAATCCAGTAGGAGGCTACGCGCGAGTCCCTCGTACCTACACAAAAACAATAGCTCAACGCAAACAACGCGCTTAGGGGTTGTCAATCCCTTCACGGTCACTTACGAAAGTGAGATTTGATAAAGATGATAAATAATATTTTTGGTATTTTTGGTATAGAGATGCAAAGTAAAAAGTAAAAGCAAAGCAATAATAAAGTGATGGAGATTGATATGATGAGAAAGAGACCCGGGGGCCATAGGTTTCACTAGTGGCTTCTCTCAAGAGCATAAGTATTCTACGGTGGGTGAACAAATTACTATTGAGCAATTGACAGAATTGAGCATAGTTATGAGAATATCTAAGTATGATCATGTATATAGGCATCACATCCGAGACAAGTAGACCAACTCCTGCCTGCATCTACTACTATTACTCCACTCATCGACCGCTATCCAGCATGCATCTAGAGTATTAAGTTAAAAACAGAGTAACGCCTTAAGCAAGATGACATGATGTAGAGGGATAGTTTCATGCAATATGATAAAAAAACCATCTTGTTATCCTCAATGGCAATAATACAATATGTGCCTTACTGCCCCTTCTGTCACTGGGAAAGGACACCGCAAGATTGAACCCAAAGCTAAGCACTTCTCCCATGGCAAGAACAACCAATCTAGTAGGCCAAACCAAACTGATAATTCTAAGAGACTTGCAAAGATAACCAATCATACATAAAAGAATTCAGAGAAGATTCAAATATTATTCATAGATAGACTGGATCATAAACCCACAATTCATCGGTCTCAACAAACACACCGCAAAAAGAAGATTACATCGAATAGATCTCCACAAGAGAGGGGGAGAACATTGTATTCAGATCCAAAAAGAGAGAAGAAGCCATCTAGCTACTAACTATGGACCCGTAGGTCTGAAGTAAACTACTCACACTTCATCGGAGGGGCTTGGATGATGATGTAGAAGCCCTCCGTGATCGATGCCCCCTCCGGCGGAGCTCCGGAACAGGCCCCAAGATGGGATCTCATGGATACAGAAAGTTGCGGCGGTGGAATTAGGTTTTTGGCTCCGTTTGATATTCTATTTCTCCGAAACACTGAAATAGGCAAAAAACAGCAATTCTGGGTTGGGCCTCCGGTTAATACGTTAGTCCCAAAAATAATATAAAAGTGGAAAATAAAGCCCAATATAGTCCAAAATAGTAGATAATATAGCATGGAGCAATCAAAAATTATATATACGTTGGAGACGTATCATACCCGAACGTGCGGGTGCGGATTGTCGTAAATGGACATATAAGAGAAAGAGAAAAACTTAAATAATGCAATGACAGATTAATGATATGCATAGTTATTTGAATAATACGTCGAAGCGTACTAGTACAAGTAGTGCAATAAGCATAAAGTAGGACAATTCGAAATGTCCTATCCCAGGGCAAGCTACGCAGAAATAGTGAAAAGCGGGTATATCAAGTATTACTAGAGACCACCTGGCAGTTCCCATGTTCATCTTAGCTTCTTGCCGCCTTGGTTGTGGCTTCCGGAATGTGTCCGGCAATCGTACTGCCGGAAAGGGCTTCCAAAGAGTTAGGCCCTGAAAGAGAAAAGGAATGTCAAAGGTATATAGCCCTAGTGTGGTTAAGCCACAATGCGGGGCGTGTCCTAATTCTGCCCCCGCCCATGTCCATGGTATTTTCAATGTGTAGTTATGTACGCGCGGCACGGATTTTGTCGCTTCACTAGGACTGGGATGGGGGCCGGATTGCTAGGTGAGCTCTGATCGTGCCAGGCGATCCTGTTGCAGCTTGTTCCAGACTCGCTTGAAGGTGTCCGGGGGCTGTGACGCCGAATGAGTGGTCTGCTTGAACAGGCTGCTTTGTGCCTCTGCTGCAAGGGCCGCAGTGTGCTCTTCCGTACGGAGTGAGCGTTCTTTGTTTCCATTTACTGTTATGACCCCGCGAGGTCCTGGCATCTTGAGCTTGAGGTATGCGTAATGCGGCACTGCATTGAATTTTGCAAATGATGTCCGTCCAAGCAGTGCATGATAGCCACTGCGAAACGGGACGATGTCGAAGATTAACTCTTCGCTTCGGAAGTTATCTGGTGATCCGAAAACCACTTCCAGTGTGATTGAGCCTGTGCAATGGGCCTCTACACCTGGGATGACGCCTTTAAAGGTGGTTTTGCTGGGTTTGATCCTCGAGGGATTGATACCCATTTTTCGCAATGTATCTTGATAAAGCAGGTTCAGGCTGCTGCCGCCGTCCATAAGGACTCGAGTGAGGTGAAATCCGCCAATGATGGGGTCTAGGACCAGCGTGGCGGATCCGCCAAGACGGATGCTAGTGGGGTGGTCCCTGCGATCGAAGGTGATCGGACAAGCAGACCATGGTTTGAACTTTGGGGCGACGGGCTCCATCGCATAGACGTCCCTTAGTGCACGCTTTCGCTCCCTCTTGGGAATGTGGGTTGCGTATATCATGTTCACCGTCTTCACTTGAGGGGGAAGCCCCTTCTGTCCTCCTGTGTTCGGTGGCCGGGGCTCCTCCTCGTCATCATTGTGCAGCCCCTTGTCCTTGTTCTCGGCATTTAACTTGCCGGCCTGCTTGAACACCCAGCATTCTCTGTTGGTGTGATTGGCTGGCTTGTCGGGGGTGCCGTGGATTTGACACGAGCGATCCAGTATGCAATCCAGACTGGACGGAGCCGGAGTATTTCTTTTAAATGGCTTTTTCCGCTAACCGGATCTAGAGCCTCTGAATCCGGCATTGACTGCCGTATCTTCGGTGTTATCGTCGTTATTGCGACGCTTTGGTCTATTATGACGCTGCCTACCGTTAACATCTTTGGTATCTGAGGTATCCGGATTCCTCAATGTGTTGTTGCTACAAGCCAGCCAGCTGTCCTCGCCCGCGCAAAAGCGGTTCATGAGTGTCGTGAGGGCTGCCATAGATTTCGGCTTCTCCTGGCCGAGGTGGCGGGCGAGCCACTCGTCGCAGATGTTATGCTTGAATGCCGCTAGGGCCTCTGCATCCGGACAGTCTACAATTTGATTTTTCTTAGTCAGGAACCGTGTCTAGAATTGTCTGGTTGATTCCCCTGGCTGCTGGGTTATGTGGCTCAAGTCATCAACATCTGGTGGCCACACATAAGTGCCCTGGAAGTTGTCAAGAAATGTGTCTTCCAGATCCTCCCAACTGCCGACGGAATCAAGCTATTCAGCCAATGCCGAACTGGACCTTTGAGTTTTAGTGGGAGGTACTTGATGGCATGTAGATCATCACCGCAAGCCATGTGGATGTGAAGGAGGAAATCCTCAATCCATACAGCGGGATCTGTTGTGCCATCGTATGATTCGATATTTACGGGTTTGAAACCCTCCAGGAATTCATGATTCATAACTTCATCAGTGAAGGATAGGGGGTGTGCGGCACCTCTGTGTCGGGCTATATCCCGACGTAGTTCGTATGAGTCTTGTGTGCTGTATTCGGCCCGGCCGAATTTACTCTTGGTGTATTCGACGTGACGATCATCGTCCCGTGTGGGCGCATGTGCCCGTGTCCCATATATTGACCTTGCAATTTTTGCCTTACTGTCCAAGATGTCTCGCAGACCTCTGTGTTGCCCCGGGACTTAGTGTTTTTGACTGAGTGGCGACGGGGTGCGGTCTGAACTTTAGGCTGAAACGCCTCTCTGGCTCGGCCGCGCAGTGGCCGGTCAGCCGCATCGTACACTGGTGAATGAGGTTTCAATGCTTCCTCCTCGAGGTGAGGTAGCAACCTGCGTTTTGGGTAACTTTTGGACGGGCGCTCGAGTTCATGCTCCTCGGTCGCAAGGACTTCGGTCCACCTGTCTGCTAGCAAGTCTTGATCGGCTTGAAGCTGTTGTTGTTTTTCCTTCAGGCTATTTACCGTGGCCATAAGCCGGCACTTGAAGCTCTCTTGCTCGACGGGGTCCTCAGGCACGATAAACTCGTCGTCGCCGAGGCTCACCTCGTCTTCGGAGAGAGGCATGTAATTGTCCTCCTCCGGTTCTCCGTCTACTACCTGCTCTGGAGGGCTAGCTTGTTCGTCCTCTAGCTCTACACCGTGCTGGAGGGGATTGTTGTTGTCTTCGGTGCTATCCGGAGTGTTATTATCTCCTGTGCTGGTATCACTACTCTTGCTGTGGCGGGACTTAGAGCGGCGCCGCTGACGTTGGCGCTTGGGTTGCTTCTTGGAGGGGTCATCCTCTGCTGTCTCGTCGCCATTGCCTTCTTTGGGTGTGTCCACCATGTATATATCATATGATGAGGTGGCGGTCCAGCGCCCTGAGGGCGATGGTTCCTGTTCGTCTCCGGCTTCGTCATCCATACCGTCGAAGTCTTCGGAGTCGAAGTCGAGAATGTCAGTTAAGTCGTCGACAGTGGCTACTAAGTGGGTGGTGGGTGGGCAGCGAATTTCTTCGTCGTCCGCATCCCATTCTAGCCGGACATAGTTCGGCCAAGGTTCTCCTGATAGCGAGAGAGACCTTAATGAATTTAACACATCTCCGAAAGGTGAGTGCTGAAAGATATCTGCGGAGGTGAACTCCATGATCGGCGCCTAGTCGGACTCGACGGGCATGGATGTGAGCGGCTCGGAGTCCGTGGCCGGAGATGAATCCAGTGGTTCGGTGACACGGCTCTCGTAAGGGGTGAAGTCAGTATCCGGCTCTATCGCCACTGAGAGTGCGGCCTCCATGGCGGGGTCCATCCCTCCGCTCTCGGATGGCGCGACTTGCTCCGGATTGATGGCCGAAGTAGTTGCGGATGCGATCTCTCGAACATTGTCCGACGGCAGAGTTACGTCATGCTCGTCGCCACTGTGCGGCGCGTCCGACATGGGCTCGAATCCGTCAAAGATCAAGTCTCCGCTGATGTCGGCCGTATAGTTCAAGTTTCCAAATCTGACCTGATGGCCAGGGGCATAGCTCCCGATCTGCTCCAGATGGCCAAGCGAATTGGCCCGCAGTGCGAAGCCGCCGAATACGAAGATCTGTCCGGGGAGGAAAGCCTCACCCTGGACCGCATCGCTAGCGATGATCGAAGGGGCCATCAAGCCTTATGGTGATGACACAATGGAACTCTCAATGAAAGCACCAATGTAGGTGTCAAAACTGGCGGATCTCGGGTAGGGGGTCCCGAACTGTGCGTCTAAGGTGGATGGTAACAGGAGGCAGGGGACATGATGTTTACCCAGGTTCGGGCCCTCTTGATGGAGGTAATACCCTACATCCTGCTTGATTGTTCTTGATGATATGAGTATTACAAGAGTTGATCTACCACGAGATCGAAGAGGCTAAACACTAGAAGCTAGCCTATGGTATGATTGTCTGTTGTCCTATGGACTAAAACCCTCCGGTTTATATAGGCACCGGAGGGGGCTAGGGTTACACAAGGTCGGTTACAAAGGAGGAGATATACATATCCTTATTGCCTAGCTTGCCTTCCAGGCCAAGTAGAGTACCATCCGGACACGGGACGAAGTCTTCAATCTCGTATCTTCATAGTCCAACAGTCCGGCCAAAGGATATAGTCCGGCTGTCCGGAGACCCCCTAATCCAGGACTCCCTCAGTCTCAACACATGAGTAGGTGGTTCTCTCTCAGAAAATGAGTAGTGGAAGTGTAGGCACATTCTGATGGCTCTCTCCATGAATGGAGGATGGGTGGACAGGTATATATAGCCTCCACACAAAATCTACCTATTACACACAATTCACCAAACTCGGTGGGACCAAATCGAGAAACTCGGTGTTGGTGTCAAAACTGGTGGATCTCGGGTAGGGGTTCCCGAACTGTGCATCTAAGGTTGATGATAACAGGAGACAGGGGACACGAAGTTTTACCCAGGTTCGGGCCCTCTTGATGGAGGTAATACCCTATGTCCTGCTTGATTGATATTGATGAGTATGGGGGTTACAAGAGTTGATCTACCACGAGATCGTAATGGCTAAAACCCTAGAAGTCTAGCCTGTATGATTATGATTATTTCTACGGAATAAACCCTCCAGCTTATATAGACACCGGAGGGGACTAGGGTTTTACAAAGTCGGTTACAGAGAAAGGAATCTTCATATCCGCTTGCTAGGCTTGCCATCCATGCCAAGGAGAGTCCCATCCGGACACGGGAGAGAGTCTTCTGTCTTGTATCTTCATAGCCCATTAGTCCGGCCCATGTCCAATATGTCGGACGCCCGAGGACCCCTTAATCCAGGACTCCCTCAGTAGCCCCTGAACCAGGCTTCAATGACGAGGTGTCCGGCGCGCAGATTGTCTTCGGCATTGCAAGGCGGGTTCCTCCTCCGAATACTCCAAAACAGATCTCGAACAAAGAGAATGTGTCCGGCTCTGTAAAACAAACATCATATATATACGCAGAGAGTATAATATTTTATGAGTCTGATCCACTGAAACTTTTGTAGCGTGACATCATGTCATAGCCCGGTCATCAGTTCAAACCGTTTTTTAGCCTCCCCCTCCATGTTTTAAGACGCGGGTTTATTGGCACGTCTTGTCGAAGCAGAGATCGTGTCCCCTTATTACGGGATTCTTATTAATACGGGCGTGGATAACCCAACCGTTCCATTGGCTTGATCCCTTGGGAATAGGCAGGCTTTAAGGCCTATGAGGAGGCGTTTGATATTCATCGCCTTTATAAAGGGGCACAAACCCATCTTTCTCCTCTGCGCCTACCTCTTCCTCAACCTTTCCAACCAAGAGTTCCAGCACCCAGGTTTCAACTTAAGTGCTCTAAGCCTCCCAGTCATGTCCGGACCCAGCCTTCACGGTCGGTGGGTGGCCTCCTCTGTCACAGAGGAGGATATTGCGAAGCTCCGGGCGGCAAGATATCTGACCGCGGAAATCCTCCACAGGCTCCCTACTAAGGGGCGGGTTATTCCTACTCCCAGATCCGGCGAGAGGGTCGTATTCATCCCCCACTTCCTCCGGGGGCTAGGGTTCTCTCTCCATCCCTTTGTTTGTGTTCTCATGTTCTATTACGGGCTAGATTTTCATGATCTAGCTCCGGACTCCTTCCTTCACATCTCGGCATTTATTGTCATGTGTGAGGCCTTTCTCTGTATTACCCCTCACTTCGGTTTATGGCTCAAGACCTTTAATGTGAAGCCGAAGGTAATCGAGGGGAAGCAAATAGAGTGTGGGGGTGCTACGGTGAACAAGCTCACCAATGCTTTTTGGCCTAAAGGCTATTTCACGGAAGCTTCCATCCTATGGTAGCGGGAGTGGTTTTACATCACTGAACCCCGTGGTACCAAGTGGGCAGCTACACTTGCGTTCCAATCTGGCCCTCCATTACAGCTCGCGTCATGGGTCAATAAGGCGTTGGACTGGGGATCAATTGACGAAGTGCAGACGCTACAAAGCCGCATCCGGAGCCTCCTCGAAAAGGACACCAGCCTCATCAATGTAATCCAGGTAGTGCTAGTCCGCCGGGTCCTGTTGTGCCAGCGACGGCCCCTCCGCGTGTGGGAGTTCAATCCGGAAGGACCATGGACCCTTCAGCACTTCTTCGGCACGACGCGCGAAGGAATGTGGAAGTTATTCTTCGGGTCACGAAAGTAGTGGCCGGATAGCACTGAAGACATCGATCTCGACTGCAACCATCCGGATACCTCGGTAAGCACTCGACTCCCGAACACAACTTAGTTATATATCCCGTAATACTGAGAAAACCATCTTCGAACAGGGCTGGGTAAAGAAGGCGGAACAAATTAGGTGTTTGGCCCCTCTTCCCGAAGACTCAGCCGATCCTGTGTTAACAAGGATGCTGGCTCTAGCGCCATATCAAGTGCCGATGAAGGAGGACAAGGAGGAGAGCGAGAAGGCCAAAGGTGGCCTCCATTCTAAAGGTACACTGTGCGCTATGTCTGGGAAGATTGGGACTCCCTCTTCCAAAGACAAAAGAGAAGGGGAAGCTAACATCCCTTCCCCGCATGGAAAGAAGAGGACCGCCTCCGAAATTTGGAGGTAGAGGCTCCTAAGTGAGGGAAGATGTCTTTGCCAGGCGGTTTGGGTTCGGAAGACGAAGTTGACGCGCCATTCCTCCGTAAGGACAAGCCTTTAGCCGAATCGTAAGTGAATAAAGGTGTCTCAAACATATCCCGTTACTTTCCGCTTACAAGGGTAACATCTTAAATATGTGTTTGCAGTCCGGCGCGTAGTCTTCCTCAACAGTCCTCCTCCTCAGGGGATCTTCTTCCGGAGATGATGGAAAGCGAGACGCCTCCACAGACCCTCTCTCCCAATAGGGCGAATGACTTTGAAGTGTCGTCCCGAAGGATTTCTCCTGATCAACAAGTGGTGCGAGGGACAATGAAGACCATGCCCGAAGGTGATACTTCGGCAGTCCAAGGTCTGAGACATGCATCCCCTTCGGGGACCAACAATAAAGGCCCCGAACTATCCGGTTTACAGCCGGAGACGACTCTAGGGTCGAGTAAATACATTCCTTCGAAGGGAGTCTGTACTCCCACCGCCGCTTCCAGGAATCAGGAGGCGCCGGATACATTGATGGACGTGTTGCAACATGCGTCCATCTCAGAGGAACATCGTACCTTGATGGGTACGGTAGTTGATAGGATTCTGTCCGCGAGAAGTGGATTGAATGAAGCCTTCACAGGCCTGCTAAGAGGCTTCGAGGTATGTAATGTAATATCTTCAATTGCACTCTTCATGCAAAAATGCACCCGTGTATAGATAGTAGCCCCTGAGACTCTGGTTGGCGTCCAAAAGGAGGCGATCAAAGGATCAAAAAGATATGCCCAGGAAATAACCTAACTAATTGGAACACAGGTTGTTTCATCCATGGCGACTACCCGTGCGACAGAGGTTGCTGAGCTAAAGCAAAAACTTGATGTGGCGGATGACGACAGCACGCTTATTAATAGGCGGCTTGACGAGGCGCAAGGTATGTTTATGGACAGTCAGTATATGTGTGTATAATAATATGAGCATGAAGCGGAGAATTATATACTGGGATATGCATAATTGCAGATGGTGCTGCCGCGGTTGAAACCCTGCGGGTTGAGCTCGTCCGAGCCAAGGAGCAAGCCAGGATGAGTGATTCGATTGCCAAGAAGGCAGCTGCTGAGTTAAAAGCCGAACAGGCTGCTCGGCGCCAATGTGAGGAGAGAATATCTACCATGGCGCGTGAGCTAAAGGATGCCACTGTCCGATGTGAATTCCTTGAAAAGGATAACAAAGTCAAAACGACCGAACTCGACAAGGCCTTACAAGAGGCGAGAGAAGCGCGGTCCAAGTCTAGAGCGGCTCGGGAGGAGATCCGGCAAGCTGGGGAAATAGCGGCCGGTAAGCCCTTCTTATTACAGACTAAATTTGGTGATCCGAAGTATGCCCCGCTTAACCAAATGTGGAGTTCTCCAGACGCATTCTTGGACTTGCCGAAGAGTGTCTCCGATGCGGTGCAGTGTTACCAAGCGCAAGAAGGACATGCAACGGAGAAGATTTTCTGGTCACAATTCAGCATGCCAAAGGGTCCGCTGTTGCTGAACGAACAGATGGCCTAGTGAGCCGAGCACCACAGAATATCTGGGTCTACCATGAAGGACGTTGTGATCCGGCTATGGCCGACGGAGCCAATTCCAAGTAGTTATTTCGGTTTGGTGCAGCGACTTGTTGATGCGGTGTCGCGTATCGACGCCGTTAAGCGGTCAACATGCATTGAAGGTGCACGGATGGCCCTTGCCCGCGTCAAGACGTACTGTGCGAAGATGAAGGCCACCTATATTGCAGCAAGGAGTCCACCCAGGGGCAAGGACCATCACACACCGGAGCATTATTTTGAGGATGTGCTTGAGGGCGCCCGCTTGATAGAGAGTCAGTGCTCGAAGCATATGATTTTTGAGTGATTGTAACGAAATTGTAAAAACAATATTATGATATATTATAGGCTATGCTTTTTGCCTGAAAGTTTTGGTTCCTCCTGTGCGGCCGTTTTTTGTATAATCTGGAAGTTTTCGAGTCGTCGGTTTCAGCCCCCTCGCATATAATACGGGGGTGTTCACAAAAGCACTTGATCACTCTTGACCCAACGTCTCGGTCCATGAAGGAGGTGCCAATGCGGCGAACTAGGCAATCGGACTATAGGGCTTTAACACTTTCACTTAGCCATAGGAGTTTGACGGTGGGTCTACGATATAGCCCCTGGTATGTACGCGGTTATCCAAATACGGTGCATTACATATGTGACCAGAAGAATAGTCCTTCATGTAATACGGAAGGAATTGTGAAAGATTCTGATAAGTCATCGAGTGGTTGACCAGCTCTCGCCGCATCATGACAGTCAGTTTTCGGCTTTCTCTACTGAGGTGCTTGACCAAATGAATCGGAAACACAATCGCAGTAGTTCTCCCTTTACTACCTTAGCCGATAGGGCGGAACGTAAGGTAGTAAGCACAGGATATGGGCAACCCAACTATTGACCAAAGCCATGATTCAGAGCTGATGCATATAAGGCCAAACTCGTGACGCCAAAGTATGCTATAAAGCTGTTCGGACTTGTTGGCAACTCATATGTTGCCATATCGAGCCCCTGGCAATTTGTGTCGAAGTGTGTGCGTGAAACAACCGAAGAAGCAAAATTCAGTACTTAGAAAAAGCAAATACTGAATACGGACTATGTTCACTGGAATCTGATTGACGTGTCAAATGCAATCTCTCATATTATAACACCACTACCCGGACTATTTAACATGTCGGGGGTCGAAGGCTGAGGAAAAAGGTGAAGGAAATATGCCCTAGAGGAAATAACAAAGTTTTTATTTATTTCCTTATATCATGATAAATGTTTATTATTCATGCTAGAATTGTATTAATCGGAAACTTAGTACATGTGTGAATACATAGACAAACAGAGTGTCACTAGTATGCCTCTACTTGACTAGCTCGTTGAATCAAAGATGGTTAAGTTTCCTAGACATAGACATGAGTTGTCATTTGATTAATGGGATCACATCATTAGAGAATAATGTGATTGACTTGACCCATTCCGTTAGCTTAGCATTCGATCGTTTAGTATATTGCTATTGCTTTCTTCATGACTTATACATGTTCCTATGACTATGAGATCATGCAACTCCCGAGTACCAGAGGAACACTTTGTGTGCTACCAAACGTCACAATGTAACTGGGTGATTATAAAGGTGCTCTACAGGTGTCTCCGATGGTACTTGTTGAGTTGGCATAGATCGAGATTAGGATTTGTCACTCCGATTGTCGGAGAGGTATCTCTGGGCCCTCTCGGTAATGCACATCACTATAAGCCTTGCAAGCAATGCAACCAATGAGTTAGTTGCGGGATGATTTATTACGGAACGAGTAAAGAGACTTACCAGTAACGAGATTGAACTAGGTATTGAGATACCGACGATCGAATCTCGGGCAGGTAACATACCGATGACAAAGGGAACAATGTATGTTGTTATGCGGTTTGACAGATAAAGATCTTCGTAGAATATGTAGGAACCAATATGAGCATCTAGGTTCCGCTATTGGTTATTGACCGGAGATGAGTCTCGGTCATGTCTACATAGTTCTCGAACCCGTAGGGTCCGCACGCTTAACATTCGGTGACGATCGGTATTATGAGTTTATGTGTTTTGATTACCGAAGGTAGTTCGGAGTCTCGGATGAGATCGGGGACATGACGAGGAGTCTCGAAATGGTCGAGATGTAAAGATCGATATATTGGATGACTATATTCGGACATCGGAAAGGTTCCGAGTGATTCGGGTATTTTTCGGAGTACCGGAGAGTTACGGGAATTCGCCGAGGAGTATATGGGCCTTATTGGGCTTTAGGGGAAAGAGAGAGGGGAGGCTGCGCCCCCCCCTAGTCCGAATTGGACTAGGGGGAGGGGCGGAGCCCCTCCTTCCTTCTCTTCTCTTTTCCCTTCCCTTCTCTCCTACTCCTACTACATGGAAGGGGCGAATCCTACTCCCGATGGGAGTAGGACTCCCCAGGGCACGCCATAGTAGAGGGCCATCCCTCCCCCTCCTCCACTCCTTTATATACGGGGGAGGGGGCACCCCATGGACACACAAGTTGATCAGTTGATCTTTTAGTCGTGTGCGGTGCCCCCCTCCACCATAATCCACCTCGGTCATATCGTAGCGGTGCTTAGGAGAAGCCCTGCGTCGGTAGATCATCATCACCGCCATCACGCCGTCGTGCTGACGGAACTCTTCCTCGAAACTCTGCTGGATCGGAGTTTGTGGTACGTCACCGAGCTGAATGTGTGCTGAACTCGGAGGTGCCGTACTTCGGTACTTGGATCGGTCGGATCGTGAAGATGTACGACTACATCAACCGCGTTCTCATAATGCTTCCGCTACGGTCTATGAGGGTACGTAGATGATAATCTCCCCTCTCGTTGCTATGCACACCACGATCTTGCGTGTGCGTGGGAATTTTTTTGAAATCACTGCGTTCCCCAACAGTGGCATCCGAGCCAGGTTTATGCGTAGATGTCATATGCACGAGTAGAACACAAAGGAGTTGTGGGTGTGGGTATATACATATTGCTTGCCGTCACTAGTTGATTCTTGACTCAGCGGCATTGTTGGATGAAGCGGCCCAGACCGACATTACGTGTACGCTTACGCGAGACTGGTTCCACCGACGTGCTTCGCACACAGGTAGCTAGTGGGTGTCTATTTCTCTAGCTTTAGTTGAATCGGATTCAATGAACAGGGTTCTTTCTGAAGATCAAAAAGCAATCACTATACCGCGTTGTGGTTTTTGATGTGTAGGTAAGAACGGTTCTTGCTCAGCCCGTAGCAGCCACGTAAAACTTGCAACAACAAAGTAGAGGACGTCTAACTTGTTTTTGCAGGGCATGTTGTGATGTGATATGGTCAAGACATGATGCTATATTTTATTGTATGAGATGATCATGTTTTGTAGCACAGTTATCGGCAACTGGCAGGAGCCATATGGTTGTCGCTTTATTGTATGAAATGCAATCGCCATGTAATTGCTTTACTTTATCACTAAGCGGTAGCGATAGTCGTGGAGGCAATAGTTGGCGTGACGACAACGATGCTTCGATGGAGATCAAGGTGTCAAGTCGGTGACGATGGTGATCATGACGGTGCTTTGGAGATGGAGATCACAGGCACAAGATGATATGGCCATATCATATCACTTATATTGATTGCATGTGATGTTTGTCCTTTATGCACCTTATTTTGCTTAGTTTGACAGTAGCATTATAAGATGATCTATCACTAAATTTCAAGGTATAAGTGTTCTCCCTGAGTATGCATCGTTGCTATAGTTCGTCGTGTCGAGACACCACGTGATGATCGGGTGTGATAAGCTCTACGTTCACATACAATGGGTGCAAGCCAGTTTTTGCACACGCAGAATACTCGGGTTAAACTTGACGAGCCTAGCATATGCATATATGGCCTCGGAACACTGGAGACCGAAAGGTCGAGCGTGAATCATATAGTAGATATGATCAACATAGTGATGTTCACCATTGAAAACTACTCCATCTCATGTGATGATCGGACATGGTTAAGTTGATTTGGATCACGTGATCACTTAGATGATTAGAGGGATGTCTATCTAAGTGGGAGTTCTTAAGTAATATGATTAATTGAACTTTAATTTATCATGAACTTAGTCCTGATAGTATTTTCATATCTATGTTGTAGATCAATAGCTTGCGATGTAGCTCCCCGTTTATTTTTGATATGTTCCTAGAGAAAATTAAGTTGAAAGATGTTAGTAGCAATGATGCGGACTAGCTCTGTGATCTGAGGGTTATCCTCATTGTTGCATAGAAGTATTATGTCCTTGATGCACCGCTAGGTGACGGACCTATTGCAGGAGCAGATACAGACTTTATGAACGTTTGACAAAGCTCGGTATGATATCTACTTAATAGTTTAGTGCACCATGCTTTACGGCTTAGAACCGGGACTTCAAAAATGTTTTTGAACGCCACAGAGCATATAATATGTTCTAAGAGTTGAAATTAGTATTTCATACTCATGCCCATGTCAAGATGTAGGAGACCTCTGACAGTACTTTGCCTACAAGATGGAGGAGAATAGCTCAACTAGTGAGCATATGCTCAGATTGTCTGGGTACTACAATTGCTTGAATCAAGTGGGAGTTAATCTTCCAGATAAGATAGTAATTGACAAAGTTCTCTAGTCACTATCACCAAGTTACTAGACCTTAGTGATGAATTATAATATGCAAGGGATGACGAAAGTAATTCCCAAGCTCTTCGCGATGCTGAAATCGGCGAAGGTAGAAATCAAGAAATAACATCAAGTGTTGATGGTTAACAAGACCACTAGTTTCAATAAAAGGGCAAAGGGAAAGAGGAACTTCAAAGAATAATAGCAAGCAAGTTGCTGCTCCCATGAAGAAGCTCAAAGTTGGACCCAAGCCTGGAACTGAGTGCTTCTACTGCAAAGGAAATGGTCACTGGAAGTGGAACTGCCCTGGATACTTGGCGGATAAGAAGGATGGAAAAGTGAACAAAAGTATATTTGATATACATGTTATTGATGTGTACTTTACTAGTGTTTATAGCAACCCCTCAGTATTTGATACTGGTTCAGTTACTAAGAGTAGTAACTCGAAACGGGATTTGCAAAATAAACAGAGAGTAGTTAAGGGCGAGGTGATGATGTGAGTCGTAAGTGATTCCAAGGTTGATAAGATCACCATCGCATACTCCCTTTACCTTCGAGGTTAGTGTTAAACCTAAAATAAATGTTATTTGGTGTTTGCGTAGAGCATAATATGATTGGATCATGTTTATTGCAATACGGTTATTCATTTAAGTCAAGGATAATTATTATTCTGTTTACATGAATAAAACCTTATGAGGTCATACACCCAAGGTGAATGGTTTATTGAATCTCGATCGTAGTGATACACATATTTATAATATTGAAGCCAAAAGATCCAAAGTTAATAATGATAGTGCAACTTATTTGTGGCACTGCCGTTTAGGTCATATTGGTGTAAAGCGCATGAAGAAACTCCATGCTGATGGGCTTTTGGAATCACTTGATTATGAATCACTTGATGCTTGCGAACCATGCCTCATGGGCAAGATGACTAAGACTCCATTCTCCAGAACAATGGAGTGAGCAACTAACTTATTGGAAATAATACATACTGATGTATGCGGTCCGATGAGTGTTGAGGCTCGCGGCGGGTATCGTTATTTTCTGACCTTCACAGATGATTTGAGCAGATATGGATATATCTACTTGATGAAACATAAGTCTGAAACATTTGAAAAGTTCAAAGAATTTTAGATTGAATTGGAAAATCATCGTAACAAGAAAATAAAGTTTCTATGATCTGATCGTGGAGGAGAATATTTTAGTTACGAGTTTGGTATTCATTTGAAACAATGCGGAATTGTTTTGCAACTCACGCCACCTGGAACACCATAGTGTAATGGTGTGTCCGAACATTGTAATCGTACTTTATTGGATATGGTGTGACCTATGATGTTTCTTACCGATTTACCACTATTGTTTTGGGGTTATGCATTAGAGACAGCTGCATTCACGTTAAATAGGGCACCATCTAAATCCATTGAGATGACACCGTATGAACTATGGTTTGGCAAGAAACCAAAGCTGTCATTTCTTAAAGTTTGGGGTTACGATGCTTATGTGAGAAAGTTTCAAACTGATAAGCTCGAACCCAAATCGGAGTAGTGCGTCTTCATAGGATACCCAAAAGAAACTGTTGGGAACACCTTGTATCACAAATCCGAAGGCAAGATATTTTGTTGCTAAAAATGAATCCTTTCTAGCGAAGAAATTTCTCTCGAAAGAAGTGAGTGGGAGGAATGTAGAACTTGATAAGGTAATTGTACCTTCTCCCGAATTGGAAAGTAGTTCATCACAGAAATCAGTTCTGGTGGTCTCTACACCAATTAGTGAGGAAGCTAATGATGATGATCATGAAACTTCAGATCAAGTTACTATCGAACCTCGTAGGACAACCAGAGTATGGTCTACACTAGAGTGGTACGGTGATCCTTTTTGGAAGTCATGTTACTAGACCATGACGAACCTACAAACTATGAGGAAGCGATGATGAGCCCAGATTCCGCGAAATGGCTTGAAGCCATGAAATCTGAGATGGAATCCATGTATGGGAACAAAGTATAGACTTTGATTGACTTGCCCGATGATCGGTGAGTCATTGAGAATAAATGAATCTTCAAGAGGAAGACAGGCGCTGATAGTAGTGTTACTATCTACAAAGCTCGAATTGTCGCAAAATGTTTTCGACAAGTTCAAGGTGTTGACTACGATGAGATTTTCTCACTCGTATCGATGCTTAAAAGTCTGTCCGAATCATGTTAGCAGTTGCCGCATTTTATGAAATCTAGCAAATGGATGTCAAAACTGCATTCCTTAATGGATTTCTCAAAGAAGAGTTCTATATGATGCAACTAGAAGGTTTTGTCGATCATAAAGGTGCTAACAAAGTGAGCAAGCTCTAGCGATCCATCTATGGACTGGTGCAAGCATCTCGGAGTTGGAATATATGCTTTGATGAAGTGATCAAAGCATATGGTTTTATACAGACTTGCGGTGAAGCCTGTATTTACAAGAAAGTGAGTGGAGCACTACAACATTTCTGATAAGTATATGTGAATGACATATTGTTGATCGGAAATAATGTGGAATTTTCTGTAAAGCATAAAGGACTGTTTGAAAGGAGTTTTTCAAAAAGGACCTCGGTGAAACTACTTACATATTGAGCATCAAGATCTATAGAGATAGATCAATACGCTTGATATATTTTCAATGAGTACATACCTTGACAAGATTTTGAAGTAGTTCAAAATGGAATAGTAAAAAAAGGAGTTCTTGCCTGTGTTGCAAGGTGTGAAGTTGAGTAAAGACTCAAAACCCGACCACGGCAGAAACTAGAAAGAGAATGAAAAGTCATTCCCTATGCCTCAGTCATAGGTTCTATAAAGTATGCTATGCTGTGTGCCAGTCCTATTATATACCTTAGCATGATTCTGGCAAGGGAGTACAATAGTGATCTAGGAGTAGATCACTAGACAACGGTCAAAATTATCCTTAAAGGACTAAGGAAATATTTCTCGGTTATGAAGGTGATAAAAGAGTTCGTCGTAAAGAGTTACGTTGATGCAAGCTTTTTACATCAATCTAGATGACTCTAAGTCTCGATCTAGATACATATTGAAAGTGGGAGCAATTAGCTAGAGTAGCTCCGTGCAGAGTATTGTAGACATAGAAATGTGCAAAATACATACGGATCTGAATGTTGCAGACCCGTAGACTAAACTTCTCTCACAAGCAAAACATGATCACTCTTTGGGTGTTAATCAAATAGCGATGTGAACTAGATTATTGACTATAGTAAACCCTTTGGGTATTAGTCACATGGAGATGTGAACTAATCACATAAAGACGAGAACTATTGGTGTTAAATCACATGACGATGTGAACTAGATTATTGACTCTAGTGCAAGTGGGAGACTGAAGGAAATATGCCCTAGAGGCAATAATAAAGTTATTATTTATTTCCTTGTATCATGATAAATGTTTATTATTCATGCTAGAATTGTATTAACCGGAAACTTAGTACATGTGTGAATACATAGACAAACAGAGTGTCACTAGTATGCCTCTACTTGAATAGCTCAAAGATGGTTAAGTTTCCTATCCATATACATGAGTTGTCATTTGATTAACGGGATCACATCATTAGAGAATAATGTGATTGACTTGACCCATTCCGTTAGCTTAGCATCCGATCGTTTAGTATATTGCCATTGCTTTCTTCATGACTTATACATGTTCCTATAACTATGAGATCATGCAACTCCTGAGTACCAGATGAACACTTTGTGTGCTCCCAAATGTCACAACGTAACTGGGTGATTATAAAGGTGCTCTATAGGTGTCTCCGATGGTACTTGTTGAGTTGGCATAGATCGAGATTAGGATTTGTCACTCCGATTGTCGGAGAGGTATCTCTGGGCCCTCTAGGTAATGCACATCACTATAAGCCTTGCAAGCAATGCAACCAATGAGTTAGTTGCGGGATGATGTATTACGAAACGAGTAAAGAGACTTGCCGGTAAAGATATTGAACTAGGTATTGAGATACCGATGGTCGAATCTCGGGCAAGTAACATACCGATGACAAAGGGAACAACGTATGTTGTTATGCGGTTTGACCGATAAAGATCTTCGTAGAATATGTAGGAACCAATATGAGCATCCAGGTTCCGCTATTGGTTATTGACCGGAGATGAGTCTCGGTCATGTCTACATAGTTCTCGAACCCGTAGGGTCCGCACGCTTAACGTTCGGTGACGATCGGTATTATGATTTTATGTGTTTTGATGTACCGAAGGTAGTTCAGAGTCCCGGATGAGATCGGGGACATGACGAGGAGTCTCGAAATGGTCGAGACATAAAGATCGATATATTGGACGACTATATTCGGACATCGGAAAGGTTTCGAGTGATTCAGGTATTTTTTTCGGAGTACCGGAGAGTTATGGGAATTCGCCGGGGAGTATATGGGCCTTATTGGGCTTTAGGGGAAAGAGTGAGGGAAGGTTGTGCGCCCCCCAAGGCCTAGTCCGAATTGGACTAGGGGGAGGGGCGGCGCCCCCTCCTTCCTTCTCTTCTCTTTTCCCTTTCCTTCTCTCCTACTCCTACTACATGGAAGGGGGGAATCCTACTCCTGGTGGGAGTAGGACTCCCCAGGGCGTGCCATAGTAGAGGGCCGACCCTCCCCTTCCTCCACTCCTTTATATACGGGGGAGGGGGCACCCCATGGACACACAAGTTGATCATTTGATCTTTTAGCCGTGTGCGGTGCCCCCTCCACCATAATCCACCTTGGTCATATCGTAGCGGTGCTTAGGCGAAGCCCTGCGTCGGTAGCATCATCATCACCGTCATCACGCCGTCGTGCTGATGGAACTCTCCCTCGAAACTCTGCTGGATTGGAGTTCGTGGGACATCACTGAGCTGAACGTGAGCTGAACTCGGAGGTGCCGTACGTTCGGTACTTGGATCGGTCGGATCATGAAGATGTACGACTACATCAACCGCGTTCTTATAACGCTTCCGCTTACGGTCTACGAGGGTACGTAGACGATACTCTCCCCTCTCTTTGCTATGCATCACCATGATCTTGCGTGTGCGTAGGAAATTTTTTGAAATTACTGTGTTCCCCAACAAAAGGCACTTTACAGGTTTGAAATAAAGAGTGTGGTCTACAAAAAATTATTTGGACCTACTGTCGCACGTCTGTGTTGCCTTGCCTCGGCGAAAGGACCCCTTGGCCGGAATAGCCTTTGGTCATCTGTACGAAGCCAAACTCAGAAAGAGTCCGTAAGATGACTAGGCTTTGAGTCACCTGTGGTAAAAGATAGATGATAGTTAGTAAAAGGGGAAAAAGGCTATGGGAGTGCAAACCGTATTGTAGGCCTGTCCGTATTGTGCCTCCACCGATGACTAGGGTATTTTAAGTGCATAATTATGTATGCGCGGTACAAACTTCGCAGCCATATGAGGCGAACGACGGAGGCCGAACTGCTAATCCAGCTCTGCGATTGATCGGTTCTGTTTAATAGAGACCGACGGATTGATGGCCGATGGGATACGTGGCTTGATGGGGCCGCTTTGTACTTTGACTGCAGTAGCCGTAGTATGCTCCTCTGTATGGAGGGAGCATTCTGTGTTTCCGTTTATCGTGATGACGCCGCATGGACCGGGCATCTTAAGCTTTAGATAAGCATAGTGTGGGACTGCGTTAAAACGAGCAAAAGCGGTACGCCCGAGCAGTGCATGGTAGCTGCTGTGGAACGGGACAATATCGAAGGTCAAGCCTTCACTTTGAAAGTTGTTCGTGAGCCTAAAACGACATCCAATGTAATTGAACCCGTGCAGTGAGCTTCTATGTCGGGTACTGCTCCCTTGAAGGAAGTTGTGGTGGGACTGATTCTTGAAAGATCAATGCCCATTTTGCGGACAGTGTCCTGGTAGAGTAGATTAAGGCTACTGCCGCCGTCCATAAGGATTTTCGTGAGATGGAACCCGTCGATAATTGGGTCGAGGACCAGAGCGGCTGAACCTTCATGACAGATACTGGCTGGGTGGTCTTTGCGATCAAAAGTGATCGGGTAGGCCGCCCATTGGCCAGATTTTGAGGCGACCGGCTTTATGGCGTAGGCGTCCCGTAGTGCGCATTTGCGCTTCCCCGTAGGGATGTGCATCATGTGTACCATGTTTACTGTTTTTTACTTCGGGGGGAAATTGCTTCTGACCCCCGTTGTTCGGTTGGCGAGTCTCTTCGTCGTCGCTGTCACTGGGAGGCCCCTTCCCCTTGTGTTCGGCGTTGAGCTTGCCGGCTTGTTTGAAGACCCAACAGCTTCTGTTGGTATGATTGGCTGGTTTGTCGGGGGTGCCATGAATTTGGCAAGGTCTATCAAGTATCTTGTCTAGATTGGATGGTCCGTCTCTATTTTCCTTGAATGGCTTTTTCCGTTGACCGGGTTTGGAGCCGCTGAATCCGGCGTTGACGGTCGTGTCTTGCGTTCCTTCATTATTATTTCGACGCTTATGTTTATTGTGTCCTGGCTTGCCATTGCCGTCTCGAACTTCGGAAGTGCCCGGATCACTGGTGTTGTTGCTTCTACGAGCGAGCCAGCTGTCCTCTCCCGCACAAAAGCGGGTCATCAAAGCGGTAAGGGCTGCCATGGATTTTGGTTTTTCTTGTCCGAGGTGGCGGGCGAGCCATTTGTCTCGGACGCTATGTTTAAAGGCCATGAGGGCTTCGGCGTCCGGACAATCGATAATTTGGTTCTTTTTAATTAAGAACCTCGTCCAGAGCTTCCTGGCTGACTCCCCGGGCTAATGGATAATGTGACTTAGGTCATCGGCATCCGGAGGCCGGACATATGTACCTTGGAAGTTATCGCGGAAGGCGTCTTCCAAGTCTTCCCAACTGCCAATGGAATTTTCAGGCAGGCTGTTCAACTAGTGCCGAACTGGCCCCTTGAGTTTTAGTGAGAGGTATTTGATGGCATGAAGACCATCGCCATGGGCCATATGAATATGGAGAATGAAGTCTTCAATCCATACTGCGGGATCTGTGGTTCCATCATATGATTCGACATTCACGGGTTTGAACCCTTCTGGGAATTCGTGTTCCATTACTTCATTAGTGAAGTAGAGGGGGTGTGCGGCGCCTCTATATCGGGCCAAATCGTGACATAGTTCGGATGGAGTCCGTCTGCGGTTTTCGGCCCGGACGTGATTGTGCTTGCCATGTTCGGCTTGATAGCCGTCGTCACGCGTCGGGGCACGCCCCCGCGATCCGTAGATCGATCTGGCCGGACCTGCTTTATTCTTCAGGTCCTGCTGCAGATCATACGTGTATCCCCTAGTTGTTTTATCTCTGCCTTTACGGCGAGGTAGGGCGGGCTGGTGTTCGGCTTGAGTTGCCGCTTTGTCCCGGCCACATGGTGGTCGATCCGCCGCATTACGCGCTGATGGTACGGGCTCAGATGCCTCGTCGTCGAATTGAGGTAGCAGTTTACGCTTCGGGTAACTTTTGGTTGGGCGCTCGAGGCTGTATTCCTCTGCTGCCAGGATATTAGTCCATCTATCGTTGAGCAGATCTTGATCAGCTTGAAGCTGCTGCTACTTCTTTTTCAGGCTCCTTGCAGTGGCTATTAGTCATTGCTTGAAGCGCTCCTGCTCGAGAGGTTCCATAGGCACGATAAAGTCTTCGTCACCGAGGCTCACCTCATCCTCGGAGGGTGGAAGGTAATTACTGTCCTCTGAGTCTTCGTTTGCAGCCTGTTCATCATGGCTAACTTGCCCATCCTCCCGATCGTCTTGTTCGGAGTTTTGCTCGACGGGGTTTTCTTGGTCTTCGACATCATCCAGAGTGTTGTTATCTCTTGTGCCGGTATTGTTGTCTTTGTTGCGGCGTGATTTAGAGCGGCGTCGTCGGCTCTTTGGTTGTATTTCAGGAGGTTTATCCTCTACTGGATTTTTCTCATTATCGTTGTCACCCTCTTTGGGTGTATCCACCATGTACACGTCATATTAAGAGGTGGCTGTCCAACATCCGGTAAACGGCGGGTTTTCGGCTTGCTCCTCTCTGGCATCGTCGTCCATACCGTCGATGTCTGCGGAGCCATAATCAAGCATGTCAGTTAAGTCCTCAACTGTGGCGATGAAGTGGGTGGTGGGTGGGACGTAAAGTTCCCCGCTCTTAGCCCCTAGTCCGAGCTGGGCGTAGTTCTGATGTTGCTCCTCTGTAATCACGAGGGATCACATCAAGTCCAGAGCCTCGCTTAAAGGTGAGGTTTGTCGAGGGAGAAAAGAATCCGTGGAGTATGGCGGGAAGGGAATTCCGCGGCCGAACTCACACGGCGTTGACTTTGAGAGTTCGGAGCCAGTGTCCGAGGAAGAGTCCGGCTTGGTGATGGTTGCCGGCGACACTGCTTCCTCCGGCTCTCCCGTACTGGGCCTAGTGGCCACAGATAGTCCGGCGGGTTTAGAAATCCCATCTTCGGACCTGGCGAGACGTTCTAGTTCTAAGGCCAGAGCGGAGGCTGGGGTCATGAATCCTAGGAAGATCAAGTCTCCTCGGGTATCAGCGACATAATCTAGGTTTCCAAAACTGATCTGGTGACCTAGGGCGTAGCTGTCGATCTGCTCCAGATGGCCAAGCGAGTTGGCCCGCAGTGCGAAGCCGCCGAATACGAAGATCTGGCCGGGGAGAAAAACCTCCCCTAGGGTAGCATCATTGCAGATGATGGATGGAGCCATCGGACCTTCTGACAGCGACACAGTGGAACTCTCAATGAAAGCACCAATGTCGGTCTCAAAATCGGCGGATCTCGGGTAGGGGGTCCCGAACTATGCGTCTAAGGTTGGTGGTAACAGGAGACAGGGGACACGAAGTTTTACCCAAGTTCGGGCCCTCTTGATGGATGTAATACCCTACGTCCTGCTTGATTGATATTGATGAGTATGGGGGTTACAAGAGTTGATCTACCACGAGATCGTAATGGCTAAACCCTAGAAGTCTAGGCTATATGATTATGATTATTTCTACGAACTAAACGCTCCAGCTTATATAGACAAGGAGGGGACTAGGGTTGTACAAAGTCAATTACAGAGAAAGGAATCTTCATATCCGCACGTTAGGCTTGCCATCCACGCCAAGGAGAGTCCCATCCGGACAAGGGAGAGAGTCTTCTGTCTTGTATCTTCATAGCCCATTAGTCCGGCCCATGTCCAATAGGTCGGACGCCCGAGGACCCCTTAATCCAGGACTCCCTCACTCGATCAGACCGATATGGTTCAAAATGTGAATGTTAGGGTTTTCGGTGGGACCGATATGATCAACTTGGTGGGACCAATGTGCTAGGGTTAGGGTAAAACCTCAACTCGGTTTGACCGTTTACACAAACTCGGTGAGACCGATTTTGGTAATAAGCAAAACAGAGAGTTGGTAAAGCAAACTCAGTGGGATCGATTGCATATCTCGGTGAGACCGAGATAACTGCAACAGGCAACAGAGAGTTTGCAAGACCATCTCGGTGAGACCGAGATCCCATCGGTGAGATCGAACTGATTAGAGTTTCTGGCAGTGGTTATGTCAAACGAACTCGGTGGCACTGGATAGATCAAATTGGTGGGGCCGAGTTTGACTTTAGTTTTGGGACATATGTGGAAATGAGAAAGTGGTTGAGGGCTTTGGAACATATCACTAAGCACTTTGAGCAAGCAAGCCATTAAGCAACACCTCATCCCCTTTTAATAGTATTGGCTTTTCCTATGGACTCAATGTGATCTTGGACCACTAAAATGAAAAATGTAGAGTCTTGAGCTTTTGCCAATGTTTGTCCTTAGCATCTTGAAGGGGTTCCACATCCTCTTGTCCATGCCACGCCTTTGTTGAACTTTCTGAAATATACTAGCTAAAAGTATTGGTCCAACAAGAGATATGTTGACATTAATTACCAAAATCACCCAGGGAGCACTTGTGCTTTCAATCTTCCCCTTTTTGGTAATTGATGGCAACATACATCAAAGCTTTAGATAAAGATATGAAGAATAATAAGTAAAGCTTTGGAAAGACATGTAACATGCATAGGCTCCCCCTACATGTATGCAATCATGTGAATATGGAATATAAGATCATGTGAATGCATAAGCATGACAGAGCAAGCAATGAGTTACATGTATCTTGGCTATATAAATCAGAGCAAATGATGTAACTATAGGAAATGCACCTCCATGTTCATGATTCCTTCTTGCAAACAATATGTACAGTAGCAAGAAATCATCATGCACATGGATGTGATGCATATACTTACCTTGTGGTCTTGAGGTAGCTTTGGAAGAGATGAACCTGAGTAAACAAGGTTAGATAACACATGAACACCTACTGGACAAAGCAATTTAAGAAACCACAAGAGTACCAAGATTGGGATGACATCTAGAGAGTGAGTACTAGGTACTCTATTTGAAATAGACATGTCCCCAAAGAGTAAAGATATGCAATGAATTCGAAGATTTCCTTCCATTAGATGTCTTTCTCCCCATGAATCTTATATTGGATAATGGGAGAAGATAGGGAAAAGAAAAATAGGGCAAAACAAACATAACAAACTTAACACATGCTAACATGTCTTTCACCTCTTGAAGACATTTGACTTCTCTCCTCTATGGATAAAAGCATCTGGAGAAGCTTAAGCAGTGCATTCTCTCATATGTGATAAGCTTTGATGTGCTCTCTCTCCCCCTTTAACATCAATTTCCAAGAAGGGATGTTCTGGAGCATGAGTCAAGTAGGTTTGGTCCTTGAGTCACATTACAAAGCAACATGTAATATAAGATGCTGGAAGAGGACAAGAATCATTGAGTGGTGCTGGAATAAGTATGTAGGATGCAAATGGCAAAGTGTTTTCTCAGCATTGAAATCGCTAACACTGAGTCTTTTCTTCGGTGGCACCGAGTTTTTTTTGGTTCAGCCGAAAAAAACAAACCGGTGAGGCCGAATTCAGCACTGAGAGAACACAAATGTCATCTCAGCTCACTAGGCAAATAAGATCTCACAAATATTTGCAAGGAATTAACTGAAGGATTTGCAATGAATTGGATGCTAGGAATGCAGAACATAACAGAGAAAAAGAAAATAAATCTAGATGAAGTTTTTTGAAAAGGGAAACAAACATGCAAAAGACAAATGCAAGGACACAGAAAACACTAGAGAACTTCATCTAGAATTGGTCGGTGACAAAGTCACCTACGTTAGAGTATATTGACTGAGAAGTCAAGTGAGATCACTTGATCATAGGTCATACTCATCGTTTAAGCTCAAAATGGGGTTACCATTTTTCGTTTAAGCGTTTTGATGTATTCACACCTTGTTCAGATGCTTTGACCCATGACTTGGGGTAAAGCTTCTCTAAGATGGAATGACATACCTTGGGTGGTGGTGTTGAACTTGATCATGTAGTTGAACTTGTGTAGGATGCTCAAGGTTGATGTAGCTCATCAATGGTTGGGAGCACCGCTTGTAGTTTGAGTTCATCTACCTACATGGGTTAGTCTTGTAAGGAAGAGCACTTGTGTATCCAAAATGACAAGCATGAAGTGTGATACCAAAAGAAATTTGATATATAGAAATTGTCAGAGGATATGTTGAGTGGATTCATGCTTCCTTGACTTCAACCAACATAATGTAGAGACTTGGTAATGTAGAGATTGCTCAAGATGTGAGTGATTTGCAATCTCATGAATTCGAGCTCATCCAAGTACATACAAGGGTTAGATAGCATGCAAGGGTACAAGTGTAGATACAAGACATATGATCATCAACATAAGTGAAATATCAAGGATTAGTCAAGGGCTCATGCCTTGCATGTATCCGAATGGAGTTTCTAGTCCAAGTTTGAAGCATCAATGATGTTCAATTCACCTCTCAAATGGCAAAATACTTTCTCATCAAGTGGTTTGGTGAAAATATCCGCCAATTACTTATCGGTACGAACATGCTTAAGATCAACGTCTTCTTTGGCAACATGATCTTGAATGAAATGATGACGAACTTCAATATGCTTAGTTCGAGAATGTTGCACGGGATTATGAGCAATCTTAATAGCACGTTCATTGTCACAAAGCAATGGGACATGTTTCACATATATGCCATAATCTTTAAGAGTTTGAGTAATCCAAAGTAACTGAGCACAACATGAACCGGCGGCAATGTATTCTACTTCAACGGCATATAGGATACCAAGTTTTGCTTCTTGGAGGACCAAGACAGAAGAGATCTACCAAGAAATTAACAAGTACCCGAAGTGGACTTTCTATCAACCTTGTCTCCGGCACAGTCCGAATCAGAGTAGCCAACAAGATCAAAAGAGGACCTCTTAGGATACCAAATGCCAAAATTTGGTGTATGAATTAAGTATCTCACTATCCTTTTCACATCCTTAAGATGACATTCTTTGGGGGCGCTTGATATCATGCACACATGCACACATTTAGCATAATATCGGACGGGAAGCACATAGATATAACAATGAACCAACCATAGGGCAGTAAACCTTTTGGTCAACCAGTTTGCCATCCTTAGTCAAGTCGAGATGTCCACTAGTAGGCATGGGTGTATTCATACCTTTGCATTCTTGCATGTTGAACTTCTTGAATAAGTCCTTGGTATACTTTGTTTGGGAGACAAAGGTACCCTCCTTAGTTTGCTTGATTTGCAACCCAAGAAAGAACTTGAGTTCACTCATCATAGACATCTCAAACTTCTCCGACATTAGCTTTCCAAACTTTTCACTAAAATGAGGGTTAGTCGAACCAAGTATGGTATCATCAACATAAATTTGGCACACAAATAATTCACCACTAACCCTTTTAGTAAAAAGAGTGGAATCAATTTTTCCAATCTCAAAGCCTTTTTCAATAAGGAACTTGGTCAAGCATTTATACCACGCTCTAGGAGCTTGTTTAAGACCATAAAGAGCTTTGTGAAGTTTGTAAACATGGTCGGGTTTCTTAGGGTTAAGAAAGCCGGGAGGTTGTTTAACATAAACTTCCTCCTCAATTTCACCATTTAGAAAAGCACTTTTAATGTCCATTTGGTACAAGGTAATATCGTGGTGATTTGCATAGGCAAGTAAGATGCAGATGGACTTAAGTCTAGCAATGGGGGCATATGTCTCACCATAGTCCATACTCCCTCCGTTCCATAATGTAGTGCCTATAGATTTTTTTAAAAGTCAAACCTCACAAACTTTGACCAAGTTTGTGGAGAAAAATATTTACATCTAGAGTGCGAAACATATATCACTAGATTCATCATAAGATGTAGTTTCACATTATATTTTTTGGTATTGTAAATATAAATATTTTTCTCTACAAACTTGGTCAAAGTTTTAAAGTTTGACTTCTCAAAAAAATCTATAGGCACTATATTATGGAACGGAGGGAGTACCTTCGACTTGAGTGTAGCCTTGGGCGACGAGACGTGCTTTGTTGCGAACGACTTGTCCATCTTCATCTTGCTTGTTGCAAAACACCCATTTGGTACCGATGATGTTGTGGTTGTTGTCGGGCTTATCAACCAATGTCCACACTTGGTTACTCTCAAAATTGTGTAGCTCTTCATGCATGGCATTTATCCAATCTGGATCTTCTAATGCTTCTTCAACCTTCATAGGTTCAATGCTAGAGATGAATGAATAATGTTCACAAAAATTAGCCAAACGAGTTTTAGAGCGAGTGATTATCCCGATTTGGATATCATTGAAGATTTGTTCGACGGGATGGTCTCTTGTGACTCTTTCTCTAACTCATGAGAGATTTTGTTTGGGTCGGGGTGGAACATCTTCTTCATCATCTTGTTCTTCCTCTTGGCCTTATTCATTGTTGGTGTTGTTGCTGTTCTCTTATGGAGGTGGAGAAGGAGGTTGATGAGGTTCATCTTGGTGTACTTCCTCGTTTTCTTCATCTTGACGTGTCCCACTTGTGGATGCCTCCGTGTCAACTCTTGGTTCACCTTGTCGTGAGGTAGAAGCTTCCACTTGGACGGACGAGGTACTCTCCTTCACCTCCAATGGACGAATCTTGCCAATAGGCAAGTCTTGGATTGCTTCCAAATGGTCTTTGTATCCTACATCAATTCGCAATTGCTCTACTTGCGAGCCGTTAGATTCATTAAACTTTCTGGTGAAATTGTTGTAGACAGGGTATGTGTGAGAGTTTGAGCCATAACCGAGTAGGAAACCCTCATGAGATTTAGGAGCAAATTTAGAACGACGATGCTTATCAAGAATGTAACACTTTGAGCCAAATACTTGAAAGTATCCAACTTGGGGTTTGTTACCGGTGAGAAGCTCGTATGTCGTCTTGCTGAGTAGCTTGTGAAGATATAAACGATTTGTTGCATGACAAGTTGTATCAACCGCTTCCGCCCAAAAGTGTTTTGGCGTCTTGTACTCATCAAGCATCGTTCTCGCCATCTCAATAAGAATCTGGTTCTTCCTCTCAACAACTCCATTTTGTTGAGGCATGTATGTAGCCGAGAACTCATGTGAAATTGCGTCTTCGTCAAGAAAGGTGTCCATATTTGCGTTCTTGAACTCCGTTCCGTTGTCGCTGCGAACCTTCTTGATCTTCACTTCAAAATGATTTTGGGCCTTCGTAGCGAAGTTCTTGAAGATCTTTTGGACCTGCGATTTATCATTAAGAAAGAATGCCCACATAAATCTTGAAAAATCATCGACTATGACTAGACCAACTGAGTTTCCATCGAGACTTTTATAGGCGTTGGGACCAAAGAGATCCATATGAAGTAGCTCGAGCGGTCTTCTCGTGGTCATGATGTTATTCACGGGGTGGCTTCCTCCAACCTGTTTTCCTGCTTGACAAGCACTGCACAATCTATCCTTATCAAATATAACATCTTTCACTCCAAGGATATGATCACCTTTAATAAGCTTATCAAGATTTCGCATGCCCACATGACCTAACCTTCTATGCCACAACCAACCTTTAGAGGATTTAGCAATTAAGCAAGTTCTAGGTTGAGCCTTTTTAGTGAAATCAACAATGTATAGATCACCTCTATGTATATCGATAAAGACCATATTATGATTATCTCTTCGACACACTTGGCAATCTACTTCAGTAAATAGGACATTGAAGCCAAAGTTAGCTAGTCTAGATACGGAAAGTAAATTATAGCCAAGAGATTCAACGAGCATAACATTTTGTATGGAGCTATCATGTGAGATGGCCACCTTACCAAGGCCAACCACCTTACCCTTTGAGTTATCACCAAAAGTGACATACTTTCGAGGGCCATCATTTTCAGCAAGCTCTCGAAACATATCCTTATATCCGGTCATGTGATCGGTACATCCACTATCGAGAACCCATTCCTTTCCTCCAGCCATGTAGTCGCGACGATTAGCCATAAGACCAAAATGTCTCACAGACTCATCGAGATCAAAGTCACTATCATCATCCTCATCATAGTATCCATGTTCAACATCGTCTTGTGATTGATCAATTCCTAGAGTGATTCATTAGATAAGTGATCATCACAATGTTCACCTTTATGAATTCTAATGACTTTGGAAATGATGTTGCTAATGATTCCAACATCTCCTTTGGCACGCATAAGTTCACGAAGCTCAAGTAGACAATCACCAAACCTAGGATCATTGGAATTCATCTTACTTAAGGCAATTGACTTATGAAGAATCACATCTAGATTTAGCAAGGAATAGTTTGGAAATCGTTTCTCAAGAAATCTCCATATGGTGTAAGCACAATCAAGAGTAGGCAAGCAACCAAACAAATTTCTAGGCAAACCTCTAGTAATAAGATTGATAGTTCTAAGGTTGCCGATCATGTCAATGGACTCATTGGGGGTAGGATGCAAAGGATCAACAAGGGGCGCACAAGGACTAGTAATGTACTTGTTCAAGTGATATTCATTGAAAATCTCAAGCATCTCATTTTTCCAATCATGAAAGAACTCTCCATCAAGTATAGGCACTCTACGTCTAAGACTCCCCAACGTAGACTCATCCATTTTCCTACGATGGTGATTAAACCAAAGCAATGGAGACCAAAGCTCTGATACAAATTGAAAGGATCGAGAAGAGGTGTCTAGGGGGGGTGATTAGACCCTCAACAAAGAAAAGTAGCAGTTTTTTAATTCTTTAAGTTAAGGTGGAGTTTTAGCACAAATTTAAACATTCACCATACATTTCAAGCAAGCATGGCAAGAGTATATGAGCAGCGGAAAGTAAAGCATGCAAGTTGCAAGAAAGTAAAAGGATGGGATTGGAGTGTGCAACCTCAATTGGAGACACAGAGATTTTTGGCATGGTTCCGATAGGTGGTGCTATCGTACATCCACGTTGATGGAGACTTCAACCCACGAAGAGTAACGGTTGCGCGAGTCCACGGAGGGCTCCACCCACGAAGAGTCCACGAAGAAGAAACCTTGTCTATCCCACCATGGCCATCGCCCACGAAGGACTTGCCTCACTTGGATAGATCTTCACGAAGTAGGTGATCTCCTTACCCTTACAAACTCCTTGGTTGGACTCCACAATCTTGACGGAGGCTCCCAAATGACACCTAACCAATCTAGGAGAAACCACTCTCCAAAAGGTAATAAATGGTGTGTTGTTGATGAACTCCTTGCTCTTGTGCTTCAAATGATAGTCTCCCCAACACTCAACTCTCTCTCTCACAGATTTGGATATGGTGGAAAGATGATTTGAGTGGAAAGCAACTTGGGGGAGGCTAGAGATCAAGATTCTTGTGGTTGGATTGAAATATATTGGTCTCAACACATGAGTAGGTGGTTCTCTCTCTTTCAGAAAATGAGTAGTGGAAGTGTAGGCATGTTCTGATGGCTCTGTCCACGAATGGAGGGTGGGTGGAGGGGTATATATAGCCTCCACACAAAATCTAGCTGTTACACAAAATTCACCAAACTCGGTGGGACCGAATCGAGAAACTCGGTCAGACCGATATTGTTTAACATGTGAACGTTAGGGTTCTCGGTGGGACCGATATGATCAACTTGGTGGGACCGATGTGCTAGGGTTAGGGTAAAACCTCAACTTAGTTTGACCAATTACACAAACTCGGTGAGACTGATTTTAGTAATAAGCAAAACAGAGAGTTGGTCAAGCAAACTCGGTGGGACCGATTGCATATCTCGGTGAGACCGAGATAATTGCAACACGCAACAAAGAGTTTGCAAGCCCATCTCGGTGAGACCGAGATCCCATCGATGAGACTGAACTGATTAGGGTTTCATGGCAGTGGCTATGTCAAACGAACTCGGTGGCGCCGGATAGATCAAATCGGTGGGGCCGAGTTTGACTTTAGGTTTGGGACATATGTGGAAATGAGAAAGTGGTTGAGGGCTTTGGAGCATATCATTAAGCACTTTAAGCAAGCAAGCCATTGAGCAACACCTCATCCCCTTTTAATAGTATTGGCTTTCCTATGGACTCAATGTGATCTTGGACCACTAAAATGAAAATGTAGAGTCTTGAGCTTTTGCCAATGTTTGTCCTTAGCATCTTGAAGGGGTTCCACATCCTCTTGTCCATGCCACACCTTTGTTGAACTTTCTGAAATATACTAGATAAAAGTATTAGTCCAACAAAAGATATGTTGACATTAATTACCAAAATCACCTAGTGAGCACTTGTGCTTTCAGTTCTCGTTATGATCACGCTATTACAGTTAACGTTAGAACAACCCCAAAATATATCATTTGGTATGAAGATACTTGATGCTCTCATAATGAAAGGAATTATGCATACGTTAACTTTCATGTGTTATAAACCATAAACTTGTGATGAAGGGATCTCATAGTATAACAATCAACTTAGGCCAGTTCAACACAAGTGTTCTTCTAACATTGTGCCCTCAAAATTGTTGGCATCCTCGTTACACTTAACTTATGCATGTGATCAGGAAAACAAAACCATCATGCAACACTTGAGCTAGTCCTAGAGGCGAGATTAGGAATCGATTTACCATTTTATTATTCGACACGTCTACATGAGTTTTTCTCCCGGCCTTGTGGTTATTGCATACTCTAGCACCATTGCAGTTATAGTGTCGAACATAAACAATATTATAAACTTGGAAATAAATAATAACATTGTAATTATTGCTCCTATGACATATTTCCATCACCGGTTTGCTGGCTATTTGACGCACAAAGATGTTAGATAGCCATAGGATAAATGGACCAAGACCAAAAGGCAATGCAAATGCTTTAGTAATAAAAAATATATTAATTAAACGGCTATAGGATTCTAAAAAAATGGCTATAGTGCTTGAAAATAAACTAATTGGGCATAAACGAACTTCGAATTGGATGGAGTTTTATATGTGGTGTCTCTAGACTATAGCACGACCAAACAAAAATACACTAGCAACTTTGGTAGTGTAGGGTTATCCACCTCTCATTTCACGACCAAAAGATTTTTGCTAACAGGATTGATCTCGCAGACGTAAAGAGGAGGATTCCTGCGATTTGAGTTTTGGAGTCTCATATACACGCGCATACACTCACCTCTATGAATGCACGCACGTATACCCTACTCCTATGAGCACCTTCGAAAGATTAAGCCGGCATATCATCTTAAATTTATGAAGTCGCCATAGACACCTCGTCGTCGACGCGAACGTCTCTTCCCACTGAATGCGCATCGCCGGAAATCCTGAAATAAATCAAAAAATAAATGCAAGTATCAAGACTTAAACCCTGATAGGCTGGGAATATCACAGTCTCTCTAACCATCCAACCACAGATTTGTTATTTGAGGGGAAGGCAAACTACAAGTTCTTTTTTTAAGGTAAGGCCTCCTACTTTTTATCTCTTGTGAGAAAGAGAGAGGGCACCATCTGAACCCAGGGGCATATGCACTCACTTTTCATAAAATGCATTTTAAACATGTTTTAAAATGTCAAAGAAATCAAAAGAAAATATCACGCATACATGTTCGCAAATATGTGTACGCAGCACAAAGTTTTATGAAAAAATGTCTTTTTGTTTTGCCTCCGCAAAAAAGACAAATTTCAGTGCTTCTAAATAGTGTTTCACAACATAATTTTTTGTCTTTTTTCACAGGCCACAAAAAAGTAATTTTTCTGTGAAACTTTATGCACGCACATAGAACATGGAGATGTACCCGTGCAATTTTTTTCCAGATTTTTTTAGAATTTAGAAATGTGTTTTTCAAAATGGGTTTATATGTAACCGGGTTCATCCATGCACTTCTCGTGAGAAAGAGGCAAACTACAACTACAATGCATCAGGTCACCCCGCCCATTCTTCGTTTCTGCCGCGTGTATCTCGACGGCCCATGAAGATCACATCGAAGTAGAAAGGAAGCCCAAAGCCCACCAATAATAACAGGTCGGAACGTGCGCGTCGTGTCCTGCCTTTCCTCAACCTCCGAATCTACTCTCTTGTCTATGCAGCTGCTTCCCCTATCTATTTTCTAGAGGGAGGGGGAGAGAGGGACAACCAAGATCCAAATCTTGGCCAGCGACTCGATCGGATCTCCAGCCGACGCCGGCGACCATGGCTCGCCATCACCTCCTTCTCTTCCTCCCTCTCCTCGCGCTTGCCTTCTCCTTTGTCGTCGCCGCCCCTGAGGTACCCAACTCTTGCTCTCTTAGCAAATCCTTTATCTGTTGCCCCCTTACGATGGCTCCATCCGTATGCTGCCACAGAGACAGGGAGATGCCGCGGCCTTCATCGATGGCGCATCGCACCGCTACCTGAGGGATCAGCCAGAGGACCAGGTTCAGTCCCCAGTCATCCTCTCTCTTTCTCGGCGGACCAATCTGTCGCTGCGTGCCACCAAGTTCAAACGACTCTTCCAGCTAATCCATACCGGATTATAGTTTGTACTAGTTCGTAGCTTACACATGTACGTAAAAAATACCAGACGACCATTGAAAAAACAAATACTAGCTGTTACAACGCGATATGATGCATTTACATCGGGGCTTAAAGAGAGCCAATAAAGCCAGTAATAGATCGTCAACTACCCAGCCATTTATGTCATCCCATCTACTCGTTCTCAAACAAGAAAGTTAAGCACCTACTCTCCATGGGTGCTTAGAGTATGGTTAATAGTATAGTGAACAACCGGCTATATGAAATTATCATGTCAGCTATAGCCAACCTAATAGACAACACTAATAGTAGCTAGTTACTAAGTACTTACTACTTTATTAATATATGACCCACCCTACACTTTCACAATGTTTTTTGGAGGCCTTGCTGCAGCTGGCTGTTAATCTACAGCCTGCCTCCCTTCTCTCCCCTCTTCTCTCGCGTCCATCTAACTCAACAAAAATACAATACTTTAATCCTTAAAGCCTACTGACTGTATCTTATTAGACTTGCTCTTAGATGCATAACAACATTTAGTCAGAGGTACCTAAAATTAGCACCTTATCAAACCTGCATGGCAAGAAGCAGTTTATTGCTTTGTTTGCTACAAGCACCTGCGTCCATATATGCCCTAATAGCACTTTACCCTTGCTTTTACCTAACTGACCCCCCCCCCCGTTGGTGGTTACCATGACAAATCAACCTTAGTTGTCGTTTTTATTTCATTCCTCTCCCACGGGGCAGTATGATCTCATGATATGCCTTGTCATGCTACAACAGGCCACGTCCATGTCACTTGGTGAAGTTTCTGCAGCTGTTTCTGTCTTGCTTGGTTTTGCACCACCTGCCATTCTTCCTGCACCTTCTTCTGCAAAGGTTATTTAACTTTTGTGGTTTAGCTAGCCTTTGTGTGCATTGTGCTACTCTATCTAAGCTATGCAACCTTTGTCTATATTGATTTTCAGTTAAACAAGCTGCTACTCCCAAACCCATTTGACAGACCTCGTTCTGTTTTCTTGATGCAACTTGATGGATCCCATGGTATGTTAATTTGCTGGGAATGATTTTATCAGAATTATTCATGCATTTTGATGTAGCCACTAATGTTGTCTCTCTTGATCGTATATCAGACTATGTTGATGGCTTCATATCTGATGCCGGCAGTATTTACAAAACCAAGATTGATGGTGCAAAAAGTGCTGCTATAGAGCTTTCAGGTCTGACTAATTCCTGAGCATGTCCCTGCTTTTGGAACTTGGATGCCCCTACTTCTGTATCTGCCTTGTTGACACATAAGTATCATTGATCATGTACCTTGCAGATAAGGATGAATTGATTGTCATTCGTTCGGATGAATCTTCTGGATTAGATGTTCTTGATAACGAACTCGCCAACTTGGTAAGTACTAGCTAGTTGCCCATGCATTGCAACGGGGGCATACATATTCTAGTGGTTCATTACCAATCATGTTCGACATAAATCTTACACCTATCATATTCTAGATTTTGCTAAGATTTTATTTGATTTGAGTATGGGTATGGGAAGGAAAGTTTTGATTCAGTTGAGGTTTGAGGTTTTGGTAAGATTTGATTTGATTTGGGTATGGGTAGGGGAAGGCAAGGAAACTTTTGATTTAGTTGTGGTTTTGGTAAGATTTGATTGAGTTAATGTAGGAGATGGAGGAGGGGAGATCGAGGGTAGGGGGAGTTGGACGTACATACGTACAATCCCCAACTCCCCTTTAATAGTAGAGATGTACTATTTCGTTAGGAGGAAACTAGTACCCCCTCCTTCCCGATATGTTAGGCGTATTAGGAACTGCATGCAATTCCATAATGTAAGGCGCACAGTTGCGGCGTCGCTAACGATAGCTAGTTTTCAGGAAATAAAAAAAATACGACGACGACCCTCTCTTGCGGTTAGTTCCCACGAGCACCCACTCGTCTCTCTCTCCTTCAAAATTTTCTCCCCATGAATGACCCACCTCACTTGCCTCCCCCGCGCAATTTTCTCCTGCGTGAAGAACGCCCAGCACACCATTTCTCCTTCCGATCTTTCCCACCTCGTACAGACATCAATCCATGGCCAGGCCCCTCAACGGCGGCGGTGTTGGCGATTACGCTCCCGCCGGCAAAGGAGTTACTGCCCATCTTGCCGCCGACGATGGCATTGCTGTGCAGCTTGCCGCCGATGAGGCCGGTCTCGTGCGCGGCCGTCCCAGTACGATGGGAACAGGCAACCACGATACGGCCGGCTCGAAGCTAGCCCGACCAGCTAGACGACACGGAGGTTGGACGTCGACGGGGAAGACCGGGACCTGCGATGACCACGGCCACGACGACGGTGTCCGCAACGGCGATGGTGATGAAGCAAGAAAACATAAAGGACAGGACGACGCTCTTGGCGGCGGGTACGGCGACGGACTGGGTGATGGCCGCATGATCTGGGAGGACTATATCAACAAGGTCAACAGTGCGCACGAAGTTAACTCGGATGACGAGACCAACGATGGCGAATGTGTCGATGAGCAGGACATCACTGTTGAAGGAGCCAATGATATGATCAACGGAGATGAAGAAGTGGATATGAGCTATGTCTATGGCGTCCTAGAATCTGAGGGCATGAAGCTATGGATGTATGTGCCAGACACATATGCTACTCAGGTACCGGATTCCCTTGAAGATGTGCAGGTTGAAGCAGAGAACGAGCTGACGAAGCAGCAAGCTATGGACGTCGACCGTGCGGACAATACCGAGGTCTTCGAATAGCAACAGTATGTGCCCGAGCATGATCAAGATAGCCAAGTCAGGATCTCATCGAAGAGACAATAGGAGATGATACTTTACATCTTCCCAAAGAGTGGTACTCCAGTATTGAAGGTAGCCAAGTCCCGGATTTTCTTGAAGACTTGAGTGTTGGTGCAGAAGATATGTCAGCTCAAGAAAGTTTCGAGGTTGAACAGGACATCCTTGCAGGAGAGAGCCAACCACCGGACTCCCTCGAGGAAATTGAAGCAGAGGTAATAGCTTCGCTAGGAGTGGCCGGAGAAGAGCAAGGTGAGGCCGAAGCAGAGCATGATGATGGCAACGAAGGACACATTGAGCCTGAAGAAGGGCATGACAATGCTGAAGAAGAACTAGGTGAGGGAGAAAAACCAGAGTCTGCCGTACGGAAGGACATGCTCAAAATTATTTTGCCCCTGTACTTTGAACCTTATAGATTACCTATTGAAACTGGCTTTCACCTTACATTACCTAATCCGTGTTAGATTTGTTCGGTCCCCTAGCCTGAAATAGTATGAACATTTATCTTTCTGTAACATGGTTTACAAATCAGAGTTCATTTTTTTGCTTATGATGGAGTATGTTTTGTAGCCTTTGTGAGTAGCCCATGCGTGCTATTTTTGGAGTAACACATGCTACATTTACAAATTCCCTCCCCTGCACTAAGATCCTTTGAGTCAGTTTGGTACATGCATGGACTGGCTCCATGCATGGCCTGCTAGTACTGCCAGCATGAATTTTTTGACACAAGGAAGCTAGGAGCAAGACAGTAAAGACCAAGAACTCCACGATTACTCCTGAATTAAAGGTTAGCACTCTGATTACATTAAGTGCACAGGATCTTCTGACAAGAAAAATGACAACACATCAAACTGAAGCAAATCACATTAGCAAATCTGATTACAATACTCACAAATAAGTTTGCAACTCTGATAAACACACACTGAGCACCTGAACATAACAAATTGTCCGACTTTAGCAACAAGTTCGTCTACGGTTTTCGGAGCTGACTTCTGAAACATTGCTTGCATACCCTGCAATAAAAAACAAGATCCATAATGTCTTCAGCAATATGTTTGTGTTTGCTATTCATAGCTGAATTCTGGAATATGGATTTAATACCTGAAAAAAGACCAAGATCCAAAGCATTTAGATCAAGAGAATTGGGTGGCTGGTAGATCAGTCTTATGTCAAACCCATCTGCAGTTGCTGCTTCTTTAAACACAACATCATTGACATCAATATGGGTTTTGGCGTTGTCTTGCTGGATGAAAATAGGCTCCCCAAATTCCTCAACCAGCCATTTCTGTTTAATGGCAGGCAGGAGCAGGACCTTGTTAACAAGAAACTCATGGCTATCATTCTTTGCGACAGATATCATTGCCTTTGTGATCATGGTACCAGCACCCCTGTGCTTGACCTCTTAGAAGGCTCTCTAGTTACAAATGGAAACATTCCAATTTTCCCATCAAATGTGCATGTCCCAGGTGCATCAAATCTAGGCCTCGTAATTGCTACAAGGAACATCACCTTCGGAATAAATCCTTTGTTCCTAATGCCCCTTTTAGGCTTGTCCTCATCAAGGGCCAAGTAATATTTCTGACATCTTCTAGTCATGTAGAACCACTTCTCATCGATATGCACCGACGCCCTCTCATGTTTTCATCAGTCAATGTTGGCTTGATATCGTTCGTGTCACGCTTGAATTTGCCTTCCTTAAACCTCCTGTGTAAGGTGCTCTTTGCAAAATTCAGCTCCTTGGCTAGGTCATGCAGAGTGGTCCTTTTCATCACTGGAATTGCAGTAATATCATCTGGGTTGATTTAAACTTTCTTGCGGCTACAGTGCTTTGCCCTCTTGCTAACAACAGCATTCACCCCTCCACCTCTCTGGCCTTTTTTCCCAATAGAACAATGCTCGTGCATTGCAACGGGATATAAATATTCTAGTACGTTAACTTGTGATTTACCTTTCAATAATAAAGTGATACTGTAAATAAATGTTCATCAAATTCTGACCGTGAATTACCTTATGTTTTGATTAGAAGTTTGGTAAGTTTAGAGTGGAATTGGTTCAGAAGATAAGTAAATTAAGGTGATGGATTATCATATACATGGAAGGTTGGATGAAGGGGTGGTGAGAAGAAAGGTGAAATGGGAACCTTATGTTATTTTTAAGTAGTAGAGATAACGCTGCACACATCTCTGAGAAACACCCATCTGTGCTGCCACTTGTAGTGAAACACCTCGCTTCAATATGCCATGAGTACTCCTATCCAAAGGCATGCTGTATATAGTCCTCCTTTCATTGTCTGTGCACCATTTGCGCTTCCTCTGATCTGTGAGACAAGAAAAAATTTACAGCATGTCAGGCAACAAGGTGTGTAGCTATCACAAGTCTACATAAACTTGGATGACAAATGACAATGCTGGATGCACGTGTACTGTACTCTAACTCTATTCACACGATGCCAAGTGCTAGTGGGCAACAGCGAGACACGATGATAAACGACGCCGACAAAGGCAGGCTAGCGCAAAAAGGCCCTGCTTGATTCCATGCAAAAATAATTGATAACCTAGTAGATAACCGGCTTGAACTACTACTCTGCTAATCCTATTTGATTACAAATTCTCAGTGTACATGTGCTTATGCCAACAAGGAACACTGATCAATTCAATCATGAAAAAGAATTAAGGAACCCACACAATTCTGCACCTGAATTACATGCATTATTTAAACACGCTGTAAAACAACAATCAAAAAGTGATGTATGCTTGAAAGAAACGTGGCTGCACTCAAGCCTCAAACTGAAAAGAATAGGTTTCGTACACTTACTCGGACCTGCGCCACCTCCTTCGCTGTTGCCATGTTCTCCGGCGCCCTGCTCGATGTTGCCATTCTCGCCGGTACCATGACCGCCGGTGTCATGCTCACCTTTGCCATACCCTCCATTGCCATGCGCGTTGTTCCCTTGATCCGAGTTGCCGTGCTCGTTGTTCCCCTGATCCGAGTTGCGGTGCTCGTCGCTGCCATGAACAGTGGCCATCGTGAATGATGTGCTGCTCGGCGTTGCTCTGTCCAGGCTGAAAGTTATGCCAATTTCCCAGCCAGCCTACGCCGTGCCCAGTCAGGCCTGGTCTCCGGCGACCATGCCCGGCATCGACATGGCCGGGGACATAGCGTCCAAAAACACCACGTCTGATGAGGCGACGGTCAGCATGCACGCCAACATGGCCCTGACCGGCAAGGTCTAGTGTGCGTCCGATGCCGCCGATTCGGACATGCAGGCTTGACGTGTGTCCACCTCCTCCAATGTGCGCCTCTCCGCTAGCATGATTTTTACAGTGGTTTCTGTGAGCATCGTCAGAATCTTCTCCCTCGCCAACGTCTGTTGATGCAGATATCGTTGAAAAATTAGAGATTGACAGTACTCCTGACATTCAGATCGATAACTAGGCAGAAACAAATCCATGTGAGGAAACTAACCTTCGTAGGTGTCAGCCCATAGCAGATCATTGTTGAGATCAATGACAGGACCAGTGTAATTGCCATTGTCATCCCATCTAGGCGGCAGATTCAGGTCAATTTCCACCATGTTTACGAAAGCATACAGCAGAGAGATCTCTACAGCAGAGGGAGAAGAAGCACAGGGAAGAAGCAGGGGGAAGAAAGAGAAGTTAGTGGGGAGCGCTGTAAGTCACGATCGATGGTTGAGGAGCTTTCCAAATTTGAAGTTTTGACGGCCGGCGCGGGAAAGAATTGGCGGGGCGAGTTGGAGGCAATCTGAGTTTGGGATTGGATCGGTCAATCAAGACTAGGTCAAAGGAGATCATGCGTGTGCCTGCCTCTCTTTTTTTTCCAGTCGGGGATGCATCCCTTGTACGACGGCCCCTGTAACAAACGATGCGCTAATTTTCGTGCAAATTCCTAATATGCCTAACATATTGGGAAGGAGGGAGTACAATCTAGAAACTAAAAGTAGAACAATTTTTGTGCAGGCAACCTGGTTGGCGGGATCCTATCAGAAAGCTGATAGCAAATTAAACATTCCCTTGAAGAGTGGAAACAGTCTTACTTTGTTCCTCACTAAGGTTAGCATCGCTTCATCATCCATTTGCATACTAACATGAACTTGGTTTCAAAAGAACATAACTCGTCTGATGATGCATTGTTTTTCTGTTAAAATTGGATAAGCTCACTTCCTAGTTTGTGCAAAATTGACCACTAAATTGTAGGCATTTATTTAACTGCATTTGCATGTCTACACAGGAAGCAGACGTTGAATTTGCATCCAGCTTGATCTCCCTTCTTAAAACCATCGAAAGGGGTATTCAGGTTCACGAAGATTTCTCAGGAGGCATGGTGAGCCCTGCAGAGTTATTAGTATGCCACTTCACGGGCATTAAGGTAATTATAAACATAAATCTTTAGCCGCAATTTGAATATCCTTATTAACTGTGCACAGCAAAATATTCAAGAGACCCTGTCTCTTCCTTGCCCAGATACCCTTGATATAAGCACATGACTCCCCTATGTTAGTGATATAAAGTTACTAATTTGACCGGTTTATTTAGGCTCTGGAAGATGAATATGGTTCCGCAGAAATTGTTAAGCAGGGAGCTGAAGTAGTTCAGACAGCTCTCACAAAAGCATTTGATCAATTGCAGGGAGCATATAATGGTAAATTACTTTGTGCGGTTGATTGTTGACTTGAAACATAACCTTTGCAATCAGTACACTTGTTATATTTGCAGAACACTATTGACAGTTGATTTTTTTCTGTTTCGACATTTATGATGTATTAATATAGGAAAAATTGTTGGACTGGTAATATCCGCTAAGGAGGCTTCAACATCCTTGGCATCCATCATCGATGCACCGTCTTCATTGCATATCTCAAGACGGCTTGCAGAAGCATCTAAAACTAATGCTACAGCTTCTATAGCTGCTATATATCTTGTTAGATTGAGTCTTGCATGGATTACAGGGATCATCCTTCTCGTCTCAACTCTCATTGGGGTGAGCATGCTTTCTTGTAGTCTTGTCTATTATTGATCAACTTTGGCGAAATGCAATCTATGACAACACTATGTGCTGATTGTGCAGATTTGCTTGCTCATGAACATGCCGCTTACGAGGGACACACTCCTATATTCAAATGTCAAGATTGATTAGTTTGTGCTACATACGAATTTTCACACGATGACATGAAAGTTTTCAACAGTCATGCTTGGTTTTTCCTTTGGATCCTGGGGTTTACAGTAGGAACGTGAGTGTGGGCTTGCTGTTCATGCAGTGTAGCATAAAAATACTGTTGCTATGTCCTTCATTTAGAATCATACTGCCACTGCCTGTTTGGGCTTCTCATGTTTTTCCGTAAATAAATAACAATATTCGAGTGGGGTTTATTTTGTTAATATCGGTCATGATTGTATTGTTGCAAAAAGCAGTATCTGAATAAATTCGCCACTCGAATATTCATTGGGATATATTTTGTCTTCATATATGACGTTAAATGATTTATTGAGTTGAAATTTCATATAAATTGATTAATCATATGTACTGCAAGAATAGGGAGCATACTGCCATGTTTTGATCAAAATCCGGATCATAATTGTTGTGATCGATGAATCATGGGCGATATTCTAGCCTGGCTGTGGCACTATTGATCTAATGAAGTTGCCAACTCTAGCTAAGCATGCTATATCTTTGAATTCTAGTATTTGGCTGTAATAGTTTTCTATGGAAATGTGCGCCCCTGTTTTTTTATCCTATATCCGGAACACTTTTAAAATTAGTGAAGACTACACATATGGCCGTGCGTTGCAACAAGAGACCGCAAGGCACGCGGATCATAGGATCCTATGCACACAAGATAGCATTGCGGGCCCTCTTTTTATACCATTAAATCGCTCCTTTTCTTCTTCCTCCATCCGTTATCTCTACCTCTCTATTTAAGCTTGCCGATATATGTGCTTCACGACAGAGCAAACGCAGGTTGCTATGAATCAGGGGTAGCCAGGTCGATAAACTGGGTCATGAGACACAGATTGTTGATGACAATAATAATGGACCGATTGATAGTATAGGGTAATTCAAGACGGTAGTTTGGAACATGAAACATGATCCCGAGTCAATTGTTCTGGGTGAATAACACAAACTTTAGATTAATAGTAGAACATGAAGAAATAACATTATTCAGTGTTACTAATGATGCCATAGCCTGAACAGAACTTATGCCATGCAACTTGACATCATCGGTCAAACATAGTATGTGTGCTACATATACTTTCGATGACTGTTTAGGCATCTGGATAGTGAGGATTGCTTGCATATATGTGAAACCATGTTTTTTTATATTAGTGGACACTAAAACATTCACAAGCTTATTGTGAACCTAAAATACTTGAACACGTCACTACTTTATATTCGACTAGTAAAAGGCATGACAATAGTAATACAAACTTTTTTGTTAAAAAGCAGCTGCACAAACCTTGCATATTTCAAAGAAAACTAAATTTCATCAAGTTGGAAGTGGGCGGCGTTTCTAGATTAAAGTCGAACCTGAAAGCTTGCGTCGATGGATCCCCTTTGTTATACTTCGAGTTGTAGACGGATCACTCGCTTTGCTTTGAGTCCTAGACGAATCGGTCTTTCACATGAAACATTGTTATGACTGGTTTAGCTTACGGCCGTAGAAGGCCCATCGCGCAATCTTAGCCCATAAGTTATTTTAGGTTAATTTGTATGCAAGTTATCTAGATTATAAATATATGCTGTAAGACTCTTTTTGAGATTAAGCAATAAAAATATTATTATCCCTATTGCCCAGCTCCCAGAGGATCCGGAACCCTAGCCGCCGCCGCCATCTTCCTCCTACGCGACGGTGCCCAGCCGCCGGCGCGCCCGCTCATCACCTCGCCCCGCTCCATCCTTCCCCTACAACCTACGGAGCAGGTCCGGTAGGATCCCTGGTTCTACCAATTTGGTATCCAGAGACTTGGTTGCGATCATATGATCATCATCATCCACGCCAACGCTGCCCGGCGGCACCACCGCCCCGATGACCACTGCCCCGATGACCACTGCCGGGTCCCCAACGCCGCCGGCCCCGATCACCTCCGCGCCGCCGGCCCTCGTCACTTCCGCGCCGCCGACAACCTTCGTCTTCACGCTGGAGGAGATGACCAGCATCCCGCGGGACCTCGTGACGGCCGTCCAGGGCATCTCCCTGTACCTGACCAGCCCGTACACCACCCCGCCGGCTGCGCCCCTGCCTACAGCCACCCGGCGACGCACTGGCCGATCCAGGCCGCGTCTGGCCCGAGCGGACCGCCCCTGCTGCTGTTCCAGGCGGGCTACACCAGCGGGCCTCCGCCGTCGCTGCACCTCCAGCAGTCCCCAGCCGCGGGCCAGCTCTAGCCGCCGTGGCCGCCGACTTCTACACCGGTTTCCGCCGCGTTTAGCCGGTACCCACAACAGACGCAACAGCTGCTGCAGCTCCAGGCGCCACCTCTGCCCAGCGTCGGACTGTCATCCGCCGCTCCGGCCGGCCTGCCAACACACCAGGTCCGGTTTCTGTCCTCTCCATCGCCATTACCGGCGTGGGCGGCTGGGTCTTCGCCATCACCGGTCTACACCACGGCTCCAGAACAGTCGACATCATTCCCGCAGTTCGGCAGGCCATCCGGCTCTGCGGGTCCCTACCTGGAGTACTCCGACCAGGCGCCACCCGCTTCGCTGCTCCGCCCCTCAGAGCCCTCTCGACACGGCGCTCCGACGCAGACACCGCCACGGTTCGCCAAGATCGGCTTCGCCACCTATGACGGCACGGAGGACCCCCTCAACTGGCTCAACCAATGCGACCAGTTTTTTCGCGGGCAGCGCACCCTCGCATCGGAGCGTACCTGGCTCGCCTCTTACCACCTCCGCTGCGCGGCCCAGACGTGGTATTACGCTCTCGAGCAGGACGAGGGCGCCATGCCCCCTTGGGAGCGCTTCCGCGAGCTCTGCCTCCTTCGCTTTGGGCCTCTGGTTCACGGGAGTCGCCTGGCGGAGCTCGGCCGCCTTCCCTTCACCTCCACGGTGCAGGATTTCGCCGACCGTTTCCAAACCCTGGCATGCCATGCGTCGAGCGTGACGGCGCAGCAGCGGGCCGACCTCTTTGTCGGTGGACTTCCGGATCACATCCGCGTGGACGTGGAGCTTCGGGGACCCCAGGATCTCCAGTCGGCCATGTACTATGCCCGCGCGTTCGAGCACCGCGCGGTGGCCATCCAGCAGGAATCACTGTCTCGGACGCTGGGTCGCTATCCGGGCCGGATTCCGTGCAGGGTCGGCCTGCGCAGGCTTCCGCGGCACCCCTCGCCGCGACCGCGGCGCGCCCGTTCTGCCGGCTCACCTCAGCCGAGCTGCTCGAGCGTCACCGCCAAGGGTTGTGCTTCAACTGCGACGAGCCCTACACGCCCGGCCATGCCTGCCCGCGACTCTTCTACCTGGAGGTTACATACCACATTCCGGAGGTCGCCGTCGCCGCCAACCTGGCCGCCCCAGCTGCCGAGAAGGTGTTTGACGCTGGTCGGTCACCTCGAGGAGTTCAACAAGCGCTTCCCCACCTAACAGCTCGAGGATGAGCTTTTTGTGCAGGTAGGGAGAAGTGTTATGACCGGTTTAGCTTACGGCCATAGAAGGCCCATCGGGCAATCTTAGCCCACAAGTTATCTTAGGTTAATTCGTATGCAAGTTATCTAGGTTATAAATATATGCTGTAAGACTCTTTTTGAGATTAAGCAATAAGAATATTATTATCCCTATTGCCCGGCTCCCAGAGGAGCCGGAACCCTGGCCGCCGCCGCCATCTTCCTCCTACGCGACGGCGCCCAGCCGCTGGCGCGCCCGCTCATCGCCTCGCCCCGCTCCATCCTTCCCCTACAACCTACGGAGCAGGTCCGGTAGGATCCCTGGTTCTACCAAACATACTAAAATCAGAGTTGTTTTTTATGAACTAAAAGGATTTCTCATTATGGTCCAAATGACTTGTAATTAAAAACTTCCTTGTAAAATAAGAGAAAGAGTTAGGTGGAGAAGGAGAGCTAGGTGAACATGTTCATGTAAAAAAAGATTAATTAGATGGTGGTGCCAAGGATCGGTGGTCAAGGCTATTATTTTGCTCTTGGCCTTGATGTGCACAATGAGTGCGTCCGAGGCCTAGGCCGACATGCACGCAGCCCGATGTCTCATCTCCATCTTTTTTCTAAAATATACACGAGTGTGCATATCATATATTAGAGAAGAAAAGGGTGAAGAAACCCTCCACAAGGTTTACATACTAATTACAAGGCATAACGGCCTCCACTTTCACACACTCATCATTAGGTACTACTCACCACTAATCCGCCTACTTATACCACTAAAGAAGGGGTTCAGGTCTCCATACCCGTCCTTCGCGATCAATGTTCCGCAGCAGCAGCTGGAGTGATGGTGTTCCTCCATCGAAGACTATTGCATTACGGTGTTTCCACAATTCCCATAAGCCTAGAGTAATGATCATTTTTAAGTCCCTAGTGGAAATATGCATCGCCACACGTGTGGAGCACCATTCCACCAATGTATCCTCGGGCTCTGGTGCCCGTGACAGGTCTCCAATTGCACTACATATCCATAGCCACAAGGTTCTTGCAAAGACGCAGGTAAGTAGTAAATGATCTATCGTTTTGAACTGTTGGTTGCAGAAGGGGCACGTTGTTTGATGAGGTAGTCCGCGTCTAGCTAGACGATATGAAGTCTAGCAGCGATTCCGCATGGCCAACCATGCGAAGAAGCGGCATTGTAGAGGTGCCTTTTGTGTCCACGCAAAATCCGCATACGGTGGCACTTCCCATCGCATAAACCATGCTGCATACGCTGATCGGATGGAATAGGACCCATTGGCCTCCAAGGCCCAGCAGATGGCATCATCCCTCTCAGCATGCAGTTCCAACTCTACCACTCTGTCCCAAAGTTGCATGTATTCATCGATGTTATCAAGCCCAAGGTTAGGGCCAACATTCGTGGCCCAAGTATTATCCAGAAGAGCTTGCCGTAAAGTGCGTGAATTCTTTACCCAAGGAGTCATAACATCATATATGTGTGGCGCGGTATCCTGAACTCTGTTGCCATGGAGCCATCAATCCTCCCAAAATAAAATCATATCCTCATTACCAACGATTGCATGCGTTGCCTCCTGGAAGACCTCTTTCGCTTCAGAAGTAATGTTGGTCTCAAATTCCACCCACGTTTGTTGCCTATTCGTACGTCTCAACCATAACCATCTTGCCTGTAGTTCGCTGTTCAGCCATCTCAAGTTGGGGATGCCAAGGCCCCTAGCCCAGCGAGGGGTACATTCCTGCTCCCAGGCCACTGAGCAGTTCTTGCCATGCGCCTCTCGTTTGGCGCACCATAAGAAGTCACGGAAAATCTTCTGCAATGCTCGAATTGTCTTCGGAGGTAGTTCCAGAGCCATGAGGGCGTATATTGGGATAGCGCAGACAACTGATTGAACTAGGAGCAGCCTGTCGCTCTTAGGTAACGAGACCCCTCTCTAGGTGGGCAGTTTGTTCGCCAGTTGATTGAGAAGATACTGAAACTGGTGGGCCGTCAGTTTCCTGATGCTCGGCGGCAGGCCAAGATACTTGCACGAAAAGGAGCCAATCATGCAGCCAATCATCTCATGAATCATCACCTTCCGGTCTTCCGAGCATTGGATTGGCATAGTCGTGCTTTTTTTGGAAGTTCATGCGCAAACCTGAGGCCAACCCGATGCCCTAAAGGATCTTCGCACAACACTGAAGCTCCACCTCTCTCGGCTTTAAGAAGATCATCATGTCATCTACATAGGTCAATAGGCGCTGGTGCATGCCTTGCAGTGCGAGCGGTTCCAGCAAACCCAAAGTCGCTACTCTCACAAACATCCTGTGCAGCACTTCCACGGTGAGGATAAAAATCATTAGTGAAATAGGGTCACCCTGCCACAACCCTTTCCTTTTGGCAAACTCGACGTTCCGGGTAATGCCGTTGATCAGGACCCGGGTAGAGGAGGCATGTAACACCCCCATGTATTAAGCTACAGTAACCCCGCATGATTATGTAAGTCACTTTGCTTAACAGTCACTTTTTTTTTCAAATCTCATTTCAAATTCTACCTTTGAATTCAATTCAAATATAAAGTGAGAACTTAAATTCACAAACATGTTGGGAAAATAGTTCACCATTTAGCAAATATTCCAAAACAAATAATGGTTAAGGAAAACAACATCACTTGTTGCTTACATGGGCTCTAGAAATTAAACAGTGCCAAAACAACATTTTAAATGTTTTTCTAAATTATGAAAAATCCACACTATTTCAAATGCCTCCCAAACTTTTTGTGGCAACACCTAACATTGCAATACTAATTATGGGCCAAGTTCCATATTTTATAAAAATCATTTGCTATTAGAATTAAAATATAAAACATAAATAAATAAAGAAAATAAAAAGAAATAAAAATAAAGGGGCACTGGCCACTGTGCACTGCCTGGCCAGCCCACCCACTCAGTCGCCTCCTAACTCCTGCTACACGAGGGCGACCGAGGGCGTGCGCGCCCGTCCGTCCCCGTCGGACCACCTCGCCGTCCCCGCCGTGGAGGGGATAAGGCCTCCACCCACGACCCCCCTCGGACGCCTCCCCTTCCACTTTACCCCACTCCCCCTTGTTCTTCCCTCTCCCCTCGCCTTCTCCGCCCGCGCCCGAGCGGGCTTGTCGATGCGCCGCTGCCACCGTCGCGGCCACCGGCGTCTACCCATCACCGCGACCTGTCCTGGAGCTCCGCACGCCTCCTCTATGTCGGCTACGGCAAGCCACTCGAGCCGGGCACGTGTACATTAACCGGATCAACTCGATCCTTTTCTTTGGTCGCCGCCGCTCCGCCGCCTCGATCCACCTCGTTCGGCGCTACTAAACCCCCAGCGGTCGCCGTGTGCCTCACTGTGAGCATCCGCCTCTTCCCCCTACCTTTGGCTACCCGCGTTCTTGCTCTAGCTAGCTACTTCTCCGCCGCGTCTCGGCCGCCGCCATGGCCGATGTTTACCGTGATCCCCACGCTCCCCTCGTTGCCTGAGTGTGTCGTCGTGCTCCTGGAACGCCAGGGAGGCGCGTACGCGCATCAGGTCGTCACAGGCGAGCTCCTATGCTTGAGCCCGAGCACGACCAGCTCTGTCCGCCGCGGGTCGCTATTGCAACTCCAGCTCCAGGGTTCCCCGTGATGCTCCAGTGCCACCCCTAGCCTCGCCCCAGTTCCAGAAACCCCTTAGACATCTCCGCGTCGCTGGACATCGCCTATGCTTGAAATCCGCCGGCCACTCGAGCTGCCCAGGTGCGCTGCGCGTGCTCTGGAGCACTCTGGCACCGTTCAAGTGTCGCCATCACTATAGCATGGGGCCCAGCCGTCAGAAATTATGTTAGTGGCTAATCACGCTTGTTTACCATTAAGTTAGCCCTAACACTAATAGTCATTGACGAGTGGGCCCAGGGTTAAAATAACCTGTCAGTTAATAACAAGTTGTTGACATGCGGGCCTCGCCGGACCCGCTAACTAGTCAAAGGTTGACCAGTCAACTGCTGCGTCAGCAATTGACTGGCCCCACCTGTCGGCCACTAGTGCACCTCTGGGTGCACTACACTGGGTGCACCCAGCCCTTTTCTGTCTGGTGTATTCTGAATTAAATAAGTCCAGTGATTTTTAGAAAATCTTTTAAAACTTTGAAAATTAATAGAAAATAATCTATAACTCGGATGAAAATAATTTATTTATGAAAGTTGCTCAGAAAAATATGAGGAATCCGAATATGCTATCCACATACCTGTCACATGCCTCCAACACAGCAAATATGGAACCTTCCCCTCTGGTTCATTTGTCGGATACCTGCCTAAAGTTAGGGAAACACCCACATATATTTTCCCGCTCCGTCTGTAATGTGTAGCACTGCACTAGGTCACCCCTAGCACAACTTATTGCCATGTCATGCATCATGACACATTTTATTGCTTTATATTTATTGTTTCTACCCTCTCTTCTCTCGGGTAGACCCCGAGACCGACACTGCTCCCGAGTTCGACTACACTCCTGACGACCAACCCTTTTCAGCAGAGCTTCCAGGCAAGAAAACCCCCCTTGATCATTCCTATATTGCCATTCTTTATCTCTAATGCTTGCGTTAGATTTTGCTACTGTTGTTTGATAGCTCCTATTCTGATGCATAGCCTGCTTTTGCAACCTGCTATTGTTACTTTACCTGTTATCCTATATGCTTAGTATAGGTTTGTTAGTGATCCATCAGTGACCCCTCATCCTTGTCCTTGTTGCTTCGCTTTGTTATCGGTGACTCGATCAATGTGATCGACATGCAGAGACGGAACACATCACCCGCACCCCCTTAGTTGTACGACTCTACAGAGCTACTATCGAGTGTCGAGGGTGATACCTCATATCGCACTCCTAATGATATCTCTGTAGTGTAGCTAATCAGTCGTGGATTACAAAGGGTGATTCCTCGTTCACCACTCCCGATGATGACTTTGTCATGCAACACCTGAAGTGTGAACCCTTCGAGGATGATTCCTCCAAGGTCACCTTGACGGTTACATCGAGTGGGAGTCCATCGAGGGTGATTCCTTCGGTTTCCCCTTGATGTTATGGACACACAAATACCTTGACTTTAACCCAGTCCGTTGTTGAAGTCAGGTCGACCCCAAGGGGTACCCACGAGAGTTACTGAAGTCGGGTTGACCACAAGGGTACCCGCAAGATAAGTATGAGGCATGGCCGGGCAGGCAGACCGCCCTTGAAAGGGATGGGCCTGAACCTTGCCGTAAGTCGTCGAGACGGGGCGACAGGATCACTGATCATCTCCGAGCACTCCCAAGACACTAATGGGTTTGGATATGTGATCTGAGTAGGCCTCTGGCCTTTTTGTACTAACCACCACGCGAGAATATGTACGAGCACTTGTACAATTCTTTCGAAAGCTCTCAGACGTCAGGAGTTGAGCGGCACGCACCCGGGTGGTCCGCATAAGCACCCGCTTTGTATAAAGAGGTAGCCAGGACTGATCCCAACTATCCTCACAACATGCAAGATTGCAAAGGACGATTGGCCCATGACCCCTTCGCATTTAGGATGTAGACCGGTGCGTTGGCCTCTCTGTTGAGCCTAGGTAGGACTACGGTGTGTCGATCAGCCGAGGCCGGGCATGAACCGGAATAGTATGCCCGGCCAAAGTTAATCGAGCGTGTTGGGTAAGTTGGTGCACCCATGCAGGGAAGTATATCTATTCGAATAGCCGTGTCCACTAACGAATGCTCGGAGTTGTATCCCGATCTATTACAACAAGAACTAGATACTAGAGATACTAAATGGATATGATGGCTCCGGGATCGCTTTCTCGCAGGGAGTCGACGAAGGATCTCTGGGCGTTGCTACTACATACTTATTACTTATGTTATGCTAATCTGCACTCTTATAATACCACAAGACGCTGCAAGATGCTAGTCTTCGAAAGGCCAGGCCTTCCCTTCTATTCTAGCAATTATGTAGTATAGTCCAAATATATAGCCCCATTCCTTTGATACTGATGCATACTTAGTATAGATCTGATGTAAGTCTTGCGAGTACTTTGGATGAATACTCATGGTTGCTTTGCTACCCCTTTTTCCCCTTTACCCGATTGCTGCGATCAGATGACGGAGCCTAGGAGCCAGCTGATCCCGTTGACGACTACTACTACCCCGACGGAGCCTACTACTACGCGGAGACTCCCGGCGACCAGGAGTAGTTAGGAGGCCCCAAGCAGGAAGCCTTTGCCTTTTCGATTAGATGTCATTGTTTTGCTTAGCCTTCTTAAGGCAGACTTGTTTAATTATGTCTGTACTCAGATGTTGTTGCTTCCCTGACTTATGTATTCGAGCCTTCGTGGCCTTGGCTTGTAATATAAAGCTTTATGTTTGAGTTTGTGTCTAGAGTTGTGTTCTGATATCTTCCTATGAGTCTCTGATCTTGATCGTGCACATTTGCATGTATGATTAGTGCACAATTGAGTCGAGGGCGTCACAAGTTGGTATCAGAGCCGACTGCCTGTAGGGAGCCCCTTTCCAACTCCTTGGCCGAAGTTGAGTCTAGTCTTTGAAAACTATTTTACTAACATTGTTGTGTGGCTTACGGGCTCACATCACAAATGGGTGGTATTACTATCTTTTATTCCTCATCTTTACTTTGGGATTCCGATCTCTCTTCTATTCGGGTTAAAGATTTTGCTAACTCTAACATTAGGATCTCATGATCACATCCACCCGGAGAGCTGGTTTATCTGCAACTATTTCTTTGAATGTACAATGAATGATGCACACACTGTCATTTGACATCTTTGAACTCTTTTTGTTTCAGATGTGTCCTGCAACGCAGATCGTATGCCACACTATGGCTGTTGGTGCGACTGGGTTCCCGGCTATTCTGGTCGACCTCTTGACCAGCATGGGATATCGTGGTACTCATAGTACACTGTTTACGAGGACTACCGCAAGTTCAACCAGGAGCAGTACCGCGGTGTGGTTCGTATCTTTGATTGGCAGGATATCTCCATCATTGAGTTGCACACCTTTCAGGTTGTTGCGGTGACTGTTGAGATGGCAGTCCATGATATTGCCTTTGTTGCTATCACCCGTCTCTATGGAGAGCACCCCTGCTTGGAGGAGACTGGGTTCAGATACATCCCGTATGTCCTAGATGGGGATGAGAGTGGATACTACACTTCTATCTACACCCCTTACAATGATTTGTATGATCAACTTGCTGGTTCCTCAGTCTTCTCTAAACTCGACTTGAGGTTGGGTTACCACTAGATCTGGGTTTGTGAAGCGGATATCCCAAAGACCGCATTCGTTACTCGCTATGGTTCATACGAGTACATCGTCATGTCTTTCGGCTTAACCAATGCTCCAGCAACATTCTCTCGTCTGATGAACTATATCTTCATGGAATGCCTCGACAAGTTCATCGTGGTTTATCTGGATGATATCCTTGTGTATTCCAAGAATAAAGAAGAACATGCTGAACATCTTTGTCTTGTACTGGAAAAACTTCAAGAGCATCAGCTATATGCCAAATATTCCAAGTGTGAATTCTGGCTACCCAAAGTGACCTTCCTTGGTCATGTTATCTCCAAGGATGGTATAACTGTCAACCCAGAACGAGTTCAGGATATTCTTGACTGGACTCCCCCGAAGAATGTCAAATAAGTCAGAAATTTTCTTAGACTCGCCAGCTATTGCCGTCATTTTGTCGAGAACTTCTCCAAGATTGCCAAGCCTTTGACTAATCTGCTTCACAAGGGCATTAAGTTTGATTGGACAGAAAAATGTCACGGAAGTTTCCAGGCACTAAAGGACAAGCTGGCATCTGCCCCAGTGTTTGCTCCTCTAGATTCTCGCAAGGAATTCATCATTTATTGCGACACATCCCGTCAAGAATTAGGCTGTGTCCTAATGCAAGAGCGTAAGGTGATTGCTTATGCCTCTCGACAGTTGCGCCCTCATGAAGAGAACTACCCAGTTCATGACCTCGAACTTGTTGCAATTATTTATGCACTAAAATTGTGGCGACATTACCTTCTCGATAACTGTTGCAAGATCTTCATCAATCATCAAAGTCTGAAGTGTCTGTTTACTCAGCCAGATCTGAATCTTCGTCAGCTGCGATGGATGGAAGCAATTATAGATTATGACTATGGTATTTCTTATACCCCTGGCAAGGCTAATGTCATGGCCGATTATAACGCCCACGATGCGGCTATATCTCCCATGTGCCGAAGCACGACTTAGAGGCATAACCGCTTTGTAAGCAATGTCGCAAGTGGGGTAATCTTCACACAACCCATGTACTGAATAAGAAAAGAGGTACATAGTTGGCTTACAATCGCCACGTCACACAATGCATAAATATAACATTACAATCATCCAGATACAATCAAGGTCTGACTACGGAACCAAAATAAAGACAACCCCAAATGCATAATGTCCCCGATCGACCCAACTGGGCTCCACTACTGATCGTGTGGAAAGGAAACGTAGTATTGTCCTGAGTCCTCATCGAACTCCCACTTGAGCTCAGTCGAATCTCCTGGAATGGTATCATCGGTCCCTGCATCTGGTTTTGGAAGTAATCTGTGAGTCACGGGGACTCAACAATCTCACACCCTTGCGATCAAGACTATTTAAGCTTATAGGCAAGGCAAAAAGGTATGAGGTGGAGCTGCAACAAGCACTAGCATATATGGTGGCTAACATACGCAAAAGAGAGCGAGAAGAGAAGGCAAGACACGGTTGAGAAACTATGATTAAGAAGTGATCCTAGAACAACCTACGGTCAAGCATAACACGAGATCGTGTTCTCTTCTCGGACTCTGCCGAAAAGAGACCATCACGGCCACACACTCTGCTGATTCATTTAATTAAGTTAAGTTTTAGGTTATCTACAACCGGACATTAACAAATTCCCATCTGCTCATAACCGCGGGCACGACTTTCGGAAGTTCAAATCCCTGCAGGGGTGTCCCAACTTAGCCCATCACAAGCTCTCACGGTCAACGAAGGATACTCCTTCTGCCAAGACAATCCGATCAGACTCGGAATCCCGGTTACAAGACATCTCGACAATGATAAAACAAGTCTAGCAAGACCACCCGCTGTGAGGAGAAATCCCGATAGGAGCTGCACATATCTTGTTCTCAGGGCACACCGGATAAGCTAAGCATACGGGAGCCAACATAACCCAAGTTGCCAAGGGACGGCCCCACACGGTGCTCTAGGTTGGACCAACACTCAGATGAGCACTGGCCCGGGGGTTTAAAATGAAGATGACCCTTGAGTCCATGAAACCCAAGGGAAAAGGCTAGGTGGCGAATGGTAAAACCAAGGTTGGGCCTTGCTGGAGGAGTTTTATTCAAGGCGAACTATCAAAGGGTTCCCATTATAACCCAACCATGTAAGGAACGCAAAATCAAGGAACATAACACCGGTATGACGGAAACTAGGGCGGCAAGAGTGGAACAAAACACCAGGCATAAGGCCGAGCCTTCCACCCTTTACCAAGTGTATAGATGAAGTAAAAATAGACAAGATATAATAGTGATATCCCAACAATGAATATGTTCCAACAAGGAACGAACTGCAATCTTCACCTGCAACTAGCAACTCTATAAGAGGGGCTGAGCAAATCAGTAACATAGCCAAACAACGGTTTGCTAGGACAAGGTGGGTTAGAGATTTGACATGGCAATATGGGAGGCATGATAAGCAAGTGGTAGGTATCGTAGCATAGGCATAGAAAAAGAGCGAGCATCTATCAAGCAAAGATAGAAGTGATTTCGAGGGTATGGTCATCTTGCCTTCAAAGTTCTCCGAGTTGACGTTAGCTTGATCCTCGTAAACGTACTCAACGGGCTCCTCGATCACGTACTCATCTCCCGGCTCTACCAAAGTAAGAACACAAACAAAGGGAGCCACCATCAACCACGTGAATGCACAAGCAACATGATGCAAAACATGGCATGATATGCGGGATGTGATATGCAATGCATATGCATGTTTCAGAAAGGAAAGATTGAACCTGGCCTCAACTTGGAAAACCAAGAGTGCCGCTGGAAAGATGAGTTGATTTCGGTCGAAATCGATATAAAGATCACTGGAATCGGATGCACGGTTTGCAAATGGCAAGCAAAACAAATATGGCACTGATCTGCGATTAACAACACGAGGCCATCTAAATGCATCAAGAACAACAAGCTACTGCACCCTAACATAACAACAAATCACATGGCAGTGATCCACTCAAGATTCTTGACAAAAGATGAACACTGATCTACGGCTAATTCACTCAATAGCAGGTTCAAATAAGCATGGCAAAAGTGCAAAAGATAACAGGTTACAGACTTAGTGAAAATAACATGTTAGAAATTAACATCAGGAAGCAATGTTTAGAGCAAGATAACTACATGCTACAAGAACATATCATGGCAAAGCAAGGCATGGCATGAAGCTACTCAAAGCATACAACAAAAGTCCCTTACCGACCATAAGCCAAAAGGGATTAGAAAATACAATGGCAACCATGTGAACATAGCAACTTTCGTTAACAGATTCAGACTTAGTAGAAAACTGGAACATGGCAAAACAGATTCACGTAGGCATGTTTGCGAGCTCGATGCACTGACCACAAAGCATGGCATGACAAACTAAGCATACACCCAGCAAGTAGACATGACATAGAAGCTAAACATGGCAAGAACAACCTCATAGCATGCACGGATCAACTACAACAACCTCGGCAAAATTGCTTAACATGTAAACAATCTGCCAGGAACATTTTATAGCAAAAGTAGAGCTCGATTGAGTCAAGCTAGGGTGCTCCATAAATGCAAACAAAGACATGGATGGATAGAGCATAATAATATCTCAAAATGATCCTTACTGAACATGCTCAAAAGAGGCATGGATCACTCTGTAGCAACATGAATACATGGCATAAAAATATTATCAGGGAAAAGACTTAGAAGATTTCGAAGTCCCTGAAATCAGCAACATTATGAGAGCTACTTTGCGTGCTTGTGCTAGTCACCACAGAGATCACAAAAATACATGGCATACACCCCTGTAAAGATGGCATGGCATACTACAAAACACATGTAGGGCTCAAGATCATAGGAGGCACACATTAATCATGGCAAAAATGACAAATGTCCAATTACTGATAAGAATCTGAAACTAACATTGCATAGCACTATTGCAATAGCATTTACGGCATCAAGATGAACTCAAATGAACATGGTGCAATGGAATGAAATGAAGTACTCGTCGAGACGAACAATTTGATATGCTACACGCCCAAAATGGAGCCACGGATGATGAGTTATGATGCGATGAAGAATGCAAAAAATACTGGAACTAGGGCAAAAAGTCAACCCTCGAGATCAGATCTGGATCGGGCACACTCTTCGAGGTTCACCGGAGTACGAGGCGCGGCGGCCGGAGTTCGTCGCTGGAGTCGAGGGAGAGGGGCGGTGGCACCGGATCCGGCCGGAGCGCTCGCCGGGGCGGCGCGAGGCGGCGAGGGGCGGCGAGGGCGACACGGGCGGAGGAAGAGACCGGGCGGCGCGGGCGGACGGCGAGGTGGCAGCGGCGGCCGGCGACGAGGCGGTGAGGCGGCACCGGCGCGGTCGCTGCGGCGTGGGGCGGCGCGGCAAGGTAGGCGGTGGGGCGGCGCGATGGGCTTCGGGGCCCCTCCTTGGGCCCAGGCGGGCCGCGACGCGGGAGGCGGCAAAGTGGGCACGACGGGGTGGCGAATGGCAGCGCGACACGTGGCGGCGGCGGGGCGGTCCGGACACGTCCGGCCGGCCGGTTTTTGTCCGCGGCGCGAGGAGAGGGAGGGGTCTAGGGTTTGATTCGTGATTTGGAATGGGAGGACCTTTTTATAGGTAGAGGGAGCTAGGAGGCTCCAAATTGAGCATGATTTGCGGCCACGCGATCGCGATCGAACGACCGAGATGATGGAGGGGTTTTTGGTGGGTTTTGGGCCACTTTGGAGGGGTGTTGGGCTGCAACACACATGAGGCCTTTACGGCTCCTCGGTTAACCGTTGGAGTATCAAACGAAGTCCAAATGGCACGAAACTTGACAGGCGGTCTACCGGTAGTAAACCAAGGCCGCTTGGCAAGTTTCGGTCCAATCCGAAAATGTTTAACACCCGCACACGAAAAGAGGTAAAAGGAGACACCGAAGGACATAGGAGTGCCGGAATGCAAAACGGACAACGGGGAAAATGCTTGGATGCATGAGACGAACACGTATGAAATGCGATGCACATGATGACATGATATGAGATGCATGACAAAGACAAAAGCACATGAAGACAAAAACCCGACAACGAGGAAATATCATAACTTAGTGCCGGAAATGGCAAGAGTTGGAATACAAATATGGTAGGTTACATACGGGGTGTTACAACACTCCACCACTATGAAAGGATCTCGTCCCGAGATCTAGGACTAGAAAAACTCTGGATATTCAGAACGGAGGTGGTCCTCGCGTTCCCAGGTGGCTTCACGGTCGGAATGATGTGACCACTTCACCTTCAGGAATTTGATAGACTTGTTGCGAGTCTTGTGCTCAGTTTCTTCAAGAATAGCAACGGGATGCTCATGATAAGACATGTCTTCTTGGAGATCAATCTCTTCGAAGTTGATGGTGCGGTCAGGAGTCTTGAAACATTTGCGAAGCTGAGACACATGAAACACGTCGTGCACGTTTGCAAAGTTGGATGGAAGCCCAAGTTGATAGGCGAGATCGCCTCTTTTTCTAATGATCTTGAAAGGTCCCACGTATCTAGGGGCAAGCTTCCCTTTGATGCCGAAGCGACGAGTACCTTTCATTGGCGAGACGCGGAGGTAGACATGGTCTCCGATCTCGAAAGCCAAGTCACGATGTTTGCTATCATAGTAACTCTTCTGGCGCGATTGCGCGGCTTTGAGATTTTCACGAATGACTTTGCACATTTCTTCAGCCTCTGTGATCAAGTCATTGCCAAGAAGTTGGCGTTCACCAGTCTCTGACCAGTTAAGAGGAGTATGGCACTTCCTGCCATAGAGAATCTCGAATGGGGCCTTGCCCGAACTCGCTTGGAAGCTGTTGTTGTAGGAGAACTCGACATATGGAAGACAATTTTCCCACTTCATATCGAAAGAGATGACACATGCCCTAAGCATATCTTCAAGAATTTGATTGACTCGCTCGACTTGGCCACTGGTTTGAGGATGAAAAGCTATGCTGAAGCGAATGTTGGTGCCCATGGCCTTCTGGAAAGAATCCCAGAACTTAGAGGTGAAGATGCTTCCACGATCTGAAGATATCAACTGTGGAATGCCGTGCAGGGAGACAATTCTGGAGGTATATAGCTTTGCCAACTGAGCTGCTGTGATAGATTCTTTCATAGGAATAAAATGAGCCACTTTGGTGAGCTTGTTGATGACAACAAAGATAGCATCATTGCCACGCTTGGACTTGGGAAATCCAGTCACGAAGTCCATCTCAATATGATCAAACTTCCATTCTGGAATGGCAAGAGGTTGGAGGAGACCAGCTGGCCGTTGGTGTTCTGCTTTCACTCTTCTGCAGACATCACATTCATTCACGAACTGAGCAATCTCGCGCTTCATTCGAGCCCACCAATACGACTGCTTGAGGTCCTGGTACATCTTTGTACTTCCAGGGTGAATAGAGAGGAGTGAATTGTGAGCCTCGTTCATAATGACTTTATGAAGGTCACCTTTAGGAACAACAATTCGATCCTCGAAGAATAGAGTATCCTTGTCATCAAGACAATAGCACTTGTACTTGGGTTGACTCTTGGCAATCCCAATCTTCACCTTCTTCACCATAGCATCAAGAAGTTGAGCCTCACGAATCTGATCTTCCAAAGTAGGAGAGACTTGGAGGTTGGCAAGGAATCCTTGAGGAACAACTTGGAGATTAAGTTTGCGGAAAGCTTCGCAAAACTCCGGTTGATAAGGCTTGAGAATCAAAATGTTGTAGTAAGCCTTCCTGCTCAATGCGTCAGCAATTACATTGGCCTTGCCTGGAGTATATTCAATACTCGGATTATACTCTTGAATCATTTCGACCCAACGAGTCTGCCTGACGTTGAGGTTGGGCTGAGTGAAGATGTACTTGAGACTCTTATGATCAGTGAAGATGTCCACTTTTCTTCCCAATAAGAGATGTCTCCATGTTAAAAGAGCATGGACAACTGCCGCCAACTCGAGGTCATGAGTGGGGTAGTTCTTTTCGTTGGGCTTCAACTAGCGAGAGGTATAAGCCACAACTTTCTTCTCTTGCATCAACACTGCACCGAGACCTTGAAGGAAGCATCATAGAAAACTTCGAACGGTTTGGATTCATCAGGAGGAGTCAGAACTGGAGCAGTGACTAACTTCTCTTTGAGGGTGTTGAAAGCGACGTCACATTCAGGCGACCAGACGTACTTCACATGCTTCTGGAGAAGGTTGGAAAGAGGCTTCACGATCTTAGAGAAGTTCTCAACGAACCTTCAACAATAGCTTGCGAGCCCAAGGAAGCTGTGGAGTTGCTTCACGTTCTGAGGCGGTTCCCAATTCACAATTGCAGACACCTTCTCAGGATTAACAGCTATGCCCTTGGCGGAGATGATATGCCCAAGGTAGAGAACCTCATCGAGCCAAAACTCGCACTTTGAAAACTTCACATAGAACTGATGTTCTCTGAGTTTATCCAGCACCAATCTCAAATGCTAGGCATGATCCTCTTCTGTAACACCCCGGATGTAATTTACCTAATATGTACTCCAACTCTTGCCGTTTCCGGCGCTAAGTTATTTTATTCCCTCGGGTTTGGGTTTTGTCTTTGTGTGTTGTTGTTGTTGTTGTCATGCATCTCATATCATGTCATCATGTGCATTGCATTTGCATACGTGTTCGTCTCATGCATCCGAGCATTTTCCCCGTTGTCCGTTTTGCATTCCGGTGCTCCGTTCTCCTCCGGTGGTCATTTCTACCTTCTTTTCGTGTGTGGGGGTTAAACATTTCCGGATTGGACCGGGACTTGCCAAGCGGCCTTGGTTTACTACCGGTAGACCGTCTGTCAAGTTTCGTACCATTTGGACTTCGTTTGATGCTCCAACGGTTAACCGAGGGACCGAGAAGGCCTCATGTGTGTTGCAGCCCAACACCCTTCCAATTTGGCCCAAAGATCACCAAAACCCTCTCCATAATCTAGAGCGTTCGATCACAATCGCGTGGCCGAAAACCGCACCTCATTTCGACTCTCCTAGCTCCTCCTATGCCTATAATAGCCCCCTCCGAAATTCACGTCTCCTTCTTCCCCGAAACCCTAATTTCCCCGCTCCTCGCCGCATCGGACACGTCCGGCCCGGCCGGACAGCGTCCGCTGCCGCCTCCGGCCAACCGGGGCCAGCCACGTGGCACCCCGCGCAGTCCCCGCCGCCGCGGCCCGGAGAGCCCGGATCGGGCCCTCCCCGGCCCGTAGCTCCCCACGCCTTTCTTCCCCGCGGCCGAGCCCGCCTCGCCGGCCGGCGCCGTCGTGGCCGCCATCGACGCCCGACGCCGCCGCCTCGCTCCGGCGCCGCCCCGCCGCGCCGCTCCCGCCGGCCGACGCCAAGGCGCTCCGGCAACCGCATTCCGGCGACCCGGCCGGCCTCGTCTCCTTCGTCCCCCGTGGCTAGTTCCACTCCGGCGCGCTCTTCCTCGAGCTTCGGCAAGCTCCCCGACGAACTTCGGTTTCCACGCGTGAACAATGCTGGCCAGATGCGATCTGAACCGGACAAACCCTAGGGTTGACTCCTTTTTCCCCTAAGTCTGCAGATTATATTGCCATGTTCATCGTGCCGTAACTTTGCATCCGTAGATCCGTTTTGGCGTATAGCATATCAAAATGTTCGTCTCAGAGAGAACATCATTTCATCTTATTGCATCATTTTCATTTGAGTTCATCGTGATGCCCGAAATGCTGTTGGAAGAGTGCTATCTGAGTTAATTGTCAGATCTGCTGCACCAAATAGCTATTTGTTATTTTTGCCATGATTAATGTGTGCATGATATGCCCCTGAGCTCTACATGAGTTTTGTTATATGCTTTGCCATCTTTATAGAGGTGCTATCCATGTATTTTTGTGACGTGTGTGGTGACTAGCACAAGCTTGCAAAGTGATGCATTCGTTAATGCTGATTTCAGAGACTTATCAATTTCACTAAGTCCTTGATATGTTTTTATCAATATGCCATATGTTCATGTTGTTTCCTAGTGATCCGTGCCTCTTTTGAGGATGATCAGTAAGGATGATTTGTTAATATTGTAGTGCTCTATCCATCCATGTCTTTGTTTGGAATTATGGATCACCCTAGCTTGAGTCAATCGGGCTCTACTTTTGCTATTTCGTGAATCTGGGCAGATTGTCTACTTGTTAGCGATTTTGCCGAGGATGTTGTAGTTGATCCGTGCATGCTATGTTGTTGTTCTTGCCATTTCTAGCTTGTATAATGTGTTTTCTAAATGGGTGTATGCTTAGCTTGTCATGCCTTGCTCTGTAGTGAGTGCATCGAGCTCGTAAACATGCCTACTTGATGTCTGATTTGCATGCTCCAGGTTTTCTCTAAGTCTGTGATCTGATTATGCTTTTGCCATGTTCACATGCTTGCAATTGTATTTTCTAATCCCTTTTGGCTCAAGGTCACTAAGGGACTTTTGTTAAGCTTTTTGAGTAGCTCCATGCCATGCTTTACTTTGCCATGTTAAGTTCCTGTAGCATATAGTTTTCTTGCTCCAAAGTGTGCTACCTGATCTGAAATTCCAGACTAGTGTCAATTTCACTAAGTCTGAAATTTGTTTACCAATTGCACTTTTACAATGCTTGTTTGAGCCTGTTAATGGATGAATTTGCCGTAGCTCAGTGTTGATCTTTTGTCAAGCATCATGAATGGATCCCTGCCATGTATTTTGTTGCCATGTTTGAGTGCTGTAGCTATATCTGGCCATGGGCCGGTCCGGGCTGGGCTTGGGCCGGGCCTAAAAAAGCCCATGGCAGAAAACTGAGGCCCAGGCCCTCCCAGGCCCTACCAGCGGGCCTACTTTTCAAGCCCAAGCCCGACCATCTCGTAAAAAGCCCCAAAAAGCTCTTAGGGCTTAGGGCCGTGGGCCGGGCCTCTTCCTTAAAATGCCAATATGCCAAGCCCAAGCCCGTCTAGGCCCTGTTGATGGGCTCAAAACTCAGGCCCAAGCCCAGCCCACGGACAAGCCCATCGGGCCTAGGCCCTGGATTTTAGGGCCGGGACTGGGTGGGCCGACAGGGCCGGGCCTGAGATGGCCAGGACTCGCTGTAGCATGTTCATCTTGTTGCATTTAGATGGCTACTTGCTGTTTATCGCAGACCGGTGCCATATTTGTTTTGCTTGCCATTTCCAAACCGTGTCTCCGATTCCGATGTTCTTTATATCGATTTCAAGCAAAATTACCTCACCTTTCCGGTGGCACAGTTGGGTTTCCAAGTTGAGGCCAGGTTCAATCATTCCTTGTCAAATCTTGCATATGCATCACATATCGCATCCCGCATAGCATACCATGTTGCATCATGTTGTTTGAGCTTTGCACGTGGTTGATTGTGTCCTTTTTGCTTATTTGTCTTGTTTGGGTAGAGCCGGGAGACGAGTTCGCTAACGAGGAGCCCGTTGAGTTTGCTTTCGAGGATCCAGTCAACTCTGACAACTTTGCAGGCAAGATGATCATACCCTCGAAATCACTTCTATCTTTGCTTTGCTAGATGCTCGCTCTTTTGCTATGCCTATGCTACGATGCCTACCACTTGCTTATCATGCCTCCTATATTGCCATGACGAACCTCTAACCGACCATGTCCTAGCAAACCGTTGATTGGCTATGTTACCGCTTTGCTCAGCCCCTCTTATAGCATTGCTAGCTGCAGGTGAAGATTGGAGACCGTTCCTTGTTGGAACATTATTTACTTGTTGGGATATCACTATATTATCTTGTTATCTTAATGCATCTATATACTTGGTAAAGGGTGGAAGGCTCGGCCTTTTGCCTAGTGTTTTGTTCCACTCTTGCCGCCCTAGTTTCCGTCATATCGGTGTTATGTTCCCGGATTTTGTGTTCCTTACGCGGTTGGGTGATAATGGGAACCCCTTGACAGTTCGCCTTGAATAAAGCTCTTCCAGCAATGCCCAACCTTGGTTTTACCATTTGCCACCTAGCCTCTTTTTCCCTTGGGTTTCCGGAGCCCAAGGGTCATCTTATTTTAAACCCCCCCGGGCCAGTGCTCCTCTGAGTGTTGGTCCAAACTAGAGTCCTGTGCAGCGCCCCCTCGGGGAAACTCGGGGTTTGGTTTTAGTTGTATGGAGAGCTCATCTGAGTGTGCCCTGAGAACGAGATATGTGCAGCTCCTATCGGGATTTGTCGGCACATTCGGGCGGTGTTGCTGGATTTGTTTTAACTTGTCGAAGTGTCTTGTAGAACCGGGATACCGAGTCTGATCGGAATGTCTCGGGAGAAGGTATATCCTTCGTTGACCATGAGAGCTTGTCATGGGCTAAGTTGGGACTCCCCTGCAGGGATTTGAACTTTCGAAAGCCGTGCCCGCGGTTATGGGCAGATGGGAATTTGTTAATATCCGGTTGTAGATAACTTGAACCTTAACTTAATTAAAATGAATCAACTGTGTGTTACCGTGATGGTCTCTTCTCGGCGGAGTCCGGGAAGTGAACATGGTGTTGGAGTAATGTTTGCGCAGGTTGTTCTCTAGTTATTCATTCGTGCTTTGCCTCCTCTTCTCGCTCTCATTTGCGAACAGGTTAGCCACCATATATGCTAGTCGCTAGCTGCAGCTCCACATATTACCTTGTCTTACCTATAAGCTTAAATAGTCTTGATCGCGAGGGTGCGAGATTGCTGAGTCCCTATGGCTCACAGATTACTTCCAAACCAGATGAAGGGCCTGGCGACTCCGTTCCAGATGATGCACTTGAGCTCAAGTGGGAGTTCGACGAGGACTCACGCCGTTACTATGTGTCTTTCCCTGATGATCAGTAGTGGTGCCCAGTTGGGGCGATCGGGACCGTGTCGCATGTTGGGTTGATCTTTTATTTTGGCACCATAGTCGGGCCATGAGTGATTGGATGATGTAATGCTATTTATGTACTTTGTTTGAAGTGGCGAGTGTAAGCCAACTATGTTGCCTTCCCTTTTATTATCTATTTATATGGGATGTTGTGAAGATTGCCTTACTTGCGACATTGCTTTCAATGCGGTTATGCCTCTAAGTCATGCTTCGACACGTAGGAGATATAGCCGCATCGAGGGCGTTACAAGTTGGTATCAGAGCCTTCCCCGACCTTAGGAGCCCCCACTGCTTGATCGTTTTTAGCAGCCGTTGTTGAGTCTAGAAAAATGTTTTGAGTCTTTTAGGAATTATATATCGGAGAGTTTAGGAATTCTTTTTACTCCCCAGTCTCCTCATCGCTCTGGTAAGGAATCCTGACGTAGAGTTTTGACTCTTCTCTTCTCAAATTTCACTAATTGTTTTTTAGGATCACACGGGTATCTTGGAATCGTTCCGATGGTTTTGTGATGAGAACATTGTTCGTGGTGCCTCCTGTCATTTAGGGGTTGCGGCAGTGTCCCGGGGAGTTGAGCTCCGAGGTGTTGTCGTCACAATTTTATCGTTGCAGTTCTAGAGTACCTGAGTTTAGTTCGCCGACATTGAAAATCTCTTTTATGCAGTTGTTGGTGATATAACCTCGACGCCACCCAGTACTGGGGCGGGAGTTCGGGAGTATTGCCATAACTTGTATAACGGATGCTTTTCGAAGGTTGAGGTAGATGGTTTCTGAAGTTTTTCTGGGTTATATGTTGAAGGATGGATACAGCTGGATGTAGGATTTGCTAGATTTGGGTGAGATATTATGCTTCCCCTGTATCCCCAACACCTGATTGCATAACCGGAAAGGTTCGGGAGTTTCATAGGTGGGAATTCTTGTAGCTCTAGCTTTTCTTCCACAGATATTTGGTTTGAGATTGGGATTTCTTACCGATTATTCGTTCTTGATCCGTACCTTGTTGATTTATTCCTCTACCTAAATTCTAAGTGGCTTCTCAATTTATGGATATGTGACCATTTCAAGTGGAATGCATTCGTTCTTATGTCCGGATGTGAAGACTATATGTTGCAATTTCAACCCGCTTGATTCAGCTTCAATTTTATCTGTCAATGTGCTAACGGATGTCACCCTCTTCAGGATGGCTCCCGCTAAGGGCAACAATCAGAATCAGAATCAGGATCCGCCACCACCCCCCTCCTCCGGAGGCATGGCAAGCTGTGATGGCTGCTACCAATGCAAACACGCAGTTGATCATGCAAATTCTTCAAGAGCGCAACCAAGCGAACCAAGGCAACCAAGGCAACCAGGGCAACAATCAGAATCACTTTGCTACACTCAACCAGTTCCTTGCTAACCAGCCAAAGACCTTCAGCAATTGTGTTGAGGCAACTGATGCTGACGATTGGCTTGTGGACTTGTGCAAGCATTTCGAGTGCAGTAACGTCAGGCCTGAGGACTTTGTCAAGTTCGCTTCCTTCCAACTCAAAGACCAAGCTGCAGAATGGTTCCAGCAGTACAAAGATTCCAGAGGAGGCTGTGTGATTACCTGGGATGAATTCCGTCAAGACTTCAAAGCTCATCATATTCCTCAAAGCATGGTTGAAAGCAAGCGTGAGGAATTCCGCAACCTGAAGCAAGGCTCTATGTCTGTCTATGACTACAACAAGTTGTTTCAGAAGCTCGCCCACTTTGCTAAGCAGGACGTCCCTGACGAGAAGAGCATGATATACCAGTTCAGGGGTGGTCTCAGAGAAGAAATCCAGCTAGCTCTTTGAAGGAAATATGCCCTAGAGGCAATAATAAAGTTATTATTTATTTCCTTATTTCATGATAAATGTTTATTATTCATGCTAGAATTGTATTAACCGGAAACATAATACATGTGTGAATACATAGACAAACATAGTGTCACTAGTATGCCTCTACTTCACTAGCTCGTTAATCAAAGATGGTTATGTTTCCTAACCATGGACAAAGAGTTGTTATTTGATTAACGGGATCACATCATTAGCTGAATGATTTGATTGACATGACCCATTCCATTAGCTTAGCACCCGATCGTTTAGTATGTTGCTATTGCTTTCTTCATGACTTATACATGTTCCTATGACTATGAGATTATGCAACTCCCGTTTGCCGGAGGAACACTTTGTGTGCTACCAAACGTCACAACGTAACTGGGTGATTATAAAGGTGCTCTACAGGTGTCTCCAAAGGTACATGTCGGGTTGGCGTATTTCAAGATTAGGATTTGTCACTCCGATCGTCGGAGAGGTATCTCTGGGCCCTCTCGGTAATGCACATCACTTAAGCCTTGCAAGCATTGCAACTAATGAGTTAGTTGTGGGATGATGTATTACGGAACGAGTAAAGAGACTTGCCGGTAGCGAGATTGAACTAGGTATTGGATACCGACGATCGAATCTCGGGCAAGTAACATACCGATGACAAAGGAAACAACGTATGTTGTTATGCGGTCTGACCGATAAAGATCTTCATAGAATATGTAGGAGCCAATATGGGCATCCAGGTCCCGCTATTGGTTATTGACCGGAGACATGTCTCGGTCATGTCTACATTGTTCTCGAACCCGTAGGGTCCGCACGCTTAAGGTTACGATGACAGTTATATTATGAGTTTATGCATTTTGATGTACCGAAGTTTGTTCGGAGTCCCGGATGTGATCACGGACATGACGAGGAGTCTTGAAATGGTCGAGACATAAAGATTGATATATTGGAAGCCTATGTTTGGATATCGGAAGTGTTCCGGGTGAAATCGAGATTTTACCGGAGTACCGGGAGGTTACCAGAACCCCCCGGGAGCTATATGGGCCATAGTGGGCCTTAGTGGAAAAGAGAAGAGGCAGCCCAACATGGGCCGCGCGCCCCTCCCCTCCCTTGGTCCGAATAGGACAAGGAGAGGGGGCCGGCCCCTCTCTCTCTTTTCCCCCCTCCGCGAATCCTATTCCAACTAGGATTGGGGGGGGGGGGGAATCCTACTCCCAGAGGGAGTAGGACTCTCCTGGCGCGCCTCTCCTAGGCCGGCCGCACCCCCCTTTAGTCCTTTATATACGGAGGCAGGGGCACCCCAGAGACACAAGTTGATCCACGTGATCTTATTCTTAGCCGTGTGCGGCGCCCCCAGCCACCATAGTCCTCGATAATATTGTAGTGGTGCTTAGGCGAAGCCCTGCGACAGTAGTACATCAAGATCGTCACCACGCCGTCGTGCTGATGGAACTCTTCCCCGACACTTTGCTGGATCGGAGTCCGGGGATCGTCATCGAACTGAACGTGTGCTAAAACTCGAAGGTGCCGTAGTTTCGGTGCTTGATCGGTCGGGCCGTGGAGACGTACGACTACATCAACCAAACGCTTCCGTTGTCAATCTACAAGGGTACGTAGATCATACTCTCCCCTCTCGTTGCTATGCATCACCATGATCTTGCGTGTGCGTAGGAATTTTTTTGAAATTACTACGTTCCCCAACAGCATCCGAGCCTAGGTTTTATATGTTGATGTTATATGCACGAGTAGAACACAAGTGAGTTGTGGGCGATATAAGTCATACTGCTTACCAGCATGTCATACTTTGGTTCGGCGGTATTGTTGGATTAAGCGGCCCGGACCGACATTACGCGTACGCTTACGCGAGACCGATTCTCCCGACGTGCTTTGCACAGAGGTGGCTTGAGGGTGACAGTTTCTCCAACTTTAGTTGAATCGAGTGTGACTACGCCCGGTCCTTGCGAAGGTTAAAACAGCACCAACTTGACAAACTATCGTTGTGGTTTTGATGCGTAGGTAAGATTAGTTCTTGCTTAAGCCCGTAGCAGCCACGTAAAACTTGCAACAACAAAGTAGAGGACGTCTAACTTGTTTTTGCAGGGCATGTTGTGATGTGATATGGTCAAGACATGATGCTGTTTTTTATTGTATGAGATGATCATGTTTTGTAACCGAGTTATCGGCAACTGGCAGGAGCCCTATGGTTGTCGTTTTATTGTATGCAATGCAATCGCGATGTAATTCTTTACTTTATCACTAAGCGGTAGCGATAGTCGTGGAAGCACAAGCTTGGCGAGACGACAACGATGCTACGATGGAGATCAAGGTGTCGCGCCGGTGACGATGGTGATCACGACGGTGCTTCGGAGATGGAGATCACAAGCACAAGATGATGATGGCCATATCATATCACTTATATTGATTGCATGTGATGTTTATCTTTTATGCATCTTATCTTGCTTTGATTGACGGTAGCATTATAAGATGATCTCTCACTAATTATCAAGAAGTGTTCTCCCTGAGTATGCACTGTTGCGAAAGTTCTTCGTGCTGAGACACCACATGATGATCGGGTGTGATAGGCTCTACGTTCAAATACAACGGATGCAAAACAGTTGCACACGCGAAATACTCAGGTTATACTTGACGAGCCAAGCATATACAGATATGGCCTCGGAACACGGAGACCGAAAGGTCGAGCGTGAATCATATAGTAGATATGATCAACATAGTGATGTTCACCATTGAAACTACTCCATCTCACGTGATGATCGGACATGGTTTAGTTGATTTGGATCACGTGATCACTTAGAGGATTAGAGGGATGTCTGTCTAAGTGGGAGTTCTTAAGTAATATGATTAATTGAACTTAAATTTATCATGAACTTAGTCCTGGTAGTATTTTGCAAATCATGTTGTAGATCAATAGCTCGCGTTGTTGCTTCCCTGTGTTTATTTTGATATGTTCCTAGAGAAAATTGTGTTGAAAGATGTTAGTAGCAAAGATGCGGATTGGATCCGTGATCTGAGGTTTATCCTCATTGCTGCACAGAAGAATTATGTCCTTGATGCACCGCTAGGTGATAGACCTATTGCAGGAGCAGTTGCAGACGTTATGAACGTTTGGCTAGCTCAATATGATGACTACTTGATAGTTTAGTGCACCATGCTTAACGGCTTAGAATCGGGACTTCAAAGACGTTTTGGACGTCATGGACCATATGAGATGTTCCTGGAGTTGAAGTTAATATTTCAAGCAAATACCCGAGTTGAGAGATATGAAGTCTCCAACAAGTTCTATAGCTAAAAGATGGAGGAGAATCGCTCAACTAGTGAGCATGTGCTCAGATTGTCTGGGTACTACAATCGCTTGAATCAAGTGGGAGTTAATCTTCCAGATAAGATAGTGATTGACAGAATTCTCTAGTCACCATCACCAAGTTAGTAGAACTTCGTGATGAACTATAGTATGCAAGGGATGACGAAAACGAATCCCGAGCTTTTCATGATGATGAAATCGATGAAGGTAGAAATCAAGAAAGAGCATCAAGTGTTGATGGTTGACAAGATCACTAGTTTCAAGAAAAGGGCAAAGGGAAGAAGGGGAACTTCAAGAAGAACAGCAAGCAAGTTGCTGCTCAGTGAAGAAGCCCAAGTCTGGTCCTAAGCCAGAGACTAAGTGCTTCTACTGCAAAGGGATTGGTCATTGGAAGCGGAACTGCCCCAAGTATTTGGCAGATAAGAAGGATGGCAAAGTGAACAAAAGTATATTTGATATACATGTTATTGATGTGTACTTTACTAGTGTTTATAGCAACCCCTCAGTATTTGATACTGGATCAGTTGCTAAGAGTAGTAACTCGAAACAGGAGTTGCAGAATAATCAGAGACTAGTTAAGGATGAAGTGACGATGTGTGTTGGAAGTAGTTCCAAGATTGATATGATCATCATCGCACACTCCCCTATACTTTCGGGATTAGTGTTGAACCTAAATAAGTGTTATTTGGTTTTTGCGCTGAGCATGAATATGATTTGATCATGTTTTTTGCAATACGGTTATTCATTAAAGTCAGAGAATAATTATTGTTCTGTTTACATGAATAAAACCTTCGATGGTCATACACCCAATGAAACAAGTTCATTGGATCTCGATCGTAGTGATACACATATTCATAATATTGAAACCAAAAGATGCGAAGTTAATAGTGATAGTGCAACTTATTTTTGGCACTGCCGTTTAGGTCATATTGGTGTAAAGCGCATGAAGAAACTCCATGCTGATGGGATTTTGGAATCACTTGATTATGAATCACTTGGTGCTTGTGAACCATGCCTTATGGGCAAGATGACTAAAGACTCCGTTCTCCGGAACAATGGAGCGAGCAACTGACTTATTGGAAATAATACATACTGTTGTATGCGATCCGATGAGTGTTGAAGCTCGCGGCGGGTATCATTATTTTCTAACCTTCACAGATGATTTGAGCAGATATGGGGATATCTACTTGATGAAACATAAGTCTGAAACATTTGAACAGTTCAAAGAATTTCAGAGTGAAGTGGAAAATCATCATGACAAGAAAATAAAAGTTTCTACGATATGATCGCAGAGGTAAAATATTTGAGTTACGAGTTTGGCCTTCAATTAAAACAATGTGAAATAGTTTCACTACTCACGCCACCTGGAACACCATAGTGTAATGGTGTGTCCGAACGTCATAACCGTACTTTATTAGATATAGTGCGATCTATGATGTCTCTTACTGATCTACCACTATCGTTTTGGGGTTATGCATTAGAGACAGCTGCATTCACGTTAAATAGGGCACCATCTAAATCCGTTGAGACGACACCGTGTGAACTATGGTTTGGCAAGAAACCTAAGCTGTCGTTTCTTAAAAATTGGAGTTGCGATGCTTATGTGAAAAAGTTTCATCTCGATAAGCTCAAACTCAAATCGGAGAAATATGTCTTCGTAGGATACCCAAAGGAGACAGTTGGGTACACCTTCTATCATAGATCCGAAGGCAAGACATTCGTTGCTAAGAATGGATCCTTTCTAGAGAAGGAGTTTCTCTCGAAAGAAATGAGTGGGAGGAAAGTAGAACTTGATAAGGTAATTGTACCTTCTCCCTTATTGGAAAGTAGTTCATCACAGAAATCTGTTCCTGTGACTACTACACCAATTAGTGAGGAAGCTAATGATGATGATCATGTAACTTCAGATCAAGTTACTATCGAATCTCCTAGGTAAACCAGAGTGAGATCCACACCAGAGTGGTACGGTAATCTTGTTCTGGAAGTTATGTTACTAGACCATGACGAACCTACGAACTATGAGGAAGCGATGATGAGCCCAGATTCCACAAAGTGGCTTGAAGCCATGAAATCTGAGATGGGATCCATGTATGAGAACAAAGTATGGACTTTGGTTGACTTGCCCGATGATCGGCAAGCAATTGAGAATAAATGGATCTTCAAGAAGAAGACTGACGCTGACGGTAATATTACTGTCTACAAAGCTCGACTTGTCGCAAAAGGTTTTCAGCAAGTTCAAGGGATTGACTACGATGAGACCTTCTCATCCGTAGCGATGCTTAAGTCTGTCCGAATCATGTTAGCAATTGCCGCATTTTATGATTATGAAATTTGGCAGATGGATGTCAAAACTGCATTCCTGAATGGATTTCTGGAAGAAGAGTTGTATATGATGCAACCAGAAGGTTTTGTCGATCCAAAGGGAGCTAACAAAGTGTGCAAGCTCCAGCGATCCATTTATGGACTGGTGCAAGCCTCTCGGAGTTGGAATAAACATTTTGATAGTGTGATCAAAGCATTTGGTTTTATACAGACTTTTGGAGAAGCCTGTATTTAAAAGAAAGTGAGTGGGAGCACTACAACATTTCTGATAAGTATATGTGAATGACATATTGTTGATCGGAAATAATGTAGAATTATTCTGCAAAGCATAAAGGAGTGTTTGAAAGGAGTTTTTCAAAAAAAGACCTCGGTGAAATTGCTTACATATTGAGCATCAAGATCTATAGAGATAGATCAAGACGCTTGATAAGTTTTTTCAATAAATACATACCTTGACAAGATTTTGAAGTAGTTCAAAATGAACAGTCAAAGAAAGAGTTTCTTGCCTATGTTACAAGGTGTGAAATTGAGTAAGACTCAAAGCCCGACCACGGTAGAAGATAGAAAGAGAATGAATGTCATTCCCTATGCCTTGGTCATAGGTTCTATAATGTATGCCATGCTGTATACCAGATCTATTGTATGCCCTACCACTGAGTTTGGCAAGGGAGTACGATAGTGATCTAGGAGTAGATCACTGGACAGCAGTCAAAATTATCCTTAGTGGAATAAGGATATGTTTCTCGATTATGGAAGTGAAAAAAGGTTCGTTGTAAAGGGTTATGCCGATGCAAGTTTTGACACTAATCTAGATGACTCTAAGTCTCGGTCTAGATACATATTGAAAGTGGGAGCAATTAGCTAGAGTAGCTCCATGCAGAGCATTGTTGACATAGAAATTTGCAAAATACATGCGGATCTGAATGTGGCAGACCCGTTGACTAAGATTCTCTCACAAGCAAAACATGATCACACCTTAGTACTCTTTGGGTGTTAATCACATAGCGATGTGAACTAGATTACTGAATCTAGTAAACCCTTTGGGTGTTGGTCACATGGCGATGTGAACTATGGGTGTTAATCACATGATGATGTGAACTATCGATGTTAATCACATGGTGATGTGATCTAGATTATTGACTCTAGTGCAAGTGGGAGACTGAAGGAAATATGCCCTAGAGGCAATAATAAAGTTATTATTTATTTCCTTATTTCATGATAAATGTTTATTATTCATGCTAGAATTGTATTAACCGGAAACATAATACATGTGTGAATACATAGACAAACATAGTGTCACTAGTATGCCTCTACTTGACTAGCTCGTTAATCAAAGATGGTTATGTTTCCTAACCATGGACAAAGAGTTGTTATTTGATTAACGGGATCACATCATTAGGTGAATGATTTGATTGACATGACCCATTCCATTAGCTTAGCACCCGATCGTTTAGTATGTTGCTATTGCTTTCTTCATGACTTATACATGTTCCTATGGACTATGAGATTATGTAGCTCCCGTGTGCCGAAGGAACACTTTGTGTGCTACCAAACGTCACAACATAACTGGGTGATTATAAAGGTGCTCTACAGGTGTCTCCAAAGGCACATGTTGGGTTGACGTATTTCGAGATTAGGATTTGTCACTCTGATCGTCGGAGAGGTATCTCTGGGCCCTCTCGGTAATGCACATCACTTAAGCCTTGCAAGCAATGCAACTAATGAGATAGTTGCGAGATGATGTATTACGGAACGAGTAAAGAGACTTGCCGGTAACGAGATTGAACTAGGTATTGGATACCGACGATCAAATCTCGGGCAAGTAACATACCGATGACAAAGGGAACAACGTATGTTGTTATGCGGTCTGACCGATAAAGATCTTCGTAGAATATGTAGGAGCCAATAAGGGCATCCAGGTCCCTCTATTGGTTATTGACCGGAGACATGTCTCGGTCATGTCTACATTGTTCTCGAACCCGTAGGGTCCGCACGCTTAAGGTTTCGATGACAGTTATATTATGAGTTTATACGTTTTGATGTACCAAAGGTTGTTCGGAGTCCCGGATGTGATCATGGACATGACGAGGAGTCTCGAAATGGTCGAGACATAAAGATTGATATATTGGAAGCCTATGTTTGGATATCGGAAGTGTTCCGGGTGAAATCGGGATTTTACCGGAGTACCGGGAGGTTACCGGAACCCCCCGGGAGCTATATGGGCCTTAGTGGGCCTTAGTGGAAAAGAGAAGAGGCAGCCTGAGATGGGCCGCGCGCCCCTCCCCTCCCTTGGTCCGAATAGGACAAGGAGAGGGGGCCGGCCCCCCTTTCTCTTCTCTCCCCCCTCCGCGAATTCTATTCCAACTAGGATTGGGGGAAGTCCTACTCCCGGAGGGAGTAGGACTCCTCCTGGCGCGCCTCTCTGGCGGCCGGACCCCCCCCCTTGAGCTTATATACGGAGGCAGGGGCACCAGAGACACAAGGTTGATCACGTGATCATATCTTAGCCGTGTGCGGTCGCCCTTCCACCATAGGTCCTCGATAATTATTGTAGCGGTGCTTAGGCAGCCCTGACAGTAGTACATCAAGATCGTCACCACGCCGTTCGTGCTGACGGAACTCTTCCCGACACTTTGCTGGATCGGAGTCTAGGGATCGTCATCGAGCTGAATGTGTGCTAAAACTCGGAGGTGCCGTAGTTTCGGTGCTTGATCGGTCGGGCCATGATGATGTATGACTACATCAACCTAACGCTTCCGTTGTCGATCTACAAGGGTACGTAGATCACACTCTCCCCTCGTTGCTATGCATCACCATGATCTTGCGTGTGCGTAGGAAAATTTTTGAAATTACTATGTAACCTAACAGACCTGCCCTCGGGCGGGCAGCCGATGCGAAATTTCGGCGGTCAGATATCTGGCCTCTCTCAACCTCTTGATGTCCTCTTTCGTGAAGGAGGAAGGAATCCACCGACCTTGAATGTTGGATCCGGACATACTTGAAGGTCCGAAGCACCTGACTTGAGTTTTGGGTGTTAGAACTCGAGGCGGGGGAAGGATTTGATTGAGCACGAGAGGGAAAAAAGAAAAAGCCTTGTCCCCTTTATAAAGAGGGTGAATATCAAGCGTCCTCCTCGTGACCGTTTGGGACTTGCCTAAGATCTAGGAATCCTACCAATAGGCACGGTTGGATTACCCACGTCCGTATTGATGAGAATCCTGTAATAAAGGGGACTGTAGATCGAAAGTATGTCTAGAGGGGGGGTGATTAGACTACTTGACCAAATAAAACTTAACCTTTTCCAATTTTAGTTTCTTGGCAGATTTAGCTATTGTAGGACAAGTCAAGCAATCATCACACATTCAAGCAAGCATGCAAAAGAGTATATTGGCAGCGGAAAGTAAAGCATGCAACTTGCAAGATGTAAGGGAAGGGTTTGGAGATTCAAACGCAATTGAGACACGGATGTTTTTCTGCCGTGGTTCGATAGGTGGTGCTATCATCATCCACGTTGATGGAGACTTCAACCCACGGAAGGGGTAACGGTTGCGCGAGTCCATGGAGGGCTCCACCCACGAAGGGTAATGGTTCCGCGAGTCCACGGAGGGCTCCACCCATGAAGGGTCCACGAAGAAGCAACCACCCACGAAGGGTCCACGAAGAAGCAACCTTGTCTATCCCACCATGGCCATCGCCCACGAAGGACTTGCCTCACTAGCGGTAGATCTTCACGAAGTAGGCGATCTCCTTGCCCTTACAAACTCCTTGGTTCAACTCCACAATCTTGTTGGAGGCTCCCAAGTAACACCTAGCCAATCTAGGAGACACCACTCTCCAAGAAGTAACAAATGGTGTGTTGATGATGAACTCCTTGCTCTTGTGCTTCAAATGATAGTCTCCCCAACACTCAACTCTCTCTCATAGGATTTGGATTTTGTGGAAAGAAGATTTGAGTGGAAAGCAACTTGGGGAAGGCTAGAGATCAAGATTCATATGGTAGGAATGGAATATCTTGGTCACAAAACATGAGTAGGTGGTTCTCTCTCAGAACATATGAGTTGGAATTGTGTATGTGTTCTGATGGCTCTCTCCACGAATGAAGAGGAGGTGGAGGGGTATATATAGCCTCCACACAAAATCCAACCGTTACACACAGTTTTCCAATCTCGGTGGGACCGAATCAACAAACTCGGTCGGACCGAAAAGGTAAACCTAGTGACCGTTAGAGATTTTCGGTGGGACTGACATGCAACTCGGTAGGACCGATATGGTTAGGGTTTGGGCATAACGTAATCTCGGTGAGACCGATTACACAAACTCAGTGAGACCGAGTTTGGTAATAAGCTAACCAGTGAGTTGGTCAGGCAAACTCGGTGGGAACGATTTGCTCTTTCGGTGAGACCAAAAAGTTACAAAAAGGGAAACAAAGAGTTTACATTGCAATCTCGGTGGGACCAATTCGCTCTTTCGGTGAGACCGAAAAGTTACGAAAGGGAAACAGAGAGTTTGCAATCCCTCTCGGTGAGACCGAGATCCCTATCGGTAGAACCGAATTGCTAGGGTTTGGCAGTGGCTTGTGACAAGTGAAACTCGGTGGCGCCGGATAGAAAGAATCGGTAGGACCGAGTTTGGCTTAGTGTTTAGGTCATATGTGGATATGGGAAAGTAGTTGAGGGTTTTGGAGCATATCACTAAGCACATGAAGCAAGAGGCTCATTAAGCAACACCTCATCCCTCCTTGATAGTATTGGCTTTTCCTAAAGACTCAATGTGATCTTGGATCACTAAAATATAAAATGAAGAGTCTTGAGCTTTTGAGCTTGAGCCAATCCTTTGTCCTTAGCATTTTGAGGGTTCCACTTTCACATCCATGCCATGCCAATCATTGAGCTTTCTTGAAATCATCTTGGAATAGCATTAGCTCAATGAGCTATATGTTGTTATGAATTACCAAAACCACCTAGGGATAGTTGCACTTTCAATCTCCCCCTTTTTGGTAATTGATGACAACATATAGATCAAAGCTTCTTTAAATGATAATAAGCATGAAATATATCGTCGCTTTGAGAAGTATGTGACAAGTAAGAGCTCCCCCTAAATTTGTGCATATTTAAAATTTGCTTTGGACTGCAAATGCACAAAGAGTTAGAGTCATGGGTTACTCTTCCATGTCACATACATCTTGGTGGAGCGCTTAAAATGATAAGAATGAAATACATGCACTCATCACCAAGAATAGTGAATGATCACATAAGATAGATAAGATGATAATATTAAGCAAACATTAAGTGTAGCTTATGATCAAACACATGATCATCAATGTCTCACGAGCAATGACATAGTATCTCACACAAAAGCAAACAAAGTTCGAAAACCACCAAATAAAACAAGAGAGAATAAAAGCAACACTCTCTCTCGAAGCCTATGATCTATACATTTTCTCCCCCTTTGGCAACAAGTTACCAAAAAGTTCCTAGAAAATGCATAGTGCTAAGTCGACACTCAGGCTTGATCTTCAGGTGGTGGTGGAGTCCGGAGCACTCCAAGGACGAAGCCTTCTGTAGACGTGGTCGGAGTCGAGGCTGAAGTGGACGCTGGAGCTGGTGGAACTGAGGCTGTAGCTGGTGCAGATGTGGTGGCTCTGGGGTCAACAACTGGCACTGCAGACGACCTCGGACCTCGTGGCACTCTGGCAAAGGCATCAGTTGTAGTCTTGCCTCTCCTCTCCTGCATGTCATCCTGGAGCTGCTCCACTGCAGTCTGAATCTCTGTCACTTTGACATCCAAGTCATAGAACTTTTGTTCCATGATCCTCTCTAAGCTTGCCTGGTTCTGAGTTAGGGTGGCTAGTCCTTGCTCAATCCGCAGGGTGGATGCAATCAAGTAACCAAGCTGCTCTTGTTTGGTTTTCAGGAAATATTCAGATGCCTCCTCTTGAGTAGGCATCTTGGCATCTTTCTCCTTCCTCGCCTTCTCCTTCTTGGCTTGTTCTTGGGCAGATGATGGCTCATTCCCAGTCATGACCACTTGATTATCTTCAAAATCTGGACGGATGGGCAGGTGTTCCTTGTCCAATAAGTATATGCCCGTGCCCATCTTAGAGTTGATGAGCTCCTGAATCTGTGGGGCATATCCATAGCTCCTCTTCTGGTCTGCTGCTGTCCTCTTGATTGTTTCAATCATAAGGCTCATGACTTTGAATTTCTGTGGCACGTCAAAGATATGAAGCAAGTTGATCGCGTGGCCCCTGATCATCTTGTGATCTCCAGACTTGGGCAATAGGGTGTGCCTAAGAATCCAGTTGATGGTTGGCAGCCCTGACAGAAGATAGTGTACTGAGCCAAACTTGAACGTATCAAGTGCTTCATTTGGAATCTCCTTGTACATGTTTGACATTGAGTTGTGGTCCATCTTCTTCTTGGCATAAATGTCCAAGTCATTGTCATGCTCTTCTGGGGCATTAATCAGCTGAGCCCATTCAGCAACTGTAGACTGGTACCTCGTACCCTCTGACATCCATACAATCCTGCCATCTGGATAGAAATGGGCTGTGGAGTAGAACTGCATGATGAGTTCCTCGTTCCACTTTGTGAGCTTCTGCCCAACAAAGTCCTCTACTCCACATGCCTTGAAGCTGTACTGCACTCCAGGGTAGTACTCTTCGTTGTCCTTGATGTATTGCCAATCAACCCATCTCATATCACAGACAATTGGCTTCTTATCTAGCAGCACTGTCTCATAAAAGTCTTGCTGCTCCTTGGTGTGAAACCTGTAGTCAACAGCAGTTCTTCTCCTTGAAGCATACGGATCTGCTTCTCTCCACTTCCTCAGCCCTAAGTCTCTTCTGAGCTTCATGTCCTCAGCCACAGGATGAGCATCATTGTGGTCTGGGATCTTGGGCTTGAGCTTTCTCAGAACATGCTCTTCATCATCTTCTTCAGCAGCTTCAGGCACTGGGGCCTTGTTCTTTTCAGTTGCAGGTATGCTCCTCGTATTTCTCTTTGGAGCTGTCTTGACCTTTGATGCAGCCTTGGGTGCTTCCTTGGGCTTAGATGCAGTAGCCCCTGATTTAATAGCATCACCCATTAGCTTGGGTGCCTTAGGTGCTGGTGCAGCAACCTCTTCTTCTTCCTCTTCTTCCATGATGGAAGCCTTTCCAAACACTCTGGCTACGGTCTTCTTGACCCTTTCCTTCCTTTTCTTTCCTTCAGCAGCAACTGGCTCTATGGTTGCAGGCTTTTCAGGAATCTGGGTTGAGGCTCTGGCCTTTGGCATAGGCTGCCTACCTGCTGGCCTTTTGATTTTCAATCCTGGCTTTGTGCCCTGTGCTGGCTCAACTCTCTTGGAAGTTGCTTCCTCTTCTGCCACATAATCCTCATCTTCTGAGTCTGAGGTTCTCTTCTTTCTCTGTCTTGTGGTAGCTTTAGGCAGATTGCTAGGGGTGCTCCTGCTGCCATCATCTGAGGAACTTGAGCGACTAGTGCCCTCACTCATCTGCACTTGCTGCTCTGACAAGTTCTGGCTATCACTTTGGTCTGACATGATGCAAACTCTGACTGCTGACCCTGTGAATAGGTTATAGATGAGATAGAGTGGATAAGCATCACAAAATGCAGAGATTTTTGCAAAAGAATAATTCAAAAACTTAGTTTTAGTTTCCCACTGAAAGCACCTCGGATCTACCGATTTCTAAACTCGGTGATACCGAAGCAGTTTTTGGCACCTAAACTAGTGAACTCGGTCAGACCGAGTCACAGTTCGGTGGCACCGAGACTGCTAGGGTTTCACAGAGTTCCAAAATCGGTCACACCGATAAGTAATTCTCGGTCAGACCGAGTCTCACTTATGCAATGGCATAAGCCAAATCGGTGGGACCGAGTTTTTCAACTCGGTGGGTCCGAGATGGTTTCGGCGGAAACCTAACCCTAAAATTTTCGAATTAAACCTAATCTACGAGTTCATTGACTGGATAGAAGTTTAACAAACGTGGAAAGAATCATGATGATAACAATGTGCTAAGAATCGGATTGGGGAATAGCACAAAGATCGAGTCCATACCCTAGTTCGGCGGAGACTCGCTACGGCAGCAACGGCGGGGTTGAATTTCCGTTGACGGCGACGGAGACCAGCGACTGGAGGCGGCTGGCGGCGAGGAGACGATCCGGAGACCAAGTTGGCAGAGCAGGCTATCGCGCGGGCGAAGGGGTTCGGAGAAATTTCCAAATTTTTGCCCGTGACTATATATAGCCCGACCCTGTCGGTGTGACCGAGTGGAACAACTCGGTGGCACCGAGATGCAAAACTGTATACAGTTGTTGCAACTCGGTGTGACCGAATGGTTCAAATCGGTTGCACCGAGATCGAAAACCTAGATCAACTTAATGATCTCGGTACGACCGGAAGTAGGGTATCGGTCAGACTGAGAATCATAAAGAGGTTTTGGAAGTTTAAGTCTATGACGAATCGGGGACTCCGAGCGCCTCACACAGAGTGGTTCGAATCTGACTTGATCAAATTTTGTGATGTAGCATGAATAGAGTTTGAGACGAGAAAAGCGTAGATAGCTAGAGGAGGTTCTTAGGCATTCTTTTCCATCCACTTGGCAAAAGGAAATAAAACCAAACAATCAAAACAACAAGTGGATGTCCTCGAATGAGTAAAATATGCAACCAGCATGCTCACACAATAAGATGGCAAATGAAATATGTGACAAGGCATGCACAACCAATTCTAGCATCTATCAAGCAATTTGCGATGACAATGTCATCTATATATGAGTATATTGACTTAGGAGTCAAGTGAGAACACTTGATCATAGGTCATACTCATTGTTTAAGCTCAAGTGGGGTTACCACTTTTACATAAAGTATTGTTGTGTTCACATCTTTAGAGTTGCTTTAGCTCAAGTCTTAGAGTAAAGCTCCCCCTAGATGTGATATCCCCCCTTAGAGGGATGAACTAACCTCGGGTTTTGTCGATGATGACTTCATGTAGATGTTGAAGATGTGGATGCTCAATGTTGATGTAGATCACTTGGAGCTATCCATTTGAGTGAATTGCACTTTCAATACCTACATGGGTTAGTCCCACAAGGAACAAACAAGGATATCCATAGACATAGAGTGATGCACACAAAAGATGATGTCCATGAAAACTTTTAGGTTACCTTGTCCCTTGTCTTACCAACAAGAGGGTTTGTGACTCCTTGAACTAGTGCAAGATGTGGAAGTTGATTGCACTTGTTCTTGCCAAAATGATAAGAGTGAAGTATGTTGGCGGAGTCACCCTCAAGAACTCTCTAGTTCTTCTTCTTTTGGATCCACATCATCTTGATGGGAATCCTTGGAGTTGTAGTCATACTTGATGAAGTGGAACTTGAAGAAGTCTTGGGAATCCACTTGACTAAGGTCTTAGGAGCTTCTTCAAATGCATCAATTTCCTCTTGAAGCTTGTCCTTGCCTTTTGCTCGTAGTCTTGTGGTGGAAGATCATCTTGAGCTTGTGTCCCCTTGAAAGAAGTATAATTCTCTTGTTGAGGGACAAACTTTGTCTTGGGGTATTGATCTTCTTCCCATTCAACTCCATTGGCATTGAACTTTCGTTCAAAACCAACACCTTGATTCTTCCGGTGCATTCCTTGCTTGCGCACAATTTCCTCGAATTGCTTACTCCCGGCAAGGCTTTTGTACACTCCTTTCTCTATAATTCCCTTCAATAAGCTATTTTCTTGCTCAAGTGTAACTTGGCTAAGAGAATCATTAGTGGAATCAAGAGAACTACTAGAAGCAACAATATTGAATTTAGCATGATCATTGTTACAACTAGAGGAAGAATCTTTCTTGTTAGACTTGACTTGAGGCATGTAAGTGGATAAGAGTAAACGCTTGGCAATGTAAGAAAAACTTTTCTTGCGGAGATCATCATTGATTGCCTTTAAGAACTCATGCTCTTGCTCAAGATTGAGCTTTTCAAAGCGTAGTTTCTCATGAGCTCTTAAAAGTTCTCGATGATCTTCGAATATAGTGTCATGAGCTAACTTAAGAGTTTTTAGTTCTTTAGTTAGAGCCTCAATCTTCTCCCACTCGTTTTATCTTGATTAGCATGATTAATTGGTCTTTCATCATAGTATTCATCACTAGAGTTGTCACCAAGCAAATCATCACCTAACAAGTCATCTTCATCACTATTGAAATCAACATACTCGGGGTGTGTTACCTTAGGACCTTTGGCCATGAAGCATCTCCCAATTCCTTCATTTGGTGAGTCAAATATGTCGTAGGAGTTGGTTGACACAAGTACTAGACCGGCAACACCTTCATCTTGAGTATCTTCGGAGTCGGAGTGATAACTTCTCTCGGAGTGGCTGTCGGAGTCGGAGCCGGATACCCATTCACCAACATGAGCTTGATGTCTTCGTCTTGTGTAGCTCCTTGATGATTTTTCCTTCCTTTCCGAATCCTTGCTTCTCCGTGAGTATCTTCGTTCATAACGATCATCTCTACTCCTTCTCTCTCTTGGTGGTGATCCTTTGCTTCTTCTTTTTGGAGAATCTTCTATTCTCTTGTAGGGAGCCGTACACTCGTTGGAATAGTGTCCGGGTCTTCCACAATTGTAACAGTTTCGTTCTCGACTAGAAGATCTTTTGTCATTGTAGGACCTTGACTTGGAGCTTCTGTCTTTGCTTCTACTCTTGTAGAACTTGTTGAAGTTCTTCACCATTAAGCTCAATTCTTCATTGAAGTCTTGTTTCTCACTTGATGATGTAGGGGCTTCACATGAGGCCTTATAGGCACCACTTGACTTGTTGTGAAGTTCCTCTTTATCCTTAAGTGACATCTCATGAGCAACAATTCTTCCAATCACTTCCGTTGGCTTGAGATCTTTGTAATTGGGCATCATTTGGATCAATGTGCACACGGTATCATATTTTCCATCCAAGGCTCTTAGGATCTTCTTGATGATGAATCTATCGGTCATCTCTTCACTTCCTAAGCCGGCAATCTCATTTGTGATGAGAGCAAGCCTAGAGTACATTTCAGCGACACCTTCACCATCCTTCATCTTGAACTTGTCAAGTTGGCTTTGAAGCACATCCAACTTGGATTCCTTGACGGAGTCGGTACCTTCGTGCATATCAATCAAAGTGTCCCAAATTTCCTTTGCATTCTCAAGGCGGCTGATTTTGTTGAATTCTTCGGGGCATAATCCATTGAAGAGAATATCACAAGCTTGAGCATTGTATTGCAACATCTTCAACTCATCCGCGGTAGCTTCACGGTTTGGTTCTCTCCCATAAAAGAAGTCACCTTGCAAGCCAACACACACAATAGCCCAAACAGCGGGGTTATGTCCAAGAATATGCATTTTCATTTTTTGCTTCCAACTAGCAAAATTAGTACCATCAAAGTAAGGACCTCTACGGTGATAATTTCCCTCGCTAGACGCCATACTTCTCCTAGGTTGTGAAACCAAGGCTATGACCACAAAAAGCTATGGAGATCAAGCAACTGGAGACCAAAGCTCTGATACCACTTGTAGGATCGAAGTATGTCTAGAGGGGGGTGATTAGACTACTTGACCAAATAAAAACTTAACCTTTTCCCAATTTTAGTTCTTGGCATATTTTAGCTATTTTAGGACAAGTCAAGCAATCATCACACAATTTAAGCAAGCATGCAAAGAGTTTATGGGCAGCGGAAAGTAAAGCATGCAACTTGCAAGAATATAAAGGGAAGGGTTTGGAGAATTCAAACGCTATTGGAGACACGGATGTTTTTCCCGTGGTTCGGATAGGTGGTGCTATCCTACATCCACGTTGATGGAGACTTCAACCCACGAAGGGTAACGGTTGCGCGAGTCCACACAGGGCTCCACCCAAGGGCAACGGTTGCGCGAGTCCACAAAGGGCTCCACCCACGAAGGGTCCACGAAGAAGCAACCACCCACAAAGGGTCCACGAAGAAGCAACCTTGTCTATCCCACCATGGCCATCGCCCACGAAGGACTTGCCTCACTAGCGGTAGATCTTCACGAAGTAGGCGATCTCCTTGCCCTTACAAACTCCTTGGTTCAGCTCCACAATCTTGACGGAGGCTCCCAAGTGACACCTAGCCAATCTAGGAGACACCACTCTCCAAGAAGTAACAAATGGTGTGTAGGTAATGAACTCCTTGCTCTTGTGCTTCAAATGATAGTCTCCCCAACACTCAACTCTCTCTCATAGGATTTGGATTTGGTGGAAAGAAGATTTGAGTGGAAAGCAACTTGGGAAGGCTAGAGATCAAGATTCATATGGTAGGAATGGAATGTCTTGGTCTCAACACATGAGTAGGTGGTTCTCTCTCAGAACATATGAGTTGGAATGATGTGTGTGTTCTGATGGCTCTCTCACTGAATGAGAAAGAGGTGGAGGGGTATATATAGCCTCCACACAAAATCCAACCGTTACACAGTTTTCCAATCTCGGTGGGACCGAATCAATAAACTCGGTCGGACCGAAAATGTAAACCTAGTGACCGTTAGTGATTTCGGTGGGACCGACATGCAACTCGGTAGGACCGATTCGGTTAGGGTTTCGGCATAACGTAATCTCGGTGAGACCGATTACACAAACTCGGTGAGACCGAATTTGGTAATTAGCTAACCAGAGAGTTGGTCAGGCAAACTCGGTGGGACCGATTTGCTCTTTCGGTGAGACCGAGTGGAACTCGGTGAGACCGAAAAGTTACAAAGGGGAAACACTGAGTTTACATTGCAATCTCGGTGGGACCGATTCGCTCTTTCGGTGGGACCGAAAAGTTACGAAAGGGAAACAGAGAGTTTGCAACCCCATCTCGGTGGGACCGAGATCCTTATCGGTAGAACCGAATTGCTAGGGTTTGGCAGTGGCTAATGACAAGTGAAACTCGGTGGCGCCGGATAGGAAGAATCGGTAGGACCGAGTTTGGCTTAGAGTTTAGGTCATATGTGGATATGGGAAAGTAGTTGAGGGTTTTGGAGCATATCACTAAGCACATGAAGCAAGAGGCTCATTAAGCAACACCTCATCCCTCCTTAATAGTATTGGCTTTTCCTATGGACTCAATGTGATCTTGGATCACTAAAATATAAAATGAAGAGTCTTGAGCTTTTGAGCTTGAGCCAATCCATTGTCCTTAGCATTTTGAGGGCTCCACTTTCACATCCATGCCATGCCAATCATTGAGCTTTCCTGAAATAATTATCTTGGAATAGTATTAGCTCAATGAGCTATATGTTGTTATGAATTACCAAAACCACCTAGGGATAGTTGCAGTTTCAATGTCCCCCTTTTTGGTAATTGATGACAACATATAGATCAAAGCTTCGACAAAAGATAATAAGCATGAAATATATCGTCGCTTTGAGAAGTATGTGATAAGTAAGAGCTCCCCCTAATTTTTGCATATTTAAAATTTGCTTTGGACTGCAAATGCACAAAGAGTTAGAGTCATGGGTTACTCTTCCATGTCACATACATCTTGGTGGAGCGCTCAAAATGATAAGATTGAAATGCATGCACTCATCACCAAGAATAGTGAATGATCACAAACGATAGATAGAATGATAATATTTAAGCAAGCATTAAGCAAACATTAAGTGTAGCTTATGATCAAACACATGATCATCGATGTCTCACAAGCATAAGGACGTAGTATCTCACACACAAGCAAACAAAGTTCGAAAAACCACCAAATAAAGCAAGAGTGAAAAGCAACACTCTCTCTCTCTCGAAGCCTATGATCTATACATCTTCTCCCCCTTTGGCAACAAGTTACCAAAAAGTTCCTAGAAAATGCATAGCACTAGATCGACGCTCAGGCTTGATCTTCAGGTGGTGGTGGAGTCCGGATCACTCCAAGGACGAAGCCTTCAGTAGACGTGGTCGGAGTGGAAGCTGAAGTGGATGCTGGAGCTGGTGGAACGGAGGCTGTGGCTGGTGCAGACGTTGTAGCTCTGGTGTCAGCAACTGGCAGTGCAGACGACCTCGGACCTCGTGGCACCCTCGCAAACGCATGAGTCATGGTCCTGCCTCTCCTCTCATTCATGTCTTCCTGGAGCTGCTCCACTGCAGACTGAACTTCTGTTACCTTGATGTCCAAGTCCTCTGCTTGCTCCTCTGGGGCATTGATCATCTTCGCCCATTCCTCAACAGTAGAGTTGTACCTTGTACCTTCTGACATCCATGTAATCCTCCCATCTGGATAAAAGTGAGCTGTGGAGTAGAACTGCATGATGAGTTCCTCGTTCCACTTTGTGAGCTTCTGCCCAACAAAGTCCTCTACTCCACATGCCTTGAAGCTGTCCTAAACTCCTGGGTAGTACTCTTCATTATCCTTGATATAGGTCCAGTCGACCCATCTCATGTCACATACGATTGGCTTCTTGTCAAGTAGCACTGTCTCATAGAAATCTTGCTGCTCCTTGGTATGAAATCTTTAGTCCACTGCAGTCCTTCTCCTAGAAGCATATGGATCTGCTTCTCTCCATTTCCTGAGCCCTGAGTCTCTCCTGAGCTTCATATCCTCAGCCACAGGATGAGCAACGTTGTGGTCTGGGATCTTGGGCTTGAGCTTCCGAAGGACACTTTCTTCTTCTTCCTCTGCAACAGTCTCTGGCACTGGGGCCTTGTTCTTCTCAGTGGCTGGGATGCTTCTTGTGTTTCTCTTTGGTGCACTTTTAGGCTTAGATGCAGCCTTAGGTGCTTTCTTGGGCTTGGATGTAGCTCCCCCTGACCTTATGGCATCTCCCATAAGTTTGGCTGCCTTGGGCGCTGGTAGCTGCCTCTTCTTCCTCCTCCTCTTCTACCATGATGGAGGCCTTCCCAAGCACTCTAGCCACAGTCTTCTTCACTCTCTCTTTCCTTTTCTTGCCCTCAGCTGCAACGGGCTCAATGGGAGCAGGCTTCTCAGTTGAGGCTCTAGCCTTTGACATGGGTTGCCTGCCTGCTGGCCTCTTAATTTTCAGGCCTGGCTTTGGGCCTTGAGCTGGCTCAACTCTCTTGGAGGTGGCCTCTTCCTCTGCCACATAGTCCTCATCTTCAGAATCTGAGGTTTTCTTCTTCCTTTGTCTCGTGGCAGCTTTAGGCAGGTTGCTGGGTGTGCTCCTGCTGCCATCATCTGAGGAACTTGAGGGGCTAGTTCCCTCACTCAACTGCACTTGCTGCTCTGACAAGTTTTGGCTGTCACTCTGGTCTGACATGTTGCAAACTGACTGCTGACCCTGTGGATAGATTATAGAGGAGATAGAGTGGATGAGCATCACAAAATGCAGAGATTTTTGCAAAAATAATGATCCAAAAACTTAGTTTTAGTTTCCCACTGAAATCATCTCGGATCTACCGATTTTCAAACTCGGTGATACCGAAGCAGTTTTGGAATCTAAACTAGTGAACTCAGTAGGACCGAGTCACAGTTCGGTGGCACCGAGACTGCTAGGGTTTCACTGAGTTCAAAAATCGGTCACACCGATAAGTAATTCTCGGTCAGACCAAGTCTCACTTGTGCAATGGCATAAGCCAAATCGGTGGGACCGAGTTTTTCAACTCGGTGGGTCCGAGATGGTTTCGGCGGAAACCTAAACCTAGAATTTTCGAATCAAACCTAATCTATGAGCGTTTTGACAGGATAGAAGTTTATCAAACGTGGCCAGAAACAATGTGATCACAATGTGCTAGGAATCAGATTGAGGAATAGCACAAAGATCAAGTCCATACCCTAGTTCGGCGGGGACTTGCTACGGCAGCAATGGCGGGGCAGAAATCCCGTTGACGGCGATGGAGATCAGCGACTGGAGGCTGCTGGCGGCGAGAAGACGATCCGGAGACCTCGGGGGCAGAGCAGGCTATCACGCGGGCGAAGGGGTTCGGAGAAATTTCCAAATTTTGCTCGTGACTATATATAGCCCGACCCTGTCGGTGTGACCGAGTTGAACAACTCGGTGGCACCGAGATTCATAACTGCGTGCAGTTACTGAAACTCGGTGAGACCGAAAGGTTCAAATCGGTTGCACCGAGATTGAAAACTTAGATCAACTTCATGATCTCGGTAGGACCGAAAGTGGAGTATCGGTCAGACCGAGAATCATAAAGAGGTTTTGGAAGTTTAAGTCTATGACGAATCGGGGACTCCGAGCGCTCCTCACACAGAGTGGTTCGAATCTGACTTGATCAAATTTTGTGATGCAGCATGAATAGAGTTTGAGACGAGAAAAGCATAGATAGCTAGAGGAGGTTCTTAGGCATTCTTGTCCATCCACTTGGCAAAAGAATTAAAAACGAACAATCAAAGCAACAAGTGGATGTCCTCGAATGAGTAAAATATGCAATCAGCATGCTCACACAATAAGATGGCAAATGAAATATGTGGCAAGGCATGCACAACCAATTCTTAGCATCTATCAAGCAATTTGCGATGACTAGGTCATCTATATATGAGTATATTGACTTAGGAGTCAAGTGAGAACACTTGATCATAGGTCATACTCATCGTTTAAGCTCAAGTGGGGTTACCACTTTTACATAAAGCATTGTTGTGTTCACATCTTTAGAGTTGCTTTAGCTCAAGTCTTAGAGTAAAGCTCCCCCTAGATGTGATATCCCCCCTTGGAGGGATGAACTAACCTTGGGTTTCGTTGATGATGACTTCATGTAGATGTTACTCGATGTTGATGTAGATCACTTGGAGCTATCCATTTGAGTGAATTGCACTTTCAATACCTACATGGGTTAGTCCCACAAGGAACAAACAAGGATATCCATAGACATGGAGTGATACACACATAGAGTGATGCACACACAAGATGATGTCCATGAAAACTTTTAGGTTACCTTGTCCCTTGTCTTACCAACAAGAGGGTTTGTGACTCCTTGAACTAGTGCAGGATGTGGAAGTTGATTGCACTTGTTCTTGCCAAAATGATAAGAGTGAAGTATGTTGGCGGAGTCACCCTCAAGAACTCTCTAGTTCTTCTTCTTTTGGATCCACACCATCTTGATGGGAATCCTTGGAGTTGTAGTCGTACTTGATGAAGTGGAACTTGAAGTAGTCTTGGGAATCCACTTGACTAAGGTCTTAGGAGCTTCTTCAAATGCGTCAATTTCCTCTTGAAGCTTGTCCTTGCCTTTTTGCTTGTAGTCTTGTGGTGGAAGATCATCTTGAGCTTGTGTCCCCTTGAAAGAAGTATCATACTTCTCTTGTTGAGGAACAAACTTTGTCTTGGGGTATTGATCTTCTTCCCACTCAACTCCATTGGCATTGAACTTTCGTTCAAAACCAACGCCTTGATTCTTCCGGTGCATTCCTTGCATGCGCACAATTTCCTCGAATTGCTTGCTCCCGGCAAGGCTTTTGTACACTCCTTTCTCTATAATTCCCTTCAACAAGCTATTTTCTTGATCAAGTGTAAGTTGGCTAAGAGAATCATTAGTGGAATCAAGAGAACTACTAGAAGCAACAATTTGGAATTTACATGATCATTGTTACAACTAGAGGAAGAATCTTTCTTGTTAGACTTGACTTGAGGCATGTAAGTGGATAAGAGTAAACGCTTGGCATGTAAGAAGAACTTTTCTGCGGAGATCATCATTGATTGCCTTTAGAACTCATGCTCTTGCTCAAGATTGAGCTTTTCAAAGCGTAGTTTCTCATGAGCTCTTAAAAGTTCTCGATGATCTTCGAAGATAGTTTCATGAGCTAACTTAAGAGTGTTTAGTTCTTTAGTTAGAGCCTCAATCTTCTCCTTATCATTGTCATTCGTTTTATCTTGATTAGCATGATTAATTGGTCTTTCATCATAGTATTCATCACTAGAGTTGTCACCAAGCAAATCATCACCTAACAAGTCATCTTCATCACTATTGAAATCAACATACTCGGGGTGTGTTACCTTAGGACCTTTGGCCATGAAGCATCTTCCAATTCCTTCATTTGGTGAGTCAAATATGTCGTAGGAGTTGGTTGACACAAGTGCTAGACCGGCAACACCTTCATCTTGAGTATCTTCGGAGTCGGAGTGATAACTTCTCTCGGAGTGGCTGTCGGAGTCGGAGCCGGATACCCATTCACCAACATGAGCTTGATGTCTTCGTCTTGTGTAGCTCCTTGATGATTTTTCCTTCCTTTCCGAATCCTTGCTTCTCCGTGAGTATCTTCGTTCATAACGATCATCTCTACTCCTTCTCTCTCTTGGTGGTGATCTTTGCTTCTTCTTTTTGGAGAATCTTCTCTTCTCTTGTAGGGAGCCGTACACTCATTGGAATAGTGTCCGGGTCTTCCACAATTGTAAAGTTTCGCTCTCGACTAGAAGATCTTTTGTCATTGTAGGACCTTGACTTGGCTTCTATTTTGCTTCTACTCTTGTAGAACTTGTTGAAGTTCTTCACCATTAAGCTCAATTCTTCATTGAAGTCTTGTTTCTCACTTGATGATGTAGGGGCTTCACATGAGGCTTATAGGCACCACTTGATTTGTTGTGAAGTTCCTCTTTATCCTTAAGTGACATCTCATGAGCAACAATTCTTCCAATCACTCCGTTGGCTTGAGATCTTTGTAATTGGGATCATTTGGATCAATGTGCACACGGTATCATATTTTCCATCCAAGGCTCTTAGGGATCTTCTTGATGATGATCTATCGGTCATCTCTTCACTTCCTAAGCCGGCAATCTCATTTGTGATGAGAGCAAGCCTAGAGTACATTTCAGCGACACCTTCACCATCCTTCATCTTGAACTTGTCAAGTTGACTTTGAAGCACATCCAACTTGGATTCCTTGACGGAGTCGGTACCTTCGTGCATATCAATCAAAGTGTCCCAAATTTCCTTTGCATTCTCAAGGACGGCTGATTTTGTTGAATTCTTCGGGGCACAATCCGTTGAAGAGAATATCACAAGCTTGAGCATTGTATTGCAACATCTTCAACTCATCCGCGGTAGCTTCACGGTTTGGTTCTCTCCCATCAAAGAAGTCACCTTGCAAGCCAACACACACAATAGCCCAAACGGCGGGGTTATGTCCAAGAATATGCATTTTCATTTTATGCTTCCAACTAGCAAAATTAGTACCATCAAAGTAAGGACCTCTACGGTGATAATTTCCCTCGCTAGACGCCATACTCTCCTAGGTTGTGAAACCAAGGCTATGACCACCAAAAGCTATGGAGATCAAAGCAAATGGAGACCAAAGCTCTGATACCACTTGTAGGATCGAAGTATGTCTAGAGGGGGGTGATTAGACTACTTGACCAAATAAAACTTAACCTTTTCCCAATTTTAGTTCTTGGCAGATTTTAGCTATTTTAGGACAAGTCAAGCAATCATCACACAATTTAAGCAAGCATGCAAAGAGTATATTGGCAGCGGAAAGTAAAGCATGCAACTTGCAAGAATGTAAAGGGAAGGGTTTGGAGAATTCAAACGCAATTGGAGACACGGATGTTTTTCCCGTGGTTGGATAGGTGGTGCTATCCTACATCCACGTTGATGGAGACTTCAACCCACGAAGGGTAACGGTTGCGCGAGTCCACACGAGGGCTCCACCAAGGGTAACGGTTGCGCGAGTCCACGGAGGGCTCCACCCACGAAGGGTCCACGAAGAAGCAACCACCCACAAGGGTCCACGAAGAAGCAACCTTGTCTATCCCACCATGGATCGCCCACGAAGGACTTGCTTCACTAGCGGTAGATCTTCACGAAGTAGGCGATCTCCTTGCCCTTACAAACTCCTTGGTTCAACTCCACAATCTTGTCGGAGGCTCCCAAGTGACACCTAGCCAATCTAGGAGACACCACTCTCCAAGAAGTAACAAATGGTGTGTAGGTAATGAACTCCTTGCTCTTGTGCTTCAAATGATAGTCTCCCCAACACTCAACTCTCTCTCATAGGATTTGGATTTGGTGGAAAGAAGATTTGAGTGGAAAGCAACTTGGGAAGGCTAGAGATCAAGATTCATATGGTAGGAATGGAATGTCTTGGTCTCAACACATGAGTAGGTGGTTCTCTCTCAGAACATATGAGTAGGAATTGTGTATGTGTTCTGATAGCTCTCTCCATGAATGAAGAGGAGGTGGAGGGGTATATATAGCCTCCACACAAAATCCAACCGTTACACACAGTTTTCCAATCTCGGTGGGACCGAATCAACAAACTCGGTCGGACCGAAAATGTAAACCTAGTGACCATTAGAGATTTTCGGTGGGACTGATATGCAACACGGTAGGACCGATATGGTTAGGGTTTGGGCATAACGTAATCTCGGTGAGACCGATTACACAAACTCGGTGAGACCGAATTTGGTGATTAGCTAACCAGAGAGTTGGTCAAGCAAACTCGGTGGGACCGATTTGCTCTTTCGGTGAGACCGAAAAGTTACAAAAAGGAAACACTGAATTTACATTGCAATCTCGGTGGGACCGATCCGCCCTTTCGGTGAGACCGAAAAGTTATGAAAGGGAAACAGAGAGTTTGCAATCCCATCTCGGTGAGACTGAGATCCCTATCGGTAGAACTGAATTGCTAGGGTTTGGCAGTGGCTTATGACAAGTGAAACTCGGTGGCGCCGGATAGGAAGAATCGGTAGGACCGAGTTTGGCTTAGGGTTTAGGTCATATGTGGATATGGGAAAGTAGTTGAGGGTTTTGGAGCATATCACTAAGCACATGAAGCAAGAGGCTCATTAAGCAACACCTCATCCCTCCTTAATAGTATTGGCTTTTCCTATGGACTCAATGTGATCTTGGATCACTAAAATATAAAATGAAGAGTCTTGAGCTTTTGAGCTTGAGCCAATCCATTGTCCTTAGCATTTTGAGGGTTCCACTTTCACATCCATGCCATGCCAATCATTGAGCTTTCCTGAAATAATTATCTTGGAATAGTATTAGCTCAATGAGCTATATGTTGTTATGAATTACCAAAACCACCTAGGGATAGTTGCACTTTCAGTTATAAAATTTTTCAAGTATAGGTGGTGGAATGTTCACAGGACCTTGGAAACACAAGAAGGTTAATTAGTAAAGGGAAACTAGCTAACCCACATGCATGTGGATGAAACAATTATAATTACGATGGAAGACGAACATACCGAAACCATAAGGATTCCATGCAAAAATAGTGCCACGAGTGATGGCAGCAAACACAAGACCCTCGTATTGAATTGCATCACAGTACTCATCTGTGTACAAAAATTGATTTTTGAGCAATATCCATCGAGGCGTGGAAGTAAGGACGGCAACAAGCTTGTCAAAGATAGCAACAACTTCATAGTTCTTGTAATCCCAAGAGCGGTTGGGAATTTGACAAATTGCTACCTTCCGTAGACGACAATCACCATGATCGTATTTGAACGTACGTAGATCATCTGTGTGCTCAACCTCAAGGCACTCTGTGATTTCTGGAAGTGGAACCCGGTGACGAGTGTACACATTCACAAGTTCCCATTCGCAGTTATACCCAATATAAAAACTCAATCTCCATTTGTGCCTACCCAAGCCTTACCCTCAGGCGATGGCATCTTAACATCACACGTATCATTATCCAGCGGCATCAACTTGCACAAGGCGACGCTTCCGTCATCCCCACGCCAGTGACCAGCGTCATGGCAAAGAAGATAGGGGAGATCAAACCGCTCCTGAACCCTTAGGTTCTTTGCAATGATGTTATTTGTTGAGTCAAGAATGGACTTGAACGAATCTACCGTACTTGCCGAGATGATGACGTCGCACCGATCAATGATTTCCTCCACCACGTCATCTTTCAGATCGGGGCAAGAATAACGGGGTCGTTTCCGGCCTGTTCCCTCCATGGAGAAGACAATCGAACAATGGCAGAAGGAAGGGTGAAGGCAAATGAAGAGAGGAAGAGCGTGCGACAGCAGTTCCAAATTGAGAGGGAAAGGCGAAGAGGCGGTGGACGATTGCCACAGTACATGAAGAGGGGAGTGGGGAGCGAACGGTTGCCATAGAGGTCACACACTAACGACAAGGACGAGTGAACCACATGCCGTATATTGCACACACCTTGATATGGTTAGCCGTTTCTTTTGTGTTGCCTAATCACAGACAGTTCATCCGAGTGAACCGTATGTTGTATATCGCACACACCTTCATCTGGCTGCCCGTTTCTTTCGTTCCTCCTCATCGCAAACAGTTAATTGAACTGAACTGTATGCCCTGCATCGCACATGCAACTAAAATTTGAACCGTGTTTGATGCATCCGTCATCGCAAACATTTTGCACCTTTTTTGACGTTCTTTTACACCACTATTTACGATTATTGCATCGCACATAGTTTCGTCAAAGGGTCTCTGATCGTAGTGTCGCGTTAGCAGCATCCTGTAGTAGTGTAATTGTACCTTCTCTCAATTTGGAAAGTAGCACATCTGAGAAATCTGTTCCCGTGATGCCTCACCAGCTAGAGAGGAAGCTAATGATGATGATCATGAAACTTTAGATCAAGTTACTACCAGAGTGGTACGGTAATCCTGTTTTGGAAGTCATATTACTAGACCATGGTGAACCTACGAACTATGAAGAAGCTATGATGAGCCCAGATTCTGAGAAATGGCTTGAGGCCATGAAATCTGAGATAGGATCCATGCATGAGAACAAAGTATGGACTTTGGTGGACTTGCCCGATGATTGGCAAGCCATTGAGAATAAATGGATCTTCAAGAAGAAGACTGACGCTGATGGTAATGTCACCGTCTACAAAGCTCGACTTGTCGCGAAAGGTTTTCGACAAGTTCAAGGGGTTGACTACGATGAGACCTTCTCACCCGTAGCGATGCTTAAGTCAGTCCAAATCATGTTAGCAATTGCCGCATTTTATGATTATGAAATTTGGCAAATGGACATCAAAATTGCATTCCTTAATGGGTTTCTTAAAGAAGAGTTGTATATGATGCAACCAGAAGGTTTTATTGATCCTAAAGGTGCTAACAAAGTGTGCAAGCTCTAGTGATCCATCTACGGACTGGTGGAAGCATCTCGGAGTTGGAATATACGCTTTGATGAGGTGATCAAGGCATATGGTTTTATACAGACTTATGATGAAGCTTGTGTTTACAAGAAAGTGAGTGGGAGTTCTGTAGCATTTCTAATATTATATATGGATGACATATTGCCGATTCGAAATGATATAGAATTTATGGATAGCATAAAAGGATACTTGAATAAAGAATTTTTCAATGAAAGACCTCGATGATGCTGCTTACATATTGAGCATCAAGATCTATACATATAGATCAAGACGCTTTATAAGATTTTCAATGAGTACATACCTTGAAAAGATTTTGAAGGAGTTCAAAATGGATCAGTCAAAGAAGGAGTTCTAGCCTGTATTGTAAGGTGTGAAGTTGAGTAAGACTCAAAGCCCGACCTATTGTATGCCATAGGTTCTATAAAGTATGTCATGTTGTGTACTAGACCTATTGTGTACCTTGACATGAGTTTGGCAAAGGGGGTACAATAGTGATCCAGGAGTAGATCACTACACAGTGGTCAAAATTATCCTTAGAGGACTAAGGAAATGTTTCTCAATTATGGAGGTGGTAAAGAGTTACGTCGATGCAAGCTTTGACACCGATCCAGATGACTCTGAGTCTCGATCTAGATACATATTGAAGTGGGAGCGATTAGCTATAGTAGCTCCATGCAGAGCATTGTAGACATATAGATTTGCAAAATACATACGGATCTGAATATGACAGACCCGTTGACTAAACCTCTCTCACAAGCAGAACATGATCACACCTTAGTACTCTTTGGATGTTAATCACACTAGTAAGCTTGCACGTGCAACGCACGTCTTGATGGATATTACATTTAGACGTGAGAATCACGTGCATAGAAAAACAATTTGGTAGCAGTAAGAATACTACAAATCAACATATAATATAAATGAGCTTTAAGAAACGCTATAGCTTACGATTATATGCACCGAGCAACAACACAAGTATTTATCTCAGTATTCCTGATAAGCTTATGTGGTTCTCATGGATGTTGCCTTCAGCTTCATTCTTGATGTACTCATGGATGGAAGTGCACCAAAAATTGTGTTATGAGAATCAACGTTCATGCCCTTTATTTGGCACTATACATACTAACATAGTTTTGATCAAAGGAGTCAGCAAGCATCATGACCATCACCGTGCACAGAATTATACATGGCCAAGACATATTAGAGTAATAAATCTGCCATGTTAACTTATTGACATGTCCTAGGTGCTAATAAATAATAATTATGTGACCCAATAAGTTCGCCTCTGCCACTCTTGGGATTACATAAGGCTCAGCCACTAAGAACTTACATGACAATTTCAGGAAAGAATGTAACTACTTGCAATCTAGAAGCAACAGCAAATATATTATATATTGTTGCTTGCATATTATTTCTTGTCCATGGTCATATGCATGAAAGGGTTTCTAGCACATGCTTTAGATATTCTGTAACATGATATTACATAGAAAATGAAGCATTGGGATTTTCACATGTAACATCAACAATATATACATGAAGTTGCCTCAAACGACCATATGATCTTACAAATGAAAGCACAAAACTAAAAAGGAACATATAAGAAATGTGATTCATATAGTATTTCATTACCAACATGGCACAAAAATGAAAATGAAACAGAATCACAAGTCCAAATCCTCGCACGTTTTTTCATAAGTGCAGCCTTAACTGAAAACCTGAAAGTAAACTAAAATGAGCATGCTTTTATAAAAAAATAGCAAATATATATGTTACAAGTATGAAGTTTGTAGTTTGTAATTCAGTTCTTTACATCATAAATGTATACATTGTTTTTCATCCTTTGGCAGGGAGTAATAAAAGGCATAGTCCTAAATGTGAACTAAATTTTAAGGAGACATACATTTATTAGCTAGATAATGTTTCAGTGGACCTAGTTTGAGAGGAAGCACCACTATACATTATTCTATTATTCAGCTAAAAATCAAGATATGAATGACATTGAGACCCTCGAGAAGAAACATAAAATGAGTATTTTCAATAGCTAGTCATTATCTCTGTATCTCTGAATTTCTTGTACAATCATTGTGTGCTTGTTCAAAACGGATCCCCTGAACTTCAAATTCTACATTTATTTAATTGGAAAATCTAATTTTATAACATTGTTGGATGCTCTATGGTTTGAGAGTAATTGACTATGAAAGGAAGTGACAGAGCAACATAAAACCGGTAGGATATACACATATGAGTTCTGTGTAATACATGTATTACAAATTGGCCCGTGATTTTTTTCCACTTAAATCAAAAGGACACAAGAAGCAAACTTTAAATACTTGTGCACCTTGCCTTCATTTGTCAATCAGAAAACCATACAGAGATTGCCCAAATTCAAAATAAATAGGTACAAGCATGCAAGTTTTACCATATCTAGTTTCATGTAAGTGGCTGCGTCATTCAAGCCACCCGTTTTTAAACAAGACTTAAAAAGGTAAATTTCCTTTCAAATTTACTATTGTAACATGTTAAAAAAAGGAGATGAGGAAAAGAGCATGGTAACATAGCCGAGCACTTTCCATATTAACTCAAGTTCATGCTGATAGAAATCTTGGAAATAATCATTTATATATGTAACTTTGTAGTGCTTTATCGCATCCACTGAACTATGTCCTGGACTTGGTCTATATATTAAATCGTTTCAGCTTCTGGATTGTTGTCATAGAACCTATGTTAGGAATACAGTGTACAATATTCCTAATTGCAAAAAATACACGTGTGTGTTAAGGATTCCCGAAAATGGAACCTAACAATATCACAAATACTTATTTCCATCTCTGCAAAAGAAAATTTTGGGAATATATATCTCTGAATCAATGAGCATAGCCCTATATCAGAATTTACAAAAATCTCTTTCAAAGAAATGGTAATGACTAATTTACAACAGTGTGCTGGAGTTTTAAATACAACCAGTTGGGGCAATTTATTGGACAAGTTGCACATGTTCATAGAGATGAACACAAGGAAGCATTGAAGTCCCACAGAGGAAGATGGTCATGCAACTGCTCGAGCGATGAATAATTCAGGACTAAGTTGTGACAATCATATACAGCCTCCACCTCAACAGAAACAATATGTTAATTACATACATACCTTGAGCCAAGTAGAACAATCACGTGCATTACGTGTCCAGAGTTAGGGAACGGCGAGTGGACGAACTGGGTGAACTTACCACTGGTGCCCTGCTTTGACAGTTGGTCTCACATCCTCAGGACGGTGATCGGCAAGAAGTGGATGCAGGTGACCCCGCAGGTGATGCCATCCTGCAGAGTTCTCAACACAGCAACACGCAATAGATTTTTAAATTCAGCAACATGCATATCAGGTGTCCGTCGTGATTGACCTCAAGAATCAGCCAAGGAGGTGGAGCGGGGAGGTCTGCACCCGGGTAGTGCGGCAGCGCTCGGACTGGCACGTGTGCCCGTGGCGCAGCAGGGAGCAGGCAGGCGAGGCCCCGGTTGGCGCAGCGGCGTGGGTGGCGACAATGCAGGGATCCGTGAGGGCACAGGCTGTTAGCGGAGGAGCCAAGGCGGCGGCCGACAGTGGCGGAGGAACGGGGGCGACGGGGCGCTGGCGGCGGCGCCACGTGGGTCGCATCGGGGCCAAGTAGATCGGCCTGCGGCAGCAGACGGGGAAGGCGAGAACTGGGATGCGTGGTTAAATTTTGGTTAGCGCTAATTTATGGTGGGATTAGGTGGGAGGTTAGCGCTAATTGGGGTAGAATCACATGGTTGCCAAATGAATCTTTCATCCCTTCGATAGCAGCCAGAGTTTTTGTCCGCTCCTCAAAATTGCTAAACGTACTTTTGCTGAGATTTGGTTGTTAATCTTGACGGTTAGATCCAAACGAGTGAGGTGATCGTGGGGCTCTAATTGTTTTGGTTTGTTACATGTATGTTAAACGGAGTGCATTTAGAAAAGATAATGTTTGCTTGTTTAATAGTAGTATAGATATCGACGTGAACTAGATTATTGACTCTAGTAAACTCTTTGGGTGTCGGTCACATAGCGATGTGAACTATGGGTGTTAAATCACATGGTGATGTGAACTAGATTATTGACTCTAGTGCAAGTGGGAGACTGAAGGAAATATGCCCTAGAGGCAATAATAAAGTTGTTATTTTATATTTCCTTATTCATGATAAAGGTTTATTATTCATGCTAGAATTGTATTAATCAGAAACCTTAATACATGTGTGAATACATAAAAAAACACCGTGTCCCTAGTGATCATCTACTAGACTAGCACGTCGATCAAAGATGGTTAAGGTTTCCTAACCATAGACATGAGTTGTCATTTGATAACGGGATCACATCATTAGAAGAATGATGTGATGGACAAGACCCATCCGTTAGCTTAGCATATTGATCGTTCAGTTTATTGCTATTGCTTTCTTCATGTCAAATACTTATTCATTCGACTATGAGATTATGCAACTCTCGGATACCAGAGGAATACCTTGTGTGCTATCAAACGTCACAATGTAACTAGGTGATTATAAATATGCTCTACAGGTACCTCCGAAGGTGTTTATTGAGTTGGCATAGATCAGATTAGGATTTGTCACTCCGAGTATCTGAGAGATATCTCTAGGCCCTCTAGGTAATGCACGTCATAAGCTTGCAAGCAAACGACTAAGGAGTTACTCACAAGGTGATGTATTACGAAATGAGTAAAGAGACTTGCCGGTAACGAGATTGAACTAGGTATGAAGATACCGACGATCGAATCTCGGGCAAGTAACATACCGATGAACAGAGGGAATTACATATGTTGTCATAACGGTTCGATCGATAAAGATCTCGTAGAATATGTAGGAGCCAATATGGGCATCCAGTTTCCGCTATTGGTTATTGACCGAAGAGGTGTCTCGGTCATGTCTACATAGTTATCGAACCCGTAGGGTCCGCATGCTTAACGTCTGATGTTGTTTTGGTATTATATGAGTTATGTGGTTTGGTGACCGAATGTTGTTCGGAGTCCCGGATGAGATCACGGACATGACGATGAGCTCCAGAATGGTCCGGAGGTAAAGATTGATATATATATATATAGGACAATGCTATTTGATCTCCGGAATGGTTTTGGGATGCACCGAAAAGTTATCAGAATACCAGAAGGGGTTCCGGAGGCACCGGGGAGTATTGGGCCTTAGTGGGCCAAGTGGAAGGGACCACACCAGCCCACATGGGCTGGTGCCCCCCCCCTTTAGGGCAGCCACACCTAATACATGGTAAAAGGGGGTGCCACCCCCTCTTACCATATCCCGGAGAAGGGAGGAAGGAAAGAAGGGGGCGCATCTCCCCTTTCCTTCCCCCTTGTGCCATTATTTGGCATGGGGGCACACCAAAGGGAGGAGCCCTAGGGCTACCGCCACACATGTTGGGGTGCCCTAGGGGCTACCTCCTCCCCTCCCACACCTATATATATGTGGGGAGGGGTGCCACACAAGACACAACTTATTCCACGACGTGTGTCGGCACCCCTCCGCCTCTAGTTTACTCCTCCGTTCTAGATCATCACAGTGCTTAGGCGAAGCCCTGCGGGATTGCTTCACCACCACTGTCACCACGCCATTATGCTGACGGAACTCATCTACTACCTCGCCCCGCTTGCTGGATCAAGATGGAGAGGACGACACCGAGCTGAACGTGTGCAGAACGCGGTGGTGTCGTGCGTTTGGTACTTGATAGGTTGGAGTGTGAAAAAGTTCGACTACATCAACCGCGTTGTTAAACGCTTTTGCTTACGGTCTACGAGGGTACGTAGACACACTCTCCCCCTCGTTGTTATGCATCTCATGGATAGATCATTGCGTGTGCGTAGAAAAATTTTTGCTTTCCATGCAACGATTCCCAACAAGGCGGCCAAGGAGGACGACCTCCTGAGTAGCTCGGCCAACCCGACGGCCACAGATCGAACATCGAATGAGAATAACATGGTTTTGAACCCACGATCTCATCCGCTCACCTCCCACATAGAATATCGCCCTAATAACTCCAGCCCACCCGACATTTGGGATCTGGCCTACGTGCATCAACTCCTAGATGAACCAATCGGGCAGTACTGGGCTAGATTCTTGTCTATCAAAAACAAGATATCGAATTACCTAAACTCTGACATAATTACTCTTTCCAGCGCAGATGCAAGGATAAAGGCGTCTCGAATGCCCTTGCTCGTCCATGCGTTTAAACACTCCCAGAATTATCCGAACTAGTGTCATGATTCTGCGCCATTGAAGATGCATGGATTGCCGAGGAAAACACATATTCGTTCGATGAAGATTATCTAAGACATCATGAATCAGTACCTCCGCGTGGGCCTCGGAAACGGAACACCCCGGGCGAACGACCTCAGAAGAAGAAGACATCCTCCGGTCACCCCGGGACAACCCTGGACGGCTTTCTGGATAAGCCATGTCCGATCCATGCTATTCTTATCAACTCTTGCCCAACCCACATCCTTCGCGGCTGTTGGGTGTTGAGGCAAGTAGCAAAAGGGGGACCCGCCGTCCTGGCAGGTACCTCCTACCATGCTGAACAAACCTCGGACTAGGACGAGGTCTTGATGATCTACGAGACCTTCGCGTCCAACAACCAGCGTAAACAGGCCTTGCGAGAAATCAATTCCATTCGGCAAGTGCTGACCCGGGGTGCGTGGATAGACACGCCAATCACCTTCGATCACATTGAACAGCCGAAGTCAACCCCAAACAGGTGCCCCGCCACTCTTGTCCTCAACCCAATTGTGGGCGGCTGCCGACTTCAGAAGGTCCTTATGGACGGAGGCAGCAGCCTAAATTTAATAATACGCAGATACTCTGGATAAGATGCGTGTCGATAAATCACACATAGAACAGAGCTGCACCACCTTTAAAGGTATAGTCCCCGGACGAGAGGCACGCTGCAGTGGAAAAATCTCTACTCCTAATGGACGACGTGGTGAATAGTCTGCGCGGTTTATTTTCGCTAGGTTTTTTTCGTCATCCTTCCACCTTCGGTTTATTTTCGTCATCCTCCCACCTCCTTTAACTCGCAACCCTCCTGCAAAAAAAACCAGTGTAAAAAAACCCTACGATCGGTCCCTCGTGCCCACTGCAGATGTTCTCCGCCGCCAACCAGCCTCTCCAGGACGTACGAAATCCTTCGCCGCCGCCCCCATCTCAGATCTCCCTGCCGCCGACCCTTTGCCACCAACTCTTCGTTGCCGCCGCCCACGGAGGAAGTCGTTCGTTGCCGCTGCCGCCGTCCGAGGAGAGACGTCGCCGCTGCGTCTCCAGGGCAAGGCGGTTTGAATCCCTGTCGCCGAATTTCGGGAGACGTCGTCGCCCCCGTCCGAGGGGAGACGCCGCACCACCTCCCCTCCATGGCCGCGCTATCCCCCCTCCCCCCGCTTTGTCATGCTACTTCCCCAGCCCACTATAGCACCATGGTGGGATCGAGATTGGGGATGAGGTGGGAAGGGACGAGGCAGAGTCCATGAAACCATCCCCTCTCTGCCCAAGCGCCTTCTGCTGGTCGTCGCCGATATGTCTCATCCATCGCCCCGCCGTCGCCCCTTGCGCATGGCCACCGCATTGATTCCATAAATCCTCCCCACTCTCTTCTTCTCGAGCCTCAACAGATCTGCAAGGGCGGCGGCCCACTGTGGACATCCATGGCGACCGTGGTGAGTCACTGTAGTCCCGTTCCTTGTATTCCTTGTACACCATGCTCCTTGGTTCTTTTGGCCCCCCACATGCAGCTTGTTGCCACACTGGCCAGATCCTACCAAGGTATGCCTGAGGGTCGCTTGGTAGGTGCAGAGTGGTGAATTAGTGCATCGGGTCCCTCAGGAAGGTGTTGTGGTTAGTGGAGAGTTGGGAAGGTTTGTTTGTTTCAGGATCATAGCATAGCCTGGCCAACTAATTTAGTGGGGAGGGCAGATATATGTTCCAAATGCACATATAATTTAATAAGCATATATACGTCCCATGTATATGCAACCTACAAAATATATGCATCGAAGTATTCATCTCTGCAATTTTTGGGTTTTTTTCTTTTTTCTTGGTACCTTAGGCTCACATGGGTAGGAATAGGATATAAGGAAAGAGTAGCATGTTGGTTCAGGAATCATAGGCAATTTTAAGCCAGTGATATTTATAGTTGGTTTGAGTGTGGCTTAGTTTTCAGGATTCATTTCTCCATCCAGTGATATTTATCACGTTGGTTTCGGAATCTGCTTTGATGAGTAAAGTCCAGGATTATTTTCTCCATCCTGTTTATTAATTCTGGGCGAATCTTGCATATTTTCTAAAATAAGGCATGTGCAGTCATATGGCTGATTTTGTTTTCCCTAGGAAGGGCACCGTAATTATATCATGCTAAGAACATTGACCCTATTAGTAATTTGGTTTAAGGAGTTTTGCTTCTGTACACCCCCCCTAAATGTTTGCACGTATCTTAAGTTACTAGGAGTACCAGATAACAAGTTCTGGTTCTACAAAGAGCTCCTTCGTATGTGCCTTTTTTCCAATATATAATGTTCATAACATAAAACTCATGTTTGCTGAATTTGATAGGTGAAATGTGGAGTAAGAGGAAACACCAGAACAAGCTACAATGAATATTTTGCTTCGTGGTGATTGGGCAGATGACTATCAACACCGACGGAGCATCGTCCATCTTGATAGCACACTGCCAAGCTGCACAGGTATGGGAATGTCATGTTGTGTTTTTCTGTGAAGAACACCTTTTTATCTTCATCTTGATAAGTAACTGCATTTTGTGTTTTTTGCTCTGTAGTTAAGCATGAGAGATAGAGTAGTTAGTCTAGGAAACTTATGTACGAGCCACTTAGATTCAATTAGTTTTTATGTGACAGTGCATATGGTGTTGTTGCTATGAGTCTGCTGGTCAGCAACTTCCAGTTGGTTTCATCGAGAGGGATAAGGAGGATTTCACCAAGAAATAAAAACAGAGAAAAGGCCATAAGTGTTACTACCAATAGCCTCAAACGAGAAAATGGATACTTTCCATGGTATCTATGCAATATTTCAAAAGTTTTAGCAAGTGCCTAATCATATAACGTTAATACCAAATTACTATTAATATGAGCAGTGTGCATGCTTTAGAAAAGAGTTTTATGTTAATGCAAAGGTATTGTGACCAACACCCTGAGGAGATTGGCACACTTGCATAAGTGAAGGCTCATTTTTCAGTGGCAAAGAAATGCCGCAAAACTTCGAGAAGGTGCATGTCTACTGTACTTTCAGTATGATAGTGACTGATTCCTATGGGGTTGTTTCTGAAACTTTGGCTTGTTTGCTTATTTCCTTACAAGTTGTAACCTAACCTTGAACTGCTTATCAATAGCTGACCATAGATTAATTAAAACTACTGCAAAAACATAAGAAAACTCCTAATATTGTTGCTTGATTTTGCAACTTCCATCTCAACCTATGCTCATCAGAACCACTTCGAGTATGAGAACCTCTCCTGGAATCAGTTCAAGCCAGTATTCTTGGCAATGATGCAGTGTTATGTATGAGAAGGTGTTATGTATGACTTCAGATCATTCTGGATTACCTGGCTTATTAGAACTCATAATCTAGATCATTGATGCAACCACAAAGCAATTGTTATTGTATGGTGATGCAGTACGAGCCTCGAGTAATTCCATATTTTGTAATTGAGTTTCACTATTAAAGTTTATGTCGAACCAGGTTCCTTCTGTTCTGATGCTTAATTGGTAATTGGCAATCTCATGCTTGGGTGCGTACTACGTAGGGGATTAGAACTTGCTTTTGTTTAATTCTGTACACGTCAAAATTTTGAACCTGGAGTATTCTCTTGCTTAGAGGTGATCGATATTCATATGGCGTTACCTCTTGTAGGAAGATGGCAGTGAGATGGATGTTGATGCTGCAGCTCCAGCGGCTCAAGTTTCAATCAAGCATGGACTCGCAGAGATTGAAATATACTGCTACCTTCTTGTGTTGATTTTCCTTATAGATCACAAGAAATATGATGAGGTACGTCCAAGAATTTCCTCCAGTGTGTCATCATTAGTGAAATATACCAATTTGATGTTCTCTTCAGGCTAAAGCATGTGCAAACACTAGCATTGCTCGTTTGAAGAATCTCAACAGGAGGACTGTTGATGTTTTGGCTTCTAGGCTATATTCGTATTACTCGTATGTCCATGAACTCACCAACAGTCTTGCTGAAATTCGTGGGTGAGTTATTATATCATAATTAATCTCTACTCCTAATGTCTCAGTTGGTAGAATAGTCTTCATGGTTTTTTTCGTCCCACCACTTTCGTCCAATTTTTGTGTCCCCTCCCCCATCCCCACGCACACACCCAAAAAAATCACCCCGCACCACCGCTCCTCTTCATCGTCTCCCGTCTCCACCCGCCGCCCGCTGCCCTCGCCTCTCTTTGCCCCGATCTGATGGCGCCTCCCACCTTGGCGGGGCGGCAACCTTGAGTGACGGCAGCGCCGTATGTATCTCCACGATCCCCTTCCTGCAGTCCTATCCGCCCCTCTCTATTTCCTCACAGATCGCCGCTTAGGGTTTTGGCATGCCGCCACCGCCTCCCGCGGTCCCTGCCACCGCCCCTGAATCTCAACCACCGGCCCGCCCCAAGCCCCGCCCGCAGAGCCCCTCCTTCCATGGCGTTTCTATGATGGTCCGCCATCATGATCACCTTCATCCTCAAGATCGGGAACATCCTAGAAGAAACCGGGCGACCCCAAGGCACCCAGATGTACTGGCTCTACTCCCTGGCGGCGGCGTGCTGGGCACGTTTGCCAAGGGTTCAGCATGATGATGCTGGCCATGGATGCGGCTGGGCTGAGGCGTTGAGCGTGACGAAGAGGTGACAAGAGGAGGCCATCAACGATGCCATGGTCCGGATGTCCAAAACCAAGCGTGCGCCGTTCGAGCACGGGCGTCCTACTTTGCGCTTGCCATGCCCGCCGGCACGGCCCTGAGCTCCTCAGACTTGTTACCCATGGCGGCGAGATCGGGATGCTTCCGTCGTGTGGGCTCAATCCCCTTCGTCCCTTGACTCATCACCAAGTTAGTTTATCCTTCTTCATATTTGAGGAGATGTGTGCAGACGATCACATGTTGCGACGGACGTTCAACTGCTACCTGTGCTCGACGGCGGCCATCGTGTCGTCGGGTACGTACGTCCTTATACAGCTTCTTTTGCATGAGCTCTACTCGCTTCTTGCGCATGTGCTCTGCCTGACCAACGTGCACTAAGTAGTTTTTTCTCATTTGGGGTTCTCTTTGCAGAGTGATTCCTGCTCTCAAGCTTGTCGAGGTACGCAATTTCGATGATTTAGATATGTATCTGGGCAGTGTACATCTTAGCGCTGTGTATGTGTAGTCAGAAATTTACTGCCTGTTTTACTCATGTGGTGTGTATTGGTGTTTGGAATTCAGGCATGTACTCATTCATACTGTAATTGAACTCTGAATGAACTGATCATGGTGTACAGTGTTGTCTCTAGGCCTACAAGTTCTGGTAATTTTCATGCAAGGAAATAACATATACTACTTTCCTTGAATTTGGTCAAGGTTTCATTTGCTTCATCATATGAATATAGGCTTATGCCTGAAAAGTCACATGGAAGATGAGGTTATCCCTGTTGGATTTGAACTCCGTAACCAAACATATATGTTAACTTCATCGTCTTGAAATGTTGGCTATGCAATTTTTGGGCAGAGGGATTGAGTTTCACTTTAACTTGTACTAACAGACATAAGGTGAGAATGTGGGAGAAGTAAAGGTTGTATCTGACATGAACGAGAGGAAATTCAGAGATGGCTCGATGATCCGAAGCATCCATATCTGATAAGTTAGTATAGCTTCCTTACAATTTTCTGATCATCAGGGGGGTACGAAACCATGGAGGAGCTATTGGAGAAGATAACACAGTTTCAACTTGGAATTCACAACAAACCTGGAAGCAACCGAGCACAATAGATAGGAGAGTTACAAGAGTTCATAATGACATGAAAGAGAAAAAAAGAGGAAACCATAGCTATAATATCTCCACGGTTTAGGATATTTGATTGTTCCCATCTAAATGTAGTTTTTCTATTTTGTAGCTTCCCAGCATCAGAAATGATAGCTATCATATTTCATTTCGTTGTTTCAGTGATCAATTTTTTTCCGTTGTTCAATTTGTAAGTAAGAGTACCATTTATCTCCTTGCTTGAGCGATGTTCTGCTCTTTTCAAATTTTAGCAGGTGTAGGGATTATCTCTGATGGAATGCTTCAGGTTGCGACACAATGGTGACTCCCTTGACTTATCATATTTTAACACAACTGCATTAGCTATTTAATAATCTTCTTCATTTTTAACCATGATTTTTAATTGGTTTCATAGATGAAATAGTCCACATGGTTTGTCACGAGTTTTCCACATGGAGCAAAGGTAACATATGCCTACATCACATGTCTATCTATGGGATGTATAAAGGTCTGAACACCATGGCAATCTTGATCTTGTTCAGCAGCCAATGACTCCTAATTCCATGTCAATGGTTCGGCTCAGGATTTTGCGTCGATGGTGTCCATTGACGAAGTGGTTCCCGGAGGTAGAGAAGCTGGTGGAAGATGTTGTGTAGAGTGTCTCTGAATGGGGGTTCGTACGGCCGTCACTGTGGCTGGAGCTGCAGCGTTGGTACGGCCAACGCCTACACCCGGTTCAGCCTCATGAATGGAGGACGTGTAACAAGATGACTGAGAGGTTCTCCGCTCTTCAGCACAAAGTGAAGGAGGTGGATGCGTTGTTCGCCATGAAGTAGAACCACTCCTCCAACAAGTGAACTAACTAATTTACATTGTATTCTTTTTATAGTTAATTCATGCCAAGTTCAAGGCCAATCTGAACTTATTTCTGAAAGCAGTTTCTGAACTTTGAAATTGTGTGACCAACGCTGAAGCAATATTATGTGGTAACTCCTTTTACTGCTGATAATAATTATATTCTCATTGACAGAAATAACTGGTCTAATTAGAAGATTAAGCACTGGTACTTTCTTAGTTGCTTATAAGGATTTTATTCGCATTGACAATAATTACTGGTTGACAATAATTAGATGATAATGAAGACGAGAGAAGAGTGTATGCCTACGATCCATGAACATGATGTGCATCAACACATGGTATGACTTCTTCAAAGAACCATCTCGATCCTTCTTTTTTCTTCATATATGGCCAACCATTGAGACTGTGGTCCCGAAGGTCGCCGGCGCTCGAGATTGGCATGATTTAGAGGGTTGGCCGGTGGTTGAGGCGATGACTTGGGCAGGGTGGATGAGGTAGCATGTGACAACACTTGCTATTAGTGGATGGCAGTGGGGGGAGGTTCCGTAGGTAGAGGTAGGCGGGTCAATAGAGTGGGCAAAGAAAAGGTAAGCAGAGGGAGGAAGAAGAATAGTAGTCACACCAGGGGGTGTTGGTGGTGGAGGAAAGACAAGAGGTTAACGGTCTCAAATGCGAGGGGGTGTTGACGGTGGAGGAAAGACAAGAGGTTAACGGCCTCAAATGCGAGGTGCGGGAGATCGTGGGCACCAAATATGGTGGTAGGTTTTTGAGGGGTGGCTGGCGTCGATGGAGGTGGTGACTCAAGCAAAGGGCGACGTGCGGCAACACTCGCTGGCTATAGGGTGGCAGGTGGTTAGGCAGAGAGAGGTGGGCGGGTCGACAGAGCGGTCGAATAAAAACGCAGTGGCGACATGAGGAAGAAGAAGAACTAAAGGTGGGTCGTCCCTGGCTGAGAAGGGGTAGGGGATTAACGGATTTGAAGGCAGGGTACGAGACATCTCAGGTGGCGGAGGTTGCAGTGTTTAGAGGGATTTCCGACACAAAATGTTGCAACATTTCATTTGCACAATCCTCCCGAGCAGTCACATAAATAGAAGAAATTGATGAAACTATGTCAGGAAAATCTATTTGGATGGAGAGATGAGAAAGAATGTAGTTCATGACGGTCACTTTCATCGTTTATGTATTGTCGACACAGGAAGACAGAGAGTGAGGGGTGCGTGGGTGTGAGAGTGAGAGGTGTGGGTGCGGTGAGAGAGTGGCTGAGGTCAGGATGAGGCTGGGCAGGTAAGCTAAAAAAATTGGATAGACAACATTCCTGATATTGTGCGAGAATTTCGTAAGCGCATCAAGTAGATTTTTAGTTAGATAATCGTATTATATTTATACATCAACAAATTACATTTTTAATCAATTTATATTGCAAGTAAAGTGGACTTCAATTATTACCCGATTGTGGCATGCGATCTTTTCTCTGCGTGAGAAAATTAACATGCATTATGTTTACATAATTCAGAAAAATATTTCAAAAGCCCGTAGCAACGCACGGACATTCTACTAGTAACCCTAGACGTGGTCTTTCGAACATCAGATAATTACCTCACCATGTGGGTCTGAATCTAACTAAATCTTTCGTCTCATGTGTACCCAATCTGATCCTCTATGTGTGCCATCCCATATTCATCATCTACCGAAAATTGATTAAACACATATACACATATATGAATTCCATGCCGAAATCTCAGGATTGAGAAGAGCATCTTGGGTTAATTGAAAATTTATTGGTTTAGCCCTTTAATAAAGGCGAGGTTGGAATTATCCGTATTTTTAATTTAATATGAATTAATTATGATACTTATGATGAACAATCTATTCCCAATTAATATCACTAATCCAGGGTTGTTACAGCCGCCGACAGAACGAGAAACCCTGACGAGAAGGAACACACTAGCTTTTCCCATTTCATGCACCGTAACATCAAATAGGTGACATAACGCACATCATCTGTGCGACCTATTCTGGCCCAATTCAGGGTTGCATTATTTTTCCGTTATTGACCTATATCTACAGTTTACACCTGGTTTTTTTAGTTGTTTCAGTTTCTTCTTCTACCAGTTTTTGTCACGCAGTTTTTCTTTTTCTTGTGACATACTTTTTCTGCAGGGTTTCTTTGGTCTTTTATTGGATTCTTCTTCTTTTTTCCATGTTTCTTCCTTTTCTTTTTGTTTTCTCTTTTATTCATTTTTTTATTTACAATATTTATTAAAATAGATGGTGAACGTTTTTCAAATAAATGACGAACTATTTCCAACACGCGATGAACATTTTTTTAATACATGCTGAACAATTTTCGACACGGAATGAACAAGTTTTTAATAGATGGTGGACAATTTTCAACATATGATTAAAAAATCAAATACATGGTAAAGCAATTTTCAAATACAGGAAGAACATTTTTCAACATATGATGGACATTTTTTTCAAACACACTGTGCGCATTTTTCAAATACAAGCGAACATTGTTTTCAATACATGATAGTTTTTTGAAAAATGTACATACTTGTTGAAACAGTTCATTTAGAATTAAGAATTAAGAAAACAGATGATCTAACAGGCCGATATTTTTTCAATACACGATAATTTTTCAAACAGTTCATTTAGAATTAAGAATTACGAAACGGCTCATTTGAGACAGTTCATCTCTAATTTTTCAATACACAATATTTTTTCAAAATATTTTCTCAACTTAATTTAGAATTAAGAAAAAAAGATGATCTAACAGGCCGCGTTGTGGGGCGGCGCACACAAGGGGCTACGGACTTTTGCCCTCCTATCTGACGCCCTATCTGTTCTAAAATAAAATTAAAAATCTGACGCAATTGGCGCCAAATAGAAAGTCTGGAATGGGCTCACACGTTGTAGCCTTCGTTTCATAATGTACTACATATAGATTTTATGAAAAGTCAATTTAAGAAATTTTGACCGAGTTTACAGGGAAAACTATTTATATATAGAATTTCAAACATATACAACAAACTGATGATGTGTCATGTGTCCAATGATATGCATTTGGTATTTCAAATGTCCAGATTTTTGTCTATAAATATGATCAAAATTTGTAATGTTTGATTTTAAAAAAATCTATATGTACTACTTATGGAACGGAGCGAGCATCAGGAATTGATACACGTACATAGACAATGATGCAACCGCCCCACAACGTTGACAAGCCTGCTATAGCGCTAAATGAAAATTTTAAACAGCACGCGGACTCGGCCCACTTTGAGACTAGGTCTTAGAATATCTCCAATAACTGCTCTATAATAGGGTAGACCGTCATTTGGGGGCAAAAAGCTTCTCCAATAGCTTTCCTATCATAAAAAAATGATAAAAAAATATGGGGGGCACAAAAAAGAGGCTCCAAGCTTGCGTGGCTGTTGTAAACCAAATCCCCCCGCGGGCTGACGCAGCAACCTTCTGGTTTCTTTCCCGCGCGTGATCGACTCCTCGCCTCCCCTCACCCACAAGCCACCGCACGCCGCCATTGCAGCCCTTTTGATGCCGCGCCCAATCTCACAACAATCATCGCTTCTCCCGCCCTTCCTGCCATGGTCGGTGGAGCCTCTACCGCAGCTCCTTCCGCCACTGCTGCCACCATGTCCGCCGCCCCTACCCGTTGCGGCGGTTTAGCGGCTCCACGATCGGCCATCATCGCCAGAATGGAGGCGCCTTCCCCGCTGAAGAAGAAGGGCGCCACCAGCAAGCCTTGAGAAGGCGGCTCGAAGAGGCCGCTGGCCCGCTGCGCGACCCAGCCTCGGTTAAGCCGCAAGCCAAGTAGACAAAGACGCCGGCGAAGGAGACAACTCCAGCAGCTGCTGCGGTGACCGCTGCTACTGCTGCGTCGCCTCCTCCCTCCCCTACAGAATATGGTGGACAAATTATCGACACCCACGGCCACCGTCGCCGGCGCGCACGACGTGTTAGACCTTTTGTCCCCAAGGTGATTTTTTTTTTATCGTTCTTCCTCTAAATTTTGTGTCAACTTGAATGCAAGATTTGATGGGTTTTGTATGTTCAATTATGTGCTTGTAGTGTTGATGATGATACTCTTGTTTTTACTCCAATGTATTTTGATGCCTTATTTAGAGCTGCAATTGGAGATGGTCTTACGGACACGCATATTTTAGACGTGCTTGACTTTACCATCAGCCTTAACATTCGCACAAACCTTCGTCTTGTTGCTTTCACATGTGGCATTTGCCTGGCTACTTCGCCGTCCTGTAGACGAGTTGGACGACAGCATCGCGGCAAGATCCAGCTTCTCTTGCAATAATCTCAACTCAGGCAATCTGTTTCCTCCCCGTTGACACTTATTTATTTGCTTGTTCGTTGTTTCCCCTCGTTTTTAATTGGTTTCCAAGCCTGACCCAATGCGTTGAAAATACTTGGAAACCACAAGCTTGGAAGAAGGGGTGACTTGGTTAATCGACAGGGCCAAGTTGATCTTCCGCCATTAATCAACGGAAGGAGCAGTATTTACTGTGCAGCCAGTCGACGGTCCAATCGTTAAGGCACCTAATCGGAAGATAATGTTCTTTTAGTGAAGGTTCGTTTTGTGTTGTAGAACCGGACACGTCTGAACTAATAGTGGAGTAGGTTCGTTAGGTTTGTTGGTTTTTTTTTTTGCGGGCTGTTAGGTTTGTTGATTTGCCAAGTTAATTTTCCTGGTTATGATATTTTTCAGCAAAGTTTTGTTTTTTTTGCAGGGGTCATCCAAGTTTTTTGTTTGTTTGACAGGGATGCCTCTCCAACCCCAGCGACGACACAGCCAAAATATATACACAATTTTAGCACCATAAGACTAAGAAAGTACTTCGTCCAGTCAGAAGAAATGACGTTCGAATGTACAAATATATTTGATTAAGAATAGGTAATTCTTCTTCATGTGTTGTAACGGACGCGCAAATATTTTGCACGCAATCATCGTGTTTTACATCCCATTTTAATCTCAATTTTACCACCATAAGACGAAAAAACTACTTTGCGCAGTCAAAAGAAATGACATTTTGATTAAGACTAGGTAATTTTTAGTGCGTTCTAACCAATGTGCAAATATTTAGCACACAATCATCGTGTTTTAACATTTCATTTTTTGTAATGAGATTATCTATCAAAAATAGACTTTACCTACCAATTAAATTACCTATTGCAAAAGAACTTAATTTTACTTTGTAAGCAAATACTACGTCGGCTAGCTGAGCTAATTTTAAAGAAAAACAGATGCGAAAAATCAGTATAATGGAAAATAGAGGTGGAGTGAAAAAGGGAGTAGTCTGACAAAAGAAAGAAATGCAAGACATAATGATACATAATGTTTAAGTACAAGACATTTTCTAACTTTGATATCCAACATTTTGGACGAAAACTCACAGGGGCACGCACGCATGCAACCCTCGAATTGCTTTAGGATTCATAAACTTGTTTAATGTTACGCTATTGATTACTCTGGGGCGGTCCATCCATGCATGCTTTGGCGCTTTTGTCAGACTTGCATATGCTATCCACCCCACTTCTCATGCATTTTTCTTTCGGCTTTAGAATTTGAATCTTTTATAGTTTTTCAATAAAAAGTCCAATTTAGTTTTTATTTTCAGATTCATGTTGCTTGCAATGAGGCCTTTGAAATAAGACAAACTTTGAATATGTTTGGACACATTTTTAAATTCGATAAGTTTCAACTATCGAAACTTAATAGAAACGAGTAACAAAATCACTAAATTTCAGAAACCAAAATTTAAAAAACATGTGGGGAATCACAAAGTTCTATCAATTTCATTTGCTAAGTCTTAAAAGCAAAAGAAACTAGTAAAACTTGGTGATTCCTTGCGCATTTTTTAGTTGGACCCTGGTAAGTGTCTCACGTGTGGCATAAACACATGGCAACTCCAAAAGTTTTTTATGGCACGTTTATTGACGTGAGGATGGCAACTTTAGTTGTCAAGCATGACAACTTTCTTTTCGGATGCAAAGATATTTAGATGAGGTGCTAAGTACATTAAATAGCTTAGCAACTCAACTCTCCAATGCATAGGTGCTTAATTTGTTGTTTCTAAGCTCATTTTATTTAATGATTTAGCATCTAAACTCTTCCATGCATTGGTCGGCTCCTTTCATTTAAGTGGTTTGCATAGGTTCAAGCGTTTGGCATTGGCTCTTTTGGGGGTCACCAAAGTGCTCTCTCTCCTCCTTAATTGCTATGTCATGTTTTTTTTTGCTTATGTGGCATGCTTAGCACCCGTCCACCATGGTGCACTGGGAAGGGCCTTAGTTGTATTGTAGTAGAAAGTACAAGGTGCCCCATATGGGGATGTGAGAATTAATGGAGCTCTGACACTTGGATCTGGGGCTCTTCTAGTTGTGATGACTTCTTATCTAGGGCGATGGAACGACATGACCGTGTTCTTAATCACTTCTCGTCAGCGTTCAATAATCATAGGCTGACTAAGGCGATGGAGCGGCATGCGGCGGGCCGCCATCAGTTCTTCGAGAAGAAGAGAGCGGTCAGGACTTCAATGTAAAAATATTTTTTTGCAATGTTGTTTGTACTGCTAGATTTGGTTAATAAATATAAGTGTTTTTTCGAAGAAAAAATAAATGCGTTTGAAGCAACATTTTAGAGAATTTAAATAGTCAAAAAATATTTTTGATAGTAAATTTTTTTAGAGAATACTAGCAAAAAGGCCTGTGCGTTGCAACGGGAGAAAAAAATTCTCTCATATCTCTAGCTGGGTCAGTTAGGCAAACTATATGTGGTCTGTTGGCGGGTTATGAGATCGAGCCCTGTCATCGGCTATTTTATTTTTTGCCAGCTCTCCGAATGTGGGCCACAGTGCGCCGTCAGGTGGACTTCCTCCGTTGGGCTAAAACGGTGGCAAGTAACGAAACCAAATAGCGTAGGTGAAATTAATTGAAGTGGAATGAAACCAAGAATATCACCTTCTTTTAATAGTAAGTAGGTATAGATACCAACGTTTGTGAACGATATATGTTTGAGAGAGTACAGCATAGTAATCAGGCCACTGCTAATTAAGTAACTTGAGCTCTATTTTTTATGATTTGTAACTTAAGCATACTTCAAGCTCTGGGCGCCACACTGACGTGTATATAAAGGGAACGGCGATTGACTGGCCGGTGACGAAGAGATAAAGCGTGGTAACGTCAGCCTGAGGTCATCATCTTCGTTTCCCGCCGGATCCAAATCTCCTGATTATACCCCGTACTCCGTACGGGTGGTGGTACATCACGGTACGATGTCAAAGCCGTCAAATTTGTTTTGAAGCAGCCGTCAGTTGTTAACTCGCAGCCACAGGTACCCACGTACGCGCAGGCACTGCCTTCATCGACCACGTGTGAGTCTCCAAGAGATCGGCGGACCATTCTTTTTTCTAGTAGTCACAAAATCAAATTATTGTTTAGCATGAGTGCGCTGAGCCAACACACTAAATCTGAGTGAATTATTGGTCAGTGGCAGTTGTAAGTAATATACTGCAGAACACTACAGGTTTGGATTGACGCCATAATCAATCTAAGGGATCATTCAGGTCTCCTCCCTCGAGTTGTTTAGGGGGTCGTTACTTTAAAGATGGATGGAGATGGAGCGATCCTAGATGCAATGCATCATCTTAAGGTCAAATAGGAGGAAATCAATCATACATATGCAAATGTTGTGCTGTATTTTAAGTTTGACTCATAACCGCACACGGAAGTTAGCATCTGTATTAGCTGGAGAATCAGATGTAGTTTTATTTTCAGATGCTTGACATACAACAGACAAATAACATCCAAAACTTAACATTGGTGATCGCATTTTTCTGAATTTATTTCAGATCTTTCGACGATGTACATTCAGTGGAAGGAGACGTACTCACCTACTATAAAAACATTTGTGCAAATTTTTTCAATCTCAAGACGATGTGCCAACTCAATCTCTTTAGTGTATGGCCATCACACTATTTAATTACTTACATTTAAGGTCAAATAGGAGGCAATCAATCATACATATGCAAATGTTGTATTTTAAATTTGACTCATAACCGCACACGAAAGTTGTCATCTGTATCAGCAGGAGAGTCAGATGCAGTTTTGTTTTCAGATGCTTGACATATAACAGACAAATAATGTCCTAAACCTGGCATTGGTATTCGTGTTTTCCTGAATTTATTTCAGGCTTTCCGATGATGCACATTCAGTGGGAGGAGACGTTCTCGTCGACTATAAAGGCATTTGTGGTGATTTCATCAATTTCAAGATGATGCGGCCTACTCGGTCTCATGGAAATGATCATAGGGTAGGGCATGTGTGCATGTGTTCATATGAGTAAGTGTGTGTGTATATGTATGAGCATCTTCGTCTATCTAAAAATAGACAAATAATTTCCAGAATATACTTACCCGACGCATAATATGAGCAACTATTCTACTATCTGTCCCATAGTTTTATTTTCGTGAGCAGTGACCATCTCAATGGACAACAATAACCATGTCTCTTTAGCAGTGACCATCTCAATGGACAACAATAACCATGTCTCTTTAGTGTAGTAGGAGTGTCTCAAGGGAGTATTTAATTTCTTACATTTAATGAATTGATATTAGGGTCGGTTACTGTACAATAATCAGTGGTGGAGCCAAGATTGCACCGACCCCATAGCCATCCAGCGCAGATAGTGCAAAATGGTGTCAAATATTGCATAGAACTGCAAAATGGTCCTATTGCATCGTTGCCACTGTCCTCCTCAGACCCCTAGCCTGGGCCTATCTTCGCCCCTGATCATAGTCTTTATAATACCTGTCAATAGATCAGAAATGTATACAAGTAAATTGTTTTAAAAGAGGTGATCAACGGGGATGTAGTAGCCAAATCTCAACATCAACCACCACGTTAGCAACATCCATACTACAAGAAAGGTTTTACGAAGTGGCACCTTCTGAAATGGAATTGCTTGGAACCGTTCTCGCTGCCACAGTCAACCAAAGAGGTCAAATCATGAGATTTCACCTAGGAGAGGAAGTCTGAGCAAACTTCCAGACAATGTTACCACCTCTATTTCCAGGTATGACCAATCAAGGTCAAATCTAGAGTTTTCACTCTCGAGCTTGAGACCTAGTACTCAAGGAGCACCACCCAAACCAAAGTCGCCTTGTGTTATTGTCCCTACTTGTCGAACCAACATCTTCCTACCTCCAAGTCTTGAAGATACCAAACATGAACCAAATGCCTATTAGCTAAGCTATGGGATGGACAAGGTGGTCATAGACCACCCTTTGGATTTCCCTATAGCCTATATACTATAGTAAAAAATAATGAAATTAAAATAAATAAATTCATGTGAACAGTTCCACTATTGGACCACCCTGGCCCATTAGGCTGGATCCATCACTTCGAACATCCATGCACCCTATTATGTGTCTTACTAGGGCCACACGCCGTGGGGCACCCATTAGAGTGCCTTTTAGAATTGTCGTCGAAGGTTTATTCATCAAGAAAATGCATCTCAAGGACGACATGGCCATAGTAGTGCCAAATCATATGACGTGGGAACATAAAATCATGTTACAATGTCTCGGTTGCCTGGTTGACCATGCAATGTACCTAGGATTGTTAATCCCGTCCACGAAATACCCACCTAGAGGCAACCACTGGCTGCATGGACCTAATTTGAACATCGTCGTACGACTGAAACCATGTCACACAAACCATGCAGTCATACAGTGCATAGACACTCGCCACCATCATTGAAGACGCATGCCACTGATCATGTGGACAAGTGGACACCGAAAGAGCCGCATGCCCACACTAAGCTGAACCAAACTAACCACACGGTGCACCGCTGATAGAGGTCAAACCCCACATATCGAGCAGTAGTAGAATCGTCGGATCTGCCATCACACACACCTTCATAGGCGACGTCAGTGATAGTGCATCTTATACTCCTATTGGCTATATATTGATGATTAATGACAAGGAAATTGAGAGGACTAATGTGCTAACAAGTGGTTGGATCTATGTAAGTGCATCTCAATAATACCCTAGTAGCTTTGATGATTAATGACAACAATATCTAACAGGACTAATGGTTTCCCTCATATTTTCAGGACTTCTTACTAATTTTCATACTCGTGGCCATGGCTTTATATTGGAGATGATTGGTCTCCTTACAACAAACTTTTCTAGTTGTTATCCTCATCAAACTCGTAGTTTGTACTTTGGGAAAAGTCAGTCCATGCCACTTTTGAAGTTTCATATTCGAGTTCTACCACTCAAACTTGCGTATTTTGGTCTGTGGCACTAATGTTTGCGAAGAAATTAGGTCCATGTCACTATGCACCATCTTCGCCAGTTGTCGTTAGTTTGTCGTCAACTTTCGTGGTTACCTTGCATTTCGGACCCCACCGCTTCACCACATCAACGGCGAGGAGGAGACTCAGTTGACTCTTCTGGCCATTGTGGGGCCACCGTTGAGGCCATAATTTCCATTTTGCTATTGTGATGTGGGCTCACCAATATTGACAAGGAGACTTGATAATACCGAAAACCAACACTATCCTCCATAGGGTGGAAAGCGTGAACGGAAGTACTTGAGGGTATCACACACGGGGAGTTTACCTAGGTTCAGGCCCTCATGGTCGAGATAATACCCTACTCCAGTTCGATTGAATTGATGGCATGAAACACCTCGCGTGAGGGAGTTACAAATATGGGGTGTTTGTAGCTACCAAGACAATGACTATGGAGTCGATGCCCTGACCCATCCCCTGACCATGTCTTATAAAGGGTGGCGGGGCCTTAGGGTTACAAGATTCCTAACTAACCTAATGCTTTCCTCACAAAGGAGTCAGCTGCTTGGCCGCCAAGACACTCCGCCTTACTTGAAGGGCTCCCTGTGTCGGTTTGAGATCCGTAGGATCATCATGGCTTGCTAGCCCCTGGGGCTGGCCCAACACCCGGAAATGCCACTCGACGGGCCACCCCCGGTGTAGTGCACCATCAGAGGCCCCCAAGCTTGTTTGGAATTTGTTCCTGGTGGGTAGTTCATCAAGAAGCAAAGCCCTAGCGAGCTCCTCATCACTTCTGGTTAGTCGTGACTCCCGTTAATCTTTAATGTTCAGGAGACCTCACCCCCATGGCCCCGTCCCTACATAAGCTGGATGTTGTTGGGGAACGTTGCAGAAAAAACAAAAATTTTCCTACGGTTTCACCAAGATCCATCTATGAGTTCATCCAGCAATAAGTGATCGGATTGCATCTACATACCTTTGTAGATCACGCACGGAAGCGTTCAAAGAACGGGGATGAGGAAGTTGTACTTGACGTGATCCAAATCACCGGAGATCCTAGCGCCGAACGGACGGCACCTCCGCGTTCAACACACGTACGGTCAGCGTGACGTCTCCTCCTTCTTGATCCAGCAAGGGGAAAGAGAGGTTGATGAAGATCTAGCAGCACGACGGAGTGGTGGTCCCAAGGGGGCGGCGGCCCAGGGGGGTGGAGTGCCCCCCAAGGCAAGTGGGGCGCCCCCCACCCTAGGGTTCCCAACCCTAGGCGCAGGGGGAAGGCCCAAGGGGGGTGCACCAGCCCACTAGGTGCTGGTTCCCCTCCCACTTCAGCCCATGGGGCCCTCCGAGATAGGTGGCCCCACCCGGTGGACCCCCGGGACCCTTCCGGTGGTCCTGGTACAATGCCGGTGATCCCGAAACTTGTCCCGATGGCCGAAATAGCACTTCCTATATATAATTCTTTACCTCCGGACCATTCCGGAACTCCTCGTGACGTCCGGGATCTCATCCGGGACTTCGAACAACTTTCGGGTTACTGCATATACATATCTCTACAACCCTAGGGTCACCGAACCTTAAGTGTGTAGACCCTACGGGTTCGGGAGACATGTAGACATGACCGAGACGGCTCTCCGGTCAATAACCAACAGCGGGATCTGGATACCCATGTTGGCTCCCACATGCTCCTCGATGATCTCATCGGATGAACCACGATGTCGAGGATTCACGCAACCCCGTATACAATTCCCTTTGTCAATCGGTACGTTACTTGCCCGAGATTCGATCGTCGGTATCCCAATACCTCCTTCAATCTCGTTACCGGCAAGTCACTTTACTCGTACCGTCATGCATGATCCCATGACCAGACACTTGGTCACTTTGAGCTCATTATGATGATGCATTACCGAGTGGGCCCAGAGATACCTCTCCGTCATACGGAGTGACAAATCCCAGTCTTGATCCGTGTCAACCCAACAGACACTTTCGGAGATACCCGTAGTATACCTTTATAGTCACCCAGTTACGTTGTGACGTTTGGTACACCCAAAGCACTCCTACGGCATCCGGGAGTTACACGATCTCATGGTCTAAGGAAAAGATACTTGACATTGGAAAAACTCTAGCAAACGAACTATACGATCTTGTGCTATGTTTAGGATTGGGTCTAGTCCATCACATCATTCTCCTAATGATGTGATCTCGTTATCAATGACATCCAATGTCCATAGTCAGGAAACCATGACTATCTGTTGATCAATGAGCTAGTCAACTAGAGGCTTACTAGGGACATGTTGGTGTCTATGTATTGACACATGTATTACGATTTCCGGATAACACAATTATAGCATGAATAAAAGACAATTATCATGAACAAGGAAATATAATAATAATCCTTTTATTATTGCCTCTAGGGCATATTTCCAACAGATGTCGAGTGAGGGCTCTGTTGCTCCGACTTCCCAGTTATTTTGGCGGCCGAAGGCGCATTGAAAGCTAGAGTAGGGATAGCTCCTCGTCTCCCATGTCGATGCTCCACATGTCGGCTTGTTTCATATGCCACCTTTGCGGAGCGCACTACCGCTTGGCATCCCATACAAATCCTAAAAGAAGGAAAAAGGCAACCTAACAAGGCGCATCCCCACTCTTTGTTTCTTCTTCCTTGCACCCCAATCTGCCATTAGCGGCAACAAAGGTCTAGAGCTGACTCTCTATCTTTGGCAACGTCGATGGAGAGTGGTCTGATCATCGTCCGTGGAGAACAAGAGCGCACACTGGGGATACGAACCACGAATCACCACACAACCTTGACCTCCAGAGAGGCCACCGTTGGCAAGGGAGTGCAATGTCCATGACCACCCGCTTCTACCTGACAGAACTGGTTAAGTAGAGATTTCTTCCTCCTGGGAGCACTCTCATGTGGTTGCCAGCAAAGAAGACAGAGAGTGTGTCCCCAAGTCGGATAGTTGGAATAGGCTTATACACATGTCCTTCCTTTGATGGGGCCTCTTCATGCCCTTGCACAACTTTGACTGCGACCCTCTGGTTTTCTACGGTTGCCAGCTCCACCATATCATGTGAACATGGTCCTTCACATTGCCTGCTTCATTTCCCTATGCAAGTGCTTTCTAGGTATCCCGCACGCACTTTTGGTTTTGGCGATACTTTATTGAGGTGGAGCTGCAAAGGGATGGTGACACAATTCCTGGCTATGGAGGGGCTGTCATCCGTGAAGGAAATATGCCCTAGAGGCAATAATAAAGTTATTATTTATTTCCTTATATCATGATAAAAGTTTATTATTCATGCTAGAATTGTATTAACCGGAAACATAATACATGTGTGAATACATAGACGAACAGAGTGTCAATAGTATGCCTCTACTTGACTAGCTCGTTAATCAAAGATGGTTATGTTTCCTAACCATGGACAAAGAGTTGTTATTTGATTAACGGGATGTCTCCCACTTGCACTAGAGTCAATAATCTAGTTACATTGTGATGAATCGAACACCCATGGAATTCTGGTGTTGATCATGTTTTGCTCTAGGGAGAGGTTTAGTCAACGGATCTGCTACATTCAGGTCCGTATGTACTTTACAAATTTCTATGTCTCCATTTTGAACATTTTCACGAATGGAGTTGAAGCGACGCTTGATGTGCCTTGTCTTCTTGTGAAACCTGGGCTCCTTGGCAAGTGCAATAGCTCCAGTGTTGTCACAGAAGAGTTTGATTGGCCCCGACGCATTGGGTATGACTCCTAGGTCGGTGATGAACTCCTTCACCCATATTGCTTCATGTGCTGCCTCCGAGGCTGCCATGTACTCCGCTTCACATGTAGATCCCGCCACGACGCTCTGCTTGCAACTGCACCAGCTTACTGCCCCACCATTCAAATATAACACGTATCCGGTTTGTGACTTAGAGTCATCCAGATCTGTGTCGAAGCTAGCGTCGACGTAACCCTTTACGACGAGCTCTTCGTCACCTCCATAGACGAGAAACATTTCCTTAGTCCTTTTCAGGTACTTCAGGATATTCTTGACCGCTGTCCAGTGTTCCTTGCCGGGATTACTTTGGTACCTACCTACCAAACTTACGGCAAGGTTTACATCAAGTCTAGTACACAGCATGGCATACATAATTAGAACCTATGGCTGAGGCATAGGGGATGACACTCATCTCTTCTATATCTTCTGCCGTGGTCGGGCATTGAGCTGAGCTCAATTCACACCTTGCAACACAGGCAAGAACCCTTCTTGACTGATCCATTTTGAACTTCTTCAAATATCTTATCAAGGTATGTGCTTTGTGAAAGACCTATGAGGCGTCTTGATCTATCTCTATAGATCTTGATGCCTAATATATAAGCAGCTTCTCCAAGGTCCTTCATTGAAAAACTCTTATTCAAGTATGCCTTAATGCTGTCCAAAAGCTCTATATCATTTCCCATCAATAGTATGTCATCTACATATAATATGAGAAATGCTATAGAGCTCCCACTCACTTTCTTGTAAACGCAGGCTTCTCCATAAGTCTGCGTAAACCCAAACGCTTTGATCATCTCATCAAAGCGAATGTTCCAACTCCGAGATGCTTGCACCAGCCCATAAATCGAGCGTTGGAGCTTGCACACCTTGTCAGCATTCTTAGGATCGACAAAACCTTCCGGCTGCATCATATACAACTCTTCCTTAAGGAAACCATTAAGGAATGCCGTTTTGACGTCCATTTGCCATATCTCATAATCATAGAATGCGGCAATTGCTAACATGATTCGGACGGACTTCAGCTTCGCTACCGGTGAGAAAGTCTCATCGTAGTCAACCCCTTGAACTTGCCGATAACCCTCAGCGACAAGTCGAGCTTTATAGATGGTAACATTACCATCCGCGTCTGTCTTCTTCTTAAAGATCCATTTATTTTCTATGGCTCGCCGCTCAACGGGCAAGTCAGTCAAAGTCCATACTTCGTTTTCATACATGGATCCTATCTCGGATTTCATGGCTTCCAGCCATTTGTCGGAATCCGGGCCCGCCATCGCTTCTTCATAGTTCGAAGGTTCACCGTTGTCTAACAACATGATTTCCAAGACAGGGTTGCCGTACCATTCTGGTGCGGAACGTGTCCTTGTGGACCTTCGAATTTCAGTAGGAGCTTGATCAGAAGTATCTTGATCATCATCATTAACTTCCTCTCTAGTCGGTGCAGGCACCTCAGGAACATTTTCTTGAGTTGCGCCATTTTCCGGTTCAATAGGTAATACTTCATCAAGTTCTACTTTCCTCCCACTTACTTCTTTCGAGAGAAACTCCTTCTCTAGAAAGGATCCATTCTTGGCAACAAAGATCTTGCCTTTGGATCTGAGGTAGAAGGTATACCCAACAGTTTCTTTAGGGTATTCTATGAAGACGCATTTTTCCGACTTGGGTTCGAGCTTTTCAGGTTGAAGTTTCTTGACATAAGCATCGCATCCCCAAACTTTTAGAAACGATAGCTTAGGTTTCTTCCCAAACCATAATTCATACGGTGTCGTCTCAACGAATTTCGACGGAGCCCTATTTAAAGTGAATGCGGCAGTCTCTAAAGCACAGCCCCAAAAGGATAATGGTAAATCGGTAAGAGACATCATAGATCGCACCATATCTAACAGAGTGCGATTACGACGTTCAGACACACCATTACGCTGAGGTGTTCCAGGCGGCGTGAGTTGTGAAACTATTCCACATTTTCTTAAGTGTGTGCCAAATTCGTGACTCAAGTATTCTCCTCCACGATCTGATCGCAGGAACTTGATTTTCCTGTCACGTTGATTTTCAACCTCACTCTGAAATTCCTTGAACTTTTTAAAGGTCTCAGACTTGTGTTTCATTAAATAGATATACCCATATCTACTCAAGTCATCAGTGAGGGTGAGAACATAACGATAGCCACCGCGAGCCTCAACACTCATTGGACCGCACACATCGGTATGTATGATTTCCAATAAGTTGGTTGCTCGCTCCATTGTTCCTGAGAACGGAGTCTTGGTCATTTTACCCATGAGGCATGGTTCGCACGTGTCAAATGATTCGTAATCAAGAGACTCTAAAAGTCCATCTGCATGGAGCTTCATGCGTTTGACACCTATGTGACCAAGGCGGCAGTGCCACAAGTATGTGGGACTATCATTATCAACCTTACATCTTTTGGTACTCACACTATGAATATGTGTAGCATTACGCTCGAGATTCATTAAGAATAAACCATTCACCATCGGAGCATGACCATAAAACATATCTCTCATATAAATAGAACAACCATTATTCTCGGATTTAAATGAGTAGCCATCTCGTATTAAACGAGATCATGATACAATGTTCATGCTCAAACTTGGCACTGAATAACAATTATTGAGGTTCAAAACCAATCTCGTAGGTAAATGTAGAGGTAACGTGCCGACAGCGATCACATCGACCTTGGAACCATTCCCGGCGCGCATCGTCACCTCGTCCTTCGCCAGTCTCCGCTTATTCCGCAGCTCCTGCTTTGAGTTACAAATGTGAGGAACTGCACCGGTATCAAATACCCAGGAGCTACTACGAGTACTGGTAAGGTACACATCAATTACATATATATCACATATACCTTTCGTTTTGCCGGCCTTCTTATCCGCTAAGTATTTGGGGCAGTTCCGCTTCCAGTGACCACTTTCCTTGTAATAAAAGCACTCAGTCTCCGGCTTGGGTCCATTCTTTGGCTTCTTCCCAGCAGCTTGCTTGCCGGGCGCGGCAACTCCCTTGCCGTCCTTCTTGAAGGTTTTCTTACCCTTGCCTTTCTTGAACTTAGTGGTTTTATTCACCATCAACACTTGATGTTCCTTTTTGACTTCTACCTCTGCTGATTTCAGAATTGCAAATACTTCAGGAATGGTCTTTTCCATCCCCTGCATATTGAAGTTCATCACAAAGCTCTTGTAGCTCGGTGGAAGCGACTGAAGGATTCTGTTAATGACCGCGTCATCCGGGAGATTAACTCCTAGCTGAGTCAAGCGGTTATGTAACCCAGACATAGTGAGTATGTGCTCACTGACAGAACTGTTTTCCTCCATCTTACAGCTGAAGAACTTGTCGGAGACTTCATATCTCTCGACCCGGGCATGAGCTTGAAAAACCATTTTCAGCTCTTCGAACATCTCATATGCTCCGTGTCTCTCAAAACGCTTTTGGAGCCCCGGCTCTAAGCTGTAAAGCATGCCACACTGAACGAGGGAGTAATCATTGGAACGTGTCTGCCAAGCGTTCATAACGTCTTGTTCTGCAGGGAGAACAGGTGCTTCACCTAGCGGTGCTTGTAGGACATAATCTTTCTTGGCAGCTATGAGGATGATCCTCAGGTTCCGGACCCAGTCCGTATAGTTGCTGCCATCGTCTTTCAGCTTGGTTTTCTCTAGGAACGCGTTGAAGTTGAGGACAACGTTGGCCATTTGATCTACAATACATGTTGTAAAGATTTTAGACTAAGTTCATGATAATTAAGTTCATCTAAATCAAATTATTCAATGAACTCCCACTTAGATAGACATCCCTCCAGTCATCTAAGTATAACATGATCCGAGTTAACTAGGCCGTGTCCGATCATCACGTGAGATGGACTAGTCAACATCGGTGAACATCTTCATGTTGATCGTATCTTCTATATGACTCATGCTCTACCTTTCGGTCTTCTGTGTTCCGAGGCCATGTCTGTACATGCTAGGCTCGTCAAGTCAACCTAAGTGTTTGCATGTGTAAATCTGTCTTACACCCGTTGTATGTGAACGTTGGAATCTATCACACCCGATCATCACGTGGTGCTTCGAAACAACGAACTGTCGCAACGGTGCACAGTTAGGGGGAACACTTTCTTGAAATTATTATGAGGGATCATCTTATTTACTACCGTCGTTCTAAGTAAACAAGATGCAAAAACATGATAAACATCACATGCAATCAAATAATAATAGTGACATGATATGGCCAATATCACATAGCTCCTTTGATCTCCATCTTGGGGCTCCATGATCATCTTGTCACCGGCTTGACACCATGATCTACATCATCATGATCTCCATCATCGTGTCACCATGAATTTGCTTGCCAAATATTACTTCTACTACTATGGCTAACACGTTTAGCAATAAAGTAAAGTAATTTACATGCGTTTCTCAATGACACGCAGGTCATACAAATAATAAAGACAACTCCTATGGCTCCTGCCGGTTGTCATACTCATCGACATGCAAGTCGTGATTCCTATTACAATAGCATGAACATCTCATACATCACATATATATCATTCATCATTCATCACAACTTTGGCCATATCACATCACAAAACACTTGCTGCAAAAACAAGTTAGACGTCCTCTAATTGTTGTTGCAAGTTTTACGTGGCTGCAATAGGGTTCTAGCAAGAACGTTTTCTTACCTACGTGAAAGCCACAACGTGATTTGTCAACTTCTATTTACCCTTCATAAGGACCCTTTTCATCGAATCCGCTCCAACTAAAGTGGGAGAGACAGACACCCGCCAGCCACCTTATGCAACTAGTGCATGTTAGTCGGTGGAACCGGTCTCACATAAGCGTACGTGTAAGGTTGGTCCGGGCCGCTTCATCCCACAATACCGCAGAAGCAAAATAAGACTAGTAGCGGCAAGAAAGTTGACAACATCTACGCCCACAACAAATTGTGTTCTACTCGTGCAAAACGAACTACGCATAGAACTAGCTCATGATGCCACTGTTGGGGAACGTTGTAGAAAACAAAAAATTTCCTACGGTTTAACCAAGATCCATCTATGAGTTCATCTAGCAACGAGTGATCGGATTGCATCTACATACCTTTGTAGATCACGCGCGGAAGCGTTCAAAGAACGGGGATGAGGAAGTTGTACTCGACGTGATCCAAATCACCGGAGATCCTAGCGCCGAACGGACGGCACCTCCGCGTTCAACACATGTACGGTCAGCGTGACGTCTCCTCCTTCTTGATCCAGCAAGGGGAAGGAGAGGTTGATGAAGATCCAGCAGCACGACGGCGTGGTGGTGGATGCAGCAGTCACCGCAGCAGGGCTTCGCCGTTCTCTACGGAGGAGGAGGAGGTGTTGGGGGGGAGAGGGAGGCGCCAGGGGCATGGGTGCGGCTGCCTTCCCTCCCCCCTCTATATAGGGTCCCCAAGGGGGGTGCCGGCCCTGGAGATCCAATCTCCCAAGGGGGCGGCGGCCAAGGGGGGTGGAGTACCCCCCAAGGCAAGTGGGGCGCCCCCCACCCTAGGGTTCCCAACCCTAGGCGTAGGGGGAAGGCCCAAGGGGGGCGCACCAGCCCACTAGGGGCTGGTTCCCCTCCCACTTCAGTCCATGGGGCCCTCCGGGATAGGTGGCCCCACCCGGGACCCTTCCGGTGGTCCTGGTACAATACCGGTGACCCCGAAACTTGTCCCGATGGCCGAAATAGCACTTCCTATATATAATTCTTTACCTCCGGACCATTCCGGAACTCCTCGTGACGTCCGGGATCTCATCCGGGACTCCGAACAACTTTCTTGTTACTGCATATACATATCTCTACAACCCTAGCGTCACCGAACCTTAAGTGTGTAGACCCTACGGGTTCGGGAGACATGTAGACATGACCGAGACGGCTCTCCGGTCAATAACCAACAGCGGGATCTGGATACCCATGTTGGCTCCCACATGCTCCTCGATGATCTCATCGGATGAACCACGATGTCGAGGATTCACCGCAACCCCGTATACAATTCCCTTTGTCAATCGGTACGTTACTTGCCCGAGATTCGATCGTCGGTATCCCAATACCTCGTTCAACTCGTTACCGGCAAGTCACTTTACTCGTACCGTAATGCATGATCCCGTGACCAGACACTTGGTTACTTTGAGCTCATTATGATGATGCATTACCGAGTGGGCCCAGTGATACCTCTCCGTCATACGGAGTGACAAATCCCAGTCTTGATCCGTGTCAACCCAACAGACACTTTCGGAGATACCCGTAGTATACCTTTATAGTCACCCAGTTACGTTGTGACGTTTGGTACACCCAAAGCACTCCTACGGCATCCGGGAGTTACACGATCTCATGGTCTAAGGAAAAGATACTTGACATTGGAAAAACTCTAGCAAACGAACTATACGATCTTGTGCTATGTTTAGGATTGGGTCTAGTCCATCACATCATTCTCCTAATGATGTGATCTCGTTATCAATGACATCCAATGTCCATAGTCAGGAAACCATGACTATCTGTTGATCAATGAGCTAGTCAACTAGAGGCTTACTAGGGACATGTTGGTGTCTATGTATTGACACATGTATTACGATTTCCGGATAACACAATTATAGCATGAATAAAAGACAATTATCATGAACAAGGAAATATAATAATAATCCTTTTATTATTGCCTCTAGGGCATATTTCCAACAGATGTCGAGTGAGGGCTCTGTTGCTCCGACTTCCCAGTTATTTTGGCGGCCGAAGGCGCATTGAAAGCTAGAGTAGGGATAGCTCCTCGTCTCCCATGTCGATGCTCCACATGTCGGCTTGTTTCATATGCCACCTTTGCGGAGCGCACTACCGCTTGGCATCCCATACAAATCCTAAAAGAAGGAAAAAGGCAACCTAACAAGGCGCATCCCCACTCTTTGTTTCTTCTTCCTTGCACCCCAATCTGCCATTAGCGGCAACAAAGGTCTAGAGCTGACTCTCTATCTTTGGCAACGTCGATGGAGAGTGGTCTGATCATCGTCCGTGGAGAACAAGAGCGCACACTGGGGATACGAACCACGAATCACCACACAACCTTGACCTCCAGAGAGGCCACCGTTGGCAAGGGAGTGCAATGTCCATGACCACCCGCTTCTACCTGACAGAACTGGTTAAGTAGAGATTTCTTCCTCCTGGGAGCACTCTCATGTGGTTGCCAGCAAAGAAGACAGAGAGTGTGTCCCCAAGTCGGATAGTTGGAATAGGCTTATACACATGTCCTTCCTTTGATGGGGCCTCTTCATGCCCTTGCACAACTTTGACTGCGACCCTCTGGTTTTCTACGGTTGCCAGCTCCACCATATCATGTGAACATGGTCCTTCACATTGCCTGCTTCATTTCCCTATGCAAGTGCTTTCTAGGTATCCCGCACGCACTTTTGGTTTTGGCGATACTTTATTGAGGTGGAGCTGCAAAGGGATGGTGACACAATTCCTGGCTATGGAGGGGCTGTCATCCGTGAAGGAAATATGCCCTAGAGGCAATAATAAAGTTATTATTTATTTCCTTATATCATGATAAAAGTTTATTATTCATGCTAGAATTGTATTAACCGGAAACATAATACATGTGTGAATACATAGACGAACAGAGTGTCAATAGTATGCCTCTACTTGACTAGCTCGTTAATCAAAGATGGTTATGTTTCCTAACCATGGACAAAGAGTTGTTATTTGATTAACGGGATCACATCATTAGTTGAATGATCTGATTGACATGACCCATTCCATTAGCTTAGCACCCGATCGTTTAGTATGTTGCTATTGCTTTCTTCATGACTTATACATGTTCCTATGACTATGAGATTATGCAACTCCCGTTTGCCGGAGGAACACTTTGTGTGCTACCAAACGTCACAACATAACTGGTTGATTATAAAGGAGCTCTACAGGTGTCTCCAAAGGTACATGTTGGGTTGGCGTATTTCGAGATTAGGATTTGTCACTCCGATTGTCGGAGAGGTATCTCTGGGCCCTCTCGGTAATGCACATCACTTAAGCCTTGCAAGCATTGCAACTAATGAGTTAGTTGTGGGATGATGTATTACAGAACGAGTAAAGAGACTTGCCGGTAACGAGATTGAACTAGGTATAGGATACCGACGATCGAATCTCGGGCAAGTAACATACCGATGACAAAGGGAACAACGTATGTTGTTATGCGGTCTGACCGATAAAGATCTTCGTAGAATATGTAGGAGCCAATAGCATCCAGGTTCGCTATTGGTTATTGACCGGAGACGTGTCTCGGTCATGTCTACATTGTTCTCGAACCCGTAGGGTCCGCACGCTTAAGGTTACGATGACAGTTATATTATGAGTTTATGCATTTTGATGTACCGAAGTTTTCGGAGTCCCGGATGTGATCACCGACATGACGAGGAGTCTCGAAATGGTCGAGACATAAAGATTGATATATTGGAAGCCTATGTTTGGATATCGGAAGTGTTCCGGGTGAAATCGGGATTTTACCGGAGTACCGGGAGGTTACCGGAACCCCCCGGAGGTATATGGGCCTTAGTGGGCCTTAGTGGAAGAGAGGAGAGGTGGCCAAGATGGGCCGCGCGCCCTCCCCCCTTGGTCCGAATAGGACAAGGAGAGGGGGCCGGCCCCCCTTCCTCCTCTCTCTCCTCTTTTCCCCCCTCACGAATCCTATTCCAACTAGGAAAGGGGGGAGTCCTACTCCCAGAAGGAGTAGGACTCCTCCTGGCGCGCCACACCTTGGCCGGCCGGCCCCCCCCCTTGAACCTTTATATACGGAGGCAGGGGCACCCCTAGAGACACAAGTTGATCCACGATCATATTCTTAGCCGTGTGCGGTGCCCCCTTCCACCATAGTCCTCGATAATATTGTAGCGGTGCTTAGGCGAAGCCCTGCGACGGTAGTACATCAAGATCGTCACCACGCCGTCGTGCTGACGGAACTCTTCCCCGACACTTTGCTGGATCGGAGTCCGGGGATCGTCATCGAGCTGAACGTGTGCTAGAACTCGGAGGTGCCGTAGTTTCGGTGCTTGATCGGTCGGGCCGTGGAGACGTACGACTACATCAACCAAACGCTTCCGTTGTCGATCTACAAGGGTACGTAGATCACACTCTCCCCTCTCGTTGCTATGCATCACCATGATCTTGCGTGTGCGTAGGAAATTTTTTGAAATTACTACGAAACCCAACAGTGGTATCCGAGCCTAGGTTTTATATGTTGATGTTATATGCACGAGTAGAACACAAGTGAGTTGTGGGCGATATAAGTCATACTGCTTACCAGCATGTCATACTTTGGTTCGGCGGTATTGTTGGACGAAGCGGCCCGGACCGACATTACGCGTACGCTTACGCGAGACCGGTTCTCCCGACGTGCTTTGCCACATAGGTGGCTTGCGGGTGACAGTTTCTCCAACTTTAGTTGAACCGAGTGTGGCTACGCCCGGTCCTTGCGAAGGTTAAAACAGCACCAACTTGACAAACTATCGTTGTGGTTTTGATGCGTAGGTAAGATTGGTTCTTGCTTAAGCCCGTAGCAGCCACGTAAAACTTGCAACAACAAAGTAGAGGACGTCTAACTTGTTTTTGCAGGGCATGTTGTGATGTGATATGGTCAAGACATGATGCTAAATTTTATTGTATGAGATGATCATGTTTTGTAACCGAGTTATCGGCAACTGGCAGGAGCCATATGGTTGTCGCTTTATGTATGCAATGCAATTGCGCTGTGATGCTTTACTTTATCACTAAGCGGTAGCGATAGTCGTGGAAGCATAAGATTGGCGAGACGACAACGATGCTACGATGGAGATCAAGGTGTCGCGCCGGTGACGATGGTGATCATGATGGTGCTTCGGAGATGGAGATCACAAGCACAAGATGATGATGGCCATATCATATCACTTATATTGATTGCATGTGATGTTTATCTTTTATGCATCTTATCTTGCTTTGATTGACGGTAGCATTATAAGATGATCTCTCACTAAATTATCAAGAAGTGTTCTCCCTGAGTATGCACCGTTGCGAAAGTTCTTCGTGCTGAGACACCACGTGATGATCGGGTGTGATAGGCTCTACGTTCAAATACAATGGGTGCAAAACAGTTGCACACGCGGAATACTCAGGTTATACTTGACGAGCCAAGCATATACAGATATGGCCTCGTAACACGGAGACCGAAAGGTCGAGCGTGAATCATATAGTAGATATGATCAACATAGTGATGTTCACCAATGAAACTACTCCATCTCACGTGATGATCGGACATGGTTTAGTTGATTTGGATCACGTAATCACTTAGAGGATTAGAGGGATGTCTATCTAAGTGGGAGTTCTTTAAGTAATATGATTAATTGAACCTAAATTTATCATGAACTTAGTACCTGATAGTATCTTGCTTGTTTATGTATGATTGTAGATAAATGGCCCGTGTTGTTGTTCCGTTGAATTTTAATGCGTTCCTTGAGAAAGCAAAGTTGAAAGATGATGGTAGCAATTACACGGACTGGGTCCGTAACTTGAGGATTATCCTCATTGCTGCACAGAAGAATTACGTCCTGGAAGCACCGCTGGGTGCCAGGCCTGCTGCTGGAGCAACACCAGATGTTGTGAACGTCTGGCAGAGCAAAGCTGATGACTACTCGATAGTTCAGTGTGCCATGCTTTACGGCTTAGAATCGGGACTTCAACGACGTTTTGAACGTCATGGAGCATATGAGATGTTCCAGGAGTTGAAGTTAATATTTCAAGCAAATGCCCGGATTGAGAGATATGAAGTCTCCAATAAGTTCTATAGCTGCAAGATGGAGGAGAACAGTTCTGTCAGTGAGCATATACTCAAAATGTCTGGGTATAATAATCACTTGATTCAATTGGGAGTTAATCTTCCAGATGATTGCGTCATTGACAGAATTCTCCAATCACTGCCACCAAGCTACAAGAGCTTCGTGATGAACTATAATATGCAAGGGATGAATAAGACTATTCCCGAGCTCTTCGCAATGCTGAAAGCTGCGGAGGTAGAAATCAAGAAGGAGCATCAAGTGTTGATGGTCAACAAGACCACTAGTTTCAAGAAAAAGGGCAAGAAGAAGAAGGGGAACTTCAAGAAGAACAGCAAGCAAGTTGCTGCTCAGAGAAGAAACCCAAGTCTGGACCTAAGCCTGAAACTGAGTGCTTCTACTGCAAGCAGACTGGTCACTGGAAGCGGAACTGCCCCAAGTATTTGGCGGATAAGAAGGATGGCAAGGTGAACAAAGGTATATGTGATATACATGTTATTGATGTGTACCTTACTAATGCTCGCAGTAGCACCTGGGTATTTGATACTGGTTCTGTTGCTAATATTTGCAACTCGAAACAGGGACTACGGATTAAGCGAAGATTGGCTAAGGACGAGGTGACGATGCGCGTGGGAAACGGTTCCAAAGTCGATGTCATCGCGGTCGGCACGCTACCTCTACATCTACCTTCGGGATTAGTATTAGACCTAAATAATTGTTATTTGGTGCCAGCGTTAAGCATGAACATTATATCTGGATCTTGTTTAATGCGAGACGGTTATTCATTTAAATCAGAGAATAATGGTTGTTCTATTTATATGAGTAATATCTTTTATGGTCATGCACCCTTGAAGAGTGGTCTATTCTTATTGAATCTCGATAGTAGTGATACACATATTCATAATGTTGAAGCCAAAAGATGCAGAGTTAATAATGATGGTGTAACTTATTTGTGGCACTGCCATTTAGGTCATATCGGTGTAAAGCGCATGAAGAAACTCCATACTGATGGACTTTTGGAACCACTTGATTATGAATCCCTTGGTACTTGCGAACCGTGCCTCATGGGCAAGGTGACTAAAACACCGTTCTCCGGTACTATGAGAGAGCAACAGATTTATTGGAAATCATACATTCAGATGTATGTGGTCCGATGAATATTGATTCTCGTGGCGGATATCGTTATTTTCTCACCTTCACAGATGACTTAAGCAGATATGGGTATATCTACTTAATGAAACATAGTCTGAAACGTTTGAAAGTTCAAAGAATTTCAGAGTGAAGTTGAAAATCATCGTAACAAGAAAATAAAGTTTCTACGATCTGATCATGGAGGAGAATATTTGAGTTACGAGTTTGGTGTACATTTGAAAACAATGCGGAATAGTTTCGCAACTCACGCCACCCGGAACACCACAGCGTAATGGTGTGTCCGAACGTCGTAATCGTACTTTACTAGATATTGGTGCGATCTATGATGTCTCTTACTAATTTACCGCTATGTTTTGGGGTTATGCTTTTGGAGACGGCCGCATTCACGTTAAATAGGGCACCATCTGTAACACCCCGGATATAACTTTCCCAATTTGTACTCCAACTCTTGCCGTTTTCAGCGTTAAGTTATATTTATTTTCTCGGGTTCGGGTCTTTGTCTCCGTGTGTTGTTTCGTTGTCATGCATCTCATATCATGTCATCATGTGCATTGCATTGGCATACGTGTTTATCTCATGCATTCGAGCATTTTCCCCGTTGCCCGTTTTGCATTCCGGCGCTTCGTTCTTCTCCGGTGGTCATTTCTAACTTTCTTTCGTGTGTGGGGATTAAACATTTTCGGATTGGACCGAGACTTACCAAGCGGCCTTGGTTTACTACCGGTAGACCGCCTGTCAAGTTTCGTATCATTTGGACTTCGTTTGATACTCCAACGGTTAACCGAGGGACCGAAAAGGCCTCGTGTGTGTTGCAGCCCAACACCCCTTCAATTTGGCCCAAAACCCACCAAACTCTGCTCCATCATCTAGAGCGTTCGATCACGATCGCGTGGCCGAAAACCGCACCTCATTTGGACTCTCCTAGCTCCCTCTATGCCTATATATACACCCCCCATTCCAAATTCGCGGATCCTCTCCCCCCTAACCCTAAAAAATCCAGATCCGCGCCGCCGGACACATCCGCCACCGACGGACTGTCCGACGCCCCCACCACGCCACGTGTCGCCCACTGACAGGGCGAGCCGCCACGCCCACTTCGCCGCACGGCCGGCCCGCCGAAGCCCGCCGCGGGTCCCCAGGCCCGCATCGCCCCGCCGCGCCTACGAAGCCGCCGCCCGCCTCCACGCACCGCGCGCCCCGCCCACCCGCGCCGCGCGGCGCCCTTGCCGGCCAGCGCCCGAAGCGCCCTGCCGGACCACCGCCGCCTCCGCCCGCAGGCCGCCGCGCCGCCTCGTCCGCCGCTTCGCCGCCACCGCGCGCCCGGCCGCCGCCGCCGGCCTCCTCCCGCCTCGCCGACGCCGGCCGCCGCCTCCCCGACGCCGGCGACCTCGGATCCGGCGAGCGCCCGTCGGCCACCACAGTCAACGCCTCGGTTCGCGTGCCCGCCGAAGAAACCCTAGATCTGGTTGTTTTTTTCTCCAAGTCCTTAGAATTTTTTACTCCAAGTGCCCATGTTCGCGGCCCCGTAACTTTGCATCCGTAGCTCCGATTTGGGCATATAGCATATCAAATATTCATCTCAGAGAGTACATCATTTCATTTCATTGCATCATTTTCATTTGAGCTCATCTTGATGCCCGAAATGCTGTTAGAAGAGGGCTACTTGAGTTAATTGTCAGATCTGCTACTCCGTTTAGCACTTTTGTCATTTTTGCCATGATTAATGTGTGCATGATATGCCCGTGAGTGCTTCATATGTATTGTTAAGGGTTTTGTCATCTTTCCAGAGGTGCAACCCATGTATTTTTAGGATGTGTGTGGTGACTTGTGCAAGCTTGCAAAGAGGTGCACTTGCTAATTCTGTTTTCAGGGACTTAGTAGTTTCACTAAGTCTTGGGATTGTTTATCTCACGATGCCATATGTTCTTGTTGTTTCCTAGTGATGCGTGCCTCTTTTGAGGATGGTCAGTAAGGGGGTTTTGTTAATCTTGTAGTGATATATCCATCCATGTCTTTGTTTGCAATTATGGAGCACCCTAGCTTGAGTCAATCGAGCTCTACTTTTGCTTCGTTGCGAATCTGGGCAGATCGTCAACTTGTTTGCGATTTTGCCGATGTTATTGTAGTTGATCCGTGCATGACATGCCATTGTTCTTGCCATGTCTATCTTTTATTTTGTGCCTTCTTGATGTATGTATGCTTGTCTTGCCATGAATTGCACCGTGGTGAGTGCATCGAGCTCGTAAACATGCCTTCGTGAGTTATGTTTCAGCATGTCCCAGTTTTCACCAAGTCTGAAAACTGATTATGTTTTTGCTATGTTCGTGTGCTTGTTAGTATATTTTGTGATCCCTTTTGGCTCAAGGTCACTAAGGGACTTTTGTTAAGCTTGTTGAGTAGCTCCATGCCATGTCTTTACTTGTCATGTTCAGGTCCTGTAGCATGTTGTTTTGTTGCTCCGAAGAGGGCTATATGATCTGAAATTTCAGACAAGTGTTAATTTCACTAAGTCTGAGATCTGTTTACCATTTGCGTTTTTGCCATGCTTGTTTGAACCTCCTAATGGATGAATTGGCCGTAGCTCAGTGCTAGACTTTTGTTAAGCATCTTGTGTGCATCCCTGCCATGTATTTTATTGTCACGTTTGGGTGCTGTAGCATGTTCATCTCATTGCATTTAGATGCCTACTTGCTGTAAATCGCAGACCGGTGTCATTTTTGAATCGCTTGCCATTTCCAAACCGTAACTCCGATTCCGGCATTCTTTATATAGTTTTCAAGCGATTTCTTCTCATCTTTCCAGTGGCACCCTTGGAATTCCATGTTGAGGCCAGGTTCATGCATTTCCTGTCATATCTTGCATTTTGCATCCTGCATCGCATCCCGCATAGCATATCATCTTTGCATCATGTTGTTTGAGTTTGCACGTAGTTGATTGTATCCTTGTTGCTTGTTTGTCTTGTTTGGGTAGAGCCGGGATACGAGTTCTCTAACTAGGAGCCCGTTGAGTTTTCTTTTGAGGATCCAGTCAACTCTGACAACTGTGCAGGCAAGATGATCATACCCTCGAAATCACTACTATCTTTGCTATGCTAGTTTGCTCGCTCTTTTGCTATGCCATTGCCACGATGCCTACCACTTGTTTGCAAGCCTCCCAAATTGCCATGTCAAACCTCTAACCCACCATTGTCCTAGCAAACCGTTGATTGGCTATGTTACCGCTTCGCTCAGCCCCTCTTATAGCGTTGCTAGTTGTAGGTGAAGATTGGAGGCCGTTCCTTGTTGGAACATCATTTATTTACTTGTTGGGATATCATTATATTATCTTGTTATCTTAATGCATCTATATACTTGGTAAAGTGTGGAAGGCTCGGCCTCTCGCCTAGTGTTTTGTTCCACTCTTGCCGCCCTAGTTTCCATCATATCGGTGTTATGTTCCCGGTTTTTGCGTTCCTTACGCGGTTGGGTTATAATGGGAACCCCTTGATAGTTTGCCTTGATTAAAGCTTTTCCAGCAATGCCCAACCTTGGTTTTACCATTCGCCACCTAGCCTCTTTTTCACTTGGGTTACCGGAGCCCAAGGGTCATCTTATTTTAAACCCCCCCCCCCCCCCGCCCGTGCTCCCTCTGAGTGTTGGTCCGAACTGAGCTGCCTGCGGGGCCACCTCGGGGAAACTTGAGGGTTGGTTTTACTCGTAGCTAGTCTCATCTGAGTGTGCCCTGAGAACGAGATATGTGCAGCTCCTATCGGGATTTGTCGGCACATTCGGGTGGTGTTGCTGGTCTTGTTTTAACCTGTCGAAATGTCTTGAGTTATCGAGATACCGAGTCTGATCGGAACGTCTTGGGAGGAGGTCTATTCCTTCGTTGACCGTGAGAGCTTGTCATGGGCTAAGTTGGGACTCCCCTGCAGGGATTGAACTTTCGAAAGCCGTGCCCGCGGTTATGGGCAGATGGGAATTTGTTAATGTCCGGTTGTAGATAACTTGAACCTTAACTTAATTAAAATGAATCAACCGAGTGTGTTACCATGATGGCCTCTTCTCGGCGGAGTCCGGGAAGTGGACACGGTGTTGGAGTAATGTTTGCGCAGGTTTTTCTCTAGCTTCTCGCTCGTGCTTTGCCTCCTCTTCTTGCTCTCTTTTGCGAATAAGTTAGCCACCATAATTGCTAGTCGCTTGCTGTAGCTCCACATATTTACCTTGCCTTACCTATAAGCTTAAATAGTCTTGATCGCGAGGGTGCGAGATTGCTGAGTCCCTGTGGCTCATAGATTACTATTACACCACATGCAGGGCCTGATGATTCCGCTCCAGGTGACGTGCTCGACATCAAGTGGGAGTTCGACGAGGACTCTCAACGATACTATGTTTCCTTTCCTGATGTTCAGTAGTGGTGCCCAGTTGGGGGTGATCGGGACCGTGTCGCATGTTGGGTTATCTTTTATTTTGGCGCCGTAGTCGGGCCATGAGTGTTTGAATGATGTAATGTTGTTTATGTACTTGATTGACGTGGCGAGTGTAAGCCAACTATGTTATCTCCCCTTTTATGATCTATATTACATGGGATGTTGTGAAGATTGCCTAACTTGCGACATATGCCTTCAATGCGATTATGCCTCTAAGTCGTGCCTCGACACGTGGGAGATATAGTCGCATCGAGGGTGTTACAAGTTGGTAATCAGAGCCTTCCCCGACCTTAGGAGCCCCCACTGATTGATCGTTTTTAGCAGCCGAGTTGTGTCTAGAAAAAAATGTTTTGAGTCATTTAGGAATTATATATCGGAGAGTTTAGGAATTCTTTTTACTTCCCAGTCTCCTCATCGCTCTGGTAAGGCATCCTGACGTAGAGTTTTGACTCTTCTCTTCTCAAATTTCACTAAACTTTTTTTTAGGATCACGCGGGTATCTTGGAATCATTCCGACGGTTTTATGATGAGAACATTGTCTTGGTGCCTCCTGTCAGGGGTTTTGTGGAAGTGTCCCGGGGAGTTGAGCTCTGAGGTGTTGTCATCATAATTTTATCGTTGTAGTTCTGGAATACCTGAGTTTAGTACGCCGACATCGAAAATCTCTTTTATGCAGTTCGTTGGTGAGATAACCTCGACGCCACCCAGTACTGGGGCGGGAGTTCGGGAGTATCGCCATAACTTGTATAACGGATGCTTTTCAAAGGTTGAGGTAGATGGTTTCCGAAGGTTTCTTGGTTATGTGTTGAAGGATGGATACAGCTGGATGTAGGATTTGCTAGTTTGGGTGAGATATTATGCTTCCCCTGTATCCCCAACACCTGATTGCATAACCGGAAAGGTTCGGGAGTTTCATAGGTGGGAATTCTAGTAGCTCTAGTTTTTCTTCCACGGATATTGGTTTGAGATTGGGATTTCTTACCAATTATTCGTTCTTGATCCGTACCTTGTTGATTTATTTCTCTACCTTAATTCTACGTGGCTTCTCAATTTATGGATATGTGACCATTTCAAGAGGAATGCATTCGTTCATTCTGTTCGGGTGTGAAGACTATATGTTGCAATTTTCATTCCGTTGGATTCAGCTTCAATATTTATCTGTCAATGTGCTAATGGTGGTCAACCTCTTCAGGATGGCTCCTCCAACGCGCATGACTCCGAATCCTGATCCGCCACCACCTCCACCTCCTCCGGAGGCATGGCAAGCTGTGATGGCCGCAACCAATGCAAACAAACAGCTGATCATGCAAATTCTCCAAGAGCGCAATCAAGGCAGTCATGGGAATCAAGGCAGCAATCAGAGTCACTTTGCTACACTCAACCAGTTCCTTGCTAACGGGCCAAACACCTTCTATCACAGATCCGAACGCAAGACTTTTGTTATTAAGTTCGGAAACTTTCTGGAGAAGGAGTTTCTCTCGAAAGAAGTGAGTGGGAGGAAAGTAGAACTTGACAAGGTAACTGTACCTGCTCCCTTATTGGAAAGTAGTGCATCACAGAAAACTGTTTCTGTGACACCTACACCAATTAGTGAGGAAGCTAATGATAATGATCATGAAACTTCAGAACAAGATACTACTGAACCTTGTAGATCAACCAGAGTGAGATCCGCACCAGAGTGGTACGGTAATCCTGTTCTGGAAGTCATGCTACTAGATCATGATGAACCTACAAACTATGAAGAAGCGATGGTGAGCCCAGATTCCGCAAAATGGCTTGAAGCCATGAAATCTGAGATGGGATCCATGTATGAGAACAAAGTATGGACTTTGGTTGACTTGCCCAATGATCGGCAAGCAATTGAGAATAAATGGATCTTCAAGAAGAAGACTGACGCCGACGGTAATATTACTGTCTACAAAGCTCGACTTGTCGCAAAAGGGTTTCGGCAAGTTCAAGGGATTGACTACGATGAGACCTTCTCACCCGTAGCGATGCTTAAGTCTGTCCGAATCATGTTAGCAATTGCCGCATTTTATGATTATGAAATTTGGCAGATGGATGTCAAAACTGCATTTCTGAATGGATTTCTGGAAGAAGAGTTGTATATGATGCAACCGTAAGGTTTTGTCGATCCAAAGGGAGCTAACAAAGTGTGCAAGCTCCAGCGATCCATTTATGGACTGGTGCAAGCCTCTCGGAATTGGAATAAACGCTTTGATAGTGTGATCAAAGCATTTGGTTTTATACAGACTTTTGGAGAAGCCTGTATTTACAAGAAAGTGAGTGGGAGCTCTGTAGCATTTCTGATATTATATGTGAATGACATATTACTGATTGGAAATGATATAGAATTTCTGGATAGCATAAAGGGATACTTGAATAAGAGTTTTTCAATGAAAGACCTCGGTGAAGCTGCTTACATATTGGGCATAAAGATCTATAGAGATAGATCAAGACGTTTAATTGGACTTTCACAAAGCACATACCTTGACAAGATTTTGAAGAAGTTCAAAATGGATCAAGCAAAGAAAGGGTTCCTGCCTGTGTTACAAGGTGTGAAGTTGAGTCGGACTCAATGCCCGACCACTGCAGAAGATAGAGAGAAGATGAAAGATGTTCCCTATGCTTCAGCCATAGGCTCTATCATGTATGCAATGCTGTGTACCAGACCTGATGTGTGCCTTGCTATAAGTCTAGCAGGGAGGTACCAAAGGAATCCAGGAGTGGATCACTGGACAGCAGTCAAGAACATCCTGAAGTACCTGAAAAGGACTAAGGATATGTTTCTCGTATATGGAGGTGACAAAGAGCTCATCGTAAACGGTTACGTTGATGCAAGCTTTGACACTGATCCGGACAATTCTAAATCGCAAACCAGATACGTATTTACATTAAACGGTGGAGCTGTCAGTTGGTGCAGTTCTAAACAAAGCGTCGTGGCGGGATCTACGTGTGAAGCGGAATACATAGCTACTTCAGAAGCATCAAATAAAGGAGTCTGGATGAAGGAGTTCATATCCGATCTAGGTGTCGTACCTAGTGCATCGGGTCCAATGAAAATCTTTTGTGACAATACTGGTGCAATTGCCTTGGCGAAGGAATCCAGATTTCACAAGAGAACCAAGCACATCAAGAGACGCTTCAATTCCATCCGGGATTTAGTCCAGGTGGGAGACATAGAGATTTTCAAGATACATATGGATCTGAATGTTGCAGACCCGTTGACTAAGCCTCTTCCACGAGCAAAACATGATCAGCACCAAGGCTCCATGGGTGTTAGAATCATTACTGTGTAATCTAGATTATTGACTCTAGTGCAAGTGGGAGACTGAAGGAAATATGCCCTAGAGGCAATAATAAAGTTATTATTTATTTCCTTATATCATGATAAAAGTTTATTATTCATGCTAGAATTGTATTAACCGGAAACATAATACATGTGTGAATACATAGACGAACAGAGTGTCAATAGTATGCCTCTACTCTACTTGACTAGCTCGTTATCAAAGATGGTTATGTTTCCTAGACATGACAGAGTTGTCATTTGATTAATGGGATCACATCATTAGGAGAATGATCTGATTGACATGACCCATTCCATTAGCTTAGCACCCGATCGTTTATATGTTGCTATTGCTTTCTTCATGACTTATACATGTTCCTATGACTATGAGATTATGCAACTCCCGTTTGCCGGAGGGAGGAACACTTTGTGTGCTACCAAACGTCACAACGTAACTGGGTGATTATAAAGGAGCTCTACAGGTGTCTCCAAAGGTACATGTTGGGTTGGCGTATTTCGAGATTAGGATTTGTCACTCCGATTGTCGGAGAGGTATCTCTGGGCCCTCTCGGTAATGCACATCACTTAAGCCTTGCAAGCATTGCAACTAATGAGTTAGTTGCGGGATGATGTATTACAAAACGAGTAAAGAGACTTGCCGGTAACGAGATTGAACTAGGTATAGGATACCAACGATCGAATCTTGGGCAAGTAACATACCGATGACAAAGGGAACAACGTATGTTGTTATGCGGTCTGACCGATAAAAGATCTTCGTAGAATATGTAGGAGCCAATATGAGCATCCAGGTTCCGCTATTGGTTATTGACCGGAGACGTGTCTCGGTCATGTCTACATTGTTCTCGAACCCGTAGGGTCCGCACTCTTAAGGTTACGATGACAGTTATATTATGACTTTATGCATTTTGATGTACCGAAGGTTGTTTGGAGTCCCGGATGTGATCACGGACATGACAAGGAGTCTCGAAATGGTCGAGACATAAAGATTGATATATTGGAAGCCTATGTTTGGATATCGGAAGTGTTCCGGGTGAAATCGGGATTTTACCGGAGTACCAGGAGGTTACCGGAACCCCCCGGGAGGTATATGGGCCTTAGTGGGCCTTAGTTGAAGAGAGGAGAGGTGGCCAGAGATGGGCCGCGCGCCCCTCCCCCCCTTGGTCCGAATTGGACAAGGAGAGGGGCCGACCCCCCTTCCTCCTCTCTCTCCTCTTTTCCCCCCTCCACGAATCCTATTCCAACTAGGAAAGGGGGGAGTCCTACTCCCAAAAGGAGTAGGACTCCTCCTGGCGCGCCACACCTTGGCCGGCCGCCCCCCCTCCCTTGAACCTTTATATACGGAGGCAGGGGCACCCCTAGAGAAACAAGTTGATCCACGTGATCATATTCTTAGCCGTGTGCGGTGCCCCCTTCCACCATAGTCCTCGATAATATTGTAGCGGTGCTTAGGCGAATCCCTGCGACAGTAGTACATCAAGATCGTCACCATGCCGTCGTGCTGACGGAACTCTTCCCCGACACTTTGCTGGATCGGAGTCCGGGGATCGTCATCGAGCTGAACGTGTGCTAGAACTCGGAGGTGCTATAGTTTCGGTGCTTGATCGGTCAGGCCGTGGAGACGTACGACTACATCAACCAAACGCTTCCGTTGTCGATCTACAAGGGTACGTAGATCACACTCTCCCCCTCTCGTTGCTATGCATCACCATGATCTTGCGTGAGCGTAGGAAATTTTTTGAAATTACTACGAAACCCTTCAATCTGGCCTCGGTCGGATCTAGATACTTTGACATCCCAATGCCTGAGATGACGAAATCATGGCAGAATGGCTGGTTCTATGCCCCGGACCTCCTGACGGGGGTTAATGTAGTCGGCATGCCTCCTTTCAAGAATTTGCTTTCGCAGGAACTGAAGTCCTGGAGCTAGAAACAAACCTGGCTGAGAAAGTTGGACTCCTTGTGCAAGAGATCTACCAAGGCTCCAAGACTCCAGCCTCGGAGGGATGCAGATTCTAAAGACCTGGCTAGAGAGGAAAATCCAGGTCTTCAGGATCTGCTAGAGAGGACCTTCACTATAAGACCGCCATACATACCCTTTCTACATCACTAACCATGCTGCAAAGGCTATCCCCTGTCAGAAGTTGTTTCAATAACAACAACATTATTAATAAGTTCAAATTTTAAAATGGTGCATTAAGAAAATACATCGCAATGCCTAACGGTGAACTAGTTAAATTGCTTCTAGTTAGAGAAGTTGCATGGTTTATAAGTTATCCATGTTGTCTTCAACTTTTTCCATTAAACCTTTGATCAATCACACATTGTGCGTTAGGCGAAAGCGTCTTACCTCATCGTGAGGGACGTTGTTACGTGTTATACAGACCAGGGGCGCACCTCCCTGGGATAGCGCATACAGGTGAGATTACAATCTTGACACAGAAGAAAGGGGTAGAGATAAGGACTACGGTTACAAGATAAATATCCTCTCTAACTTCTTAATACATGTGGCGCAAGTAATGTAGATCTCCTAACCTTGTCACGCTACAGAAATTTGTTTAACACTCCCCTTAATCACAACTTCGTCAAGTTGAGATTATGCTTGAAATCTTCAAAGCTTATGGTAGGTAATGCTTTTGTGAATCCATCTGCAATCTGATCTTTGGAATGCACAAACCGAATCTGAATTTGTTTCTGAGCCACTCGTTCTCTGACAAAGTGAAAATCAATTTCAATATGTTTGGTCCTGTCATGAAAGACTAGATTAGCAGATAGGTAAGTGGCTCCCAGATTATCATACCACAGACATGGAGCTTGTTTGCTTTTTACACCAAGTTCTTTCAGAATAGATTGTACCCATATAATTTCAGTTGTAGCATTTGCCAAAGCCTTGTATTCAGCCTCTGTACTGGACCTAGAGACAGTAGCCTGTTTCTTGGCACACCGGGAAATTAGATTTGGACCAAAGAACACTACAAATCCACCTGTGGAACGTCTATCATCCAGACATCCTGCCCAATCAGAATCTGAAAAAGCACTGATAAGGGTGGAAGATGACCTATGAAATTAAGGCCAATACCAAGTGTGTTCTTAACATATCTGACTATGCGTTTAGCAGCTGTCCAGTGAACAGTGGTAGGTGCATGAAGAAACTGGCAGACTTCGTTAACAACAAAAGAAATATCTGGTCTTGTAAGTGTAAGATACTGAAGTGCACCTACTAGACTTCTGTATTTGGTACTGTGTTCTTGACTGAGAGGTTGTCCTTCTGTAAGAGACAATTTTTCAGAGCTGGATAATGGAGTAGGAGAGGGTTTACAACCTTGTAAGCCAGCTTTCTTTACTAGATCTGTGGCATATTTTTCCTGAGACAAGTGAAGTCCATCCTCATGTTTCTTCACTTCTATCCCAAGAAAATAGTGCAAATCTCCAAGATCCTTGAGAGCAAACTATGTATTAAGGACCTTCAAAGGTCTTGTGATAGCTTCATCAGATGAACTTGTAACAATAATATCATCCACATAGATAAGGACAAATATATGTGTATTGCACTTATTGTAAATAAACAATGAAGTGTCAGACTTAGAAGGAACAAAGCCAAGTGCTTGCATTTTATGACTGAGACGTGAGTACCATGCTCATGGGGCTTGCTTCAACCCATATAATGCTTTGTCAAGCTTCCACACATAAGTTGGTGCATGTTGACTTTCAAACACAGGAGGTTGTTTCATGTACACTTCCTCTTCCAGAACACCATGAAGAAATGCGTTCTGTACATCTAGCTGTCTGAGACTCCAGCCCCCGGACACAGCAATAGACAAGACAAGACGAATGGTAGTAGCTTTTACAATAGGACTAAAGGTGTCCTCATAATCTATACCATATCGTTGTTTAAAGCCCTTGGCCACAAGTCTTGCCTTGTAGCGATCAATAGTGCCATCTGACTTTCTTTTGATCCTAAATACCCATTTGCAATCAATGAGATTTTTACTCCGCTGTGGGGGGGACCAAGTGCCAAGTTTTGTTCTTCTTCAACGCCATGTATTCCTCATGCATAGCCTTTTTCCATCTGTCATCTACAAGTGCTTCTTCTAGATTGTATGGTTCACCTGGTTCACCTGTGGAACACACCATACCATATTTTGTGACATGTTTATAATTAAGAGGTTGTATTACCCCTTTCTGTAGTCGTGTACGTTGCGGAGGAGAAACAGCAGCATGCATGGGCTGCATAGACGATCCTGAGCCAGCAGCAGGGTCTGCAGCCTCCAATCCCGAGGAGGATCCAGGTGCTGCAGCCGATCCGGGCTCAGCAGGCGTCACCTCCGGAGTCATATCCCCCCTTGGATCCTCTACGGCTGCTGGTGAAGGCGCACGGTGCAGAGTTGGCGCAGAAGATCCCATCCGATCGGGCTCATCATGGCGTGGGATGAGGGCCAGCACCTTTTGCACCAGAGGTGGGGCCCGTGTCGGTCGGGCGGTGCAGATCACGCCGCTTGTAGCACACCGGTTGAGCGGGGAAGCACGTGCCGGCGGGTCCACCAGAGGGCGGACAGGTGGCGGCTGCGGACTCGCTCGCGGGCGCACGGGCGACAGATCCTGTCGTGGTTGGTGGCGCGGAGTCCCGAGCCGATCCGACTGCAGCGTCGGCAGAGGCGGATCCCGAGGCGAATTGGTCTGGCGCGTCTGCGAAGTCTGTGGGAGCGGATCCCGGGGCAGATTTGCTCCCCGGTACGTGACACATGAAATATGGCCCGTGGAGATTGTTTTCTTCACCAATTTCACCTTCATTTTTTCAGTGCAATTTCTTGCATCATCACATAGCTCATGCACAGTGGTTTGGGGGTTAGTCAACATAAAATCATTGCGGTTATGTTCGCCTTCATCAAGGCCGGGGAGAGATGGTGGTAAAAGAAGAATTTCTTAACGAAGTAGGGCACCGGCATTTGGATGAAGATCCGCAGAAGGAAATTTGGTCTCATCAAAGACAACATCTCGTGAGATATAGACACGCCCGGTGAAGACATTGAGGCATTTCACCCCCTTGTGTTGGGCACTATAGCCAAGAAAAACACACTATTTGGATCTGAACATGAGTTTGCGAGAATTGTATGGACGTAGATTTGGCCAACATGCGCACCCAAAAACACGAAGAGATGAATAGTTCGGTTTGACACGGAGTAGGCGTTTAGTTGGTGTTTCATTGTTTATAAGGCGACTAGGGAGCATGTTGATAATGTGAACAGCAGTCAAGAATGCTTCATCCCAAAATTTTAAGGGCATGGAAGCACCTGCTAGAAGAGCGAGACCAACTTCAACTATTTGCCTATGTTTGCGCTCGGCCGAACCGTTTTGTTGGTGAGCGTGGGGGCAAGACACATGATGTGATATGCTGAGAGTTTGGAAAAACGAGTTTAATTTCTCATACTCCCCCCCCAGTCTGACTGAACAGCAATAATTTTGCTATTGAACTTGCGTTCAACAAGAGCTTGGAAGTTTTTAAAGACTTGAAAGACTTCGGGTCTCTTCTTAAGAAGATATATCCAAGAGAACTTGCTATAGTCATCAATGAAACTTACGTAGTAAATGTGTCTACCAACGGAACTAGGGGCAGGGCCCCAAACATCAGAGAAAATTAATTTCAATGGTTTGGTAGAAATACTTGTAGAGTCAGGATAAGGTAATTGATGACATTTTTGCCCTCTGGCAAGAATCACAAACGGTTTTGATATTTCGCTCACCAACAAATGGGAGCTTATTTTTCCTAAGCAAACGTTCAACAAGAGAAAAAGATGCATGCCCTAAACGATCATGCCAACGTGTTGAAGAAAGCTTTGCAACACCATAGGCTTGTTTATTGTATCTTCTAAGCTCTGGAATCAACGGGTAAAGACCTCGATGTTGGGGATCGTAGTAGAAATTTAAATTTTTCTACGCATCACCAAGATCAATCTATGGAGTAATCTAGCAACGAGGGGAAGGGGAGTGCATCTACATACCCTTGTAGATCGCTAAGCGGAAGCGTTGCAAGAACGCGGATGAAGGAGTCGTAATCATAGCGATTCAGATCGCGGTTGATTCCGATCTAAGCGCCGAACCACGGCGCCTCCACGTTCAACACACGTGCAGCCCGGTGACATCTCCTACGCCTTGATCCAGCAAGGGGAGAAGGAGAGGTCGGGGAAGACTCCGTCCAGCAGCAGCACGACGGTGTGGTGGTGGTGGAGGAGCGCGGAACTCCAGCAGGGCTTCGCCAAGCACTACGAGAGACGAGGAGGGAGAGAGGTAGGGCTGCACCAAGAGGGAGATGATCTCATGTGTGTCACAGCCCCCAATACCTCAAGTATATATAGGGGAAGGGGAGGAGCTGCGCCCCCATCTAAGGTTCCCTCCCTAGGGGTGGCGGCAGTCCCAAAACCCATCTAGGGTTGCGGCCAAGGGGGTAGAGAGAGGAGGCACACCTAGGGTGGGCCTTAAGGCCCATCTGCCCTAGGGTTTGCCCCCCTCCCCTCTAGGAGGCGCCTTGGGACTTGGTGGGAGGTGCCCCAGCCCACCTAGGGGCTGGTCCCTTCCCACTATTGGCCCATGTAGGCCTCCGGGGCTGGTGGCCCCTCCCGGTGGACCCCCAGACCCCTCCGGTGGTCCCGGTACACTACCGGTGATGCCCGGAACACTTCCGGTGGCCAAAACCATACTTCCTATATATTAATCTTTACCTCCGGACTATTTCGGAACTCCTCGTGATGTCCAGGATCTCATTCGGGACTCCGAACAACATTCGGTAACCGCGTACATACTTTCCCTATAACCCTAGCGTCATCGAACCTTAAGTGTGTAGACCCTACGGGTTCGGGAGGCATGCAGACATGGCTGAGACAACTCTCTGGTCAATAACCAACAGCGGGATCTGGATACCCATGTTGGCTCCCACATGCTCCACGATGATCTCATCGGATGAACCACGATGTCAAGGATTTAATCAATCCCGTATACAATTCCCTTTGTCTAGCGGTATAGTACTTGCCCGAGATTTGATTGTCGGTATCCCGATACCTTGTTCAATCTCGTTACCGGCAAGTCTCTTTACTCGTTCTGTAACACATCATCCCGTGATCAACTCCTTGGTCACATTGTGCACATTATGATGATGTCTTGCCGAGTGGGCCCAGAGATACCTCTCCGTTTACATGGAGTGACAAATCCCAGTCTCGATTTGTGCCAACCCAACAGACACTTTCGGAGATACCTGTAGTGTACCTTTATAGCCACCCAGTTACGTTGTGACGTTTGGCACACTCAAAGCACTCCTACGGTATCTGGGAGTTGCACAATCTCATGGTCTAAGGAAATGATACTTGACATTAGAAAAGCTTTCGCATACGAACTACACGATCTTTGTGCTAGGCTTAGGATTGGGTCTTGTCCATCACATCATTCTCCTAATGATGTGATCCCGTTATCAACGACATCCAATGTCCATGGTCAGGAAACCGTAACCATCTATTGATCAACGAGCTAGTCAACTAGAGGCTTACTAGGGACATGGTGTTGTCTATGTATCCACACATGTATCTGAGTTTCCTATCAATACAATTCTAGCATGGATAATAAACGATTATCATGAACAAGGAAATATAATAATAACCAATTTATTATTGCCTCTAGGGCATATTTCCAACACTCGAATGCATCTACCTCGATATAGTACCTTCTTCGTGGCCTGATCCTTGATCAAAAAGAAGAAAGGATGAAATTCAATAAAGACATGATTGTCAATGATACCGCGGTGAACGGATAGAAGATTTTTGTTGGCACTAGGGACATGCAAAAAAATTCGAAGGTGAATTTTACGAGAAGGGGTACGTATAACCGAATGACCAACGTGACTTATGTTCATACCTGCACCACTGGCTGTGTGAATCTGATCCTTCCCGTGGTACTTTTCACGTAGGGTCACCTTCTCGAGCTCCCCGTGAGATGATTTGTTGCACCGCTGTCGAGATACCAGTTAGTATCAACGCCATATGATCCATCGGCGGCAGCGGCAATCTTGTCATCTTCTTCAGAGGAGGCTTCGTCTTCATCGAAGCGATACCTGCAGTCCTTGGTTGTGTGGCCAGGCTTGCCGTAGATCTGGCAGCGCACAGCATCGGGTCGTGATCTGCCCGAGCTGTTGCCGCCCCCGCCTCGGCGGCCCCTGTTGCTGGTGAAGTTGGGGCGTCCACCACGGGAGCTAGAGTTGCTGGAGCCGCCACCGCCTTGCTTGCCCTTGTGTCGAGGAGGACCGCGATGACGAGACGAGTACCCACCGCACCCGCGAGTGGCCACGTTGGCCGAGGACTTGAAGCCACCGCGGGCGCTGTGAAACTGAGCGACACGCTGATCAAAATTGCTCAGCATGGCGTACAACTCATCGAGGGAGACCGGCGTGACGCGGGCGTCGATGGTGGAGACGAGGGGCTGGTAGTCCATGTCCAGCCCATGCAACAGGTAGGAGATGAGCTCATCATCCTGGATGGGCTTGCCGGCCATGGCGAGTTCATCGGCAAGACCACGCATATAAGCATAGTATGCAGCAACCAATTGGTTGCGCTTCTATCCATTGATCAAGGCAGTGCTAATGTTGTTTACATGACTCAGATATTGAGAGGAAAACAAGCCTGCGAGCGCCACCCAGAGGGCGTGCGCGGTGGTGACCGCGGTCACCGTGATCAGCACTTCTTTGAAGAGGTTGTTGAGGAGGTAGCCGAGCACCTGCTAATCCTCCCGCACCTAGATGGGATGGAGAGGGTTGGGCTCGGTCGACTCCTTGCCGCCCTTGTCCTTGGTGACGAGGTGGCGCGTGGGTACCGGCATAGTTCCGTCGACGTAGCCGAAGAGCCCGGCTGCCCTCAGCTGCGGCGTAACTTGCATTCGCGACAGGACGTAGTTCGTCCGGGAGAGCTTCTCTGTGACCTGGCCGTTGAGGTTGGATTGGGCGGCGCTAGAGGAAGACATGGCTTGGCACTATGGGGATCGGTGAAAGCTAGGGTTTGGAAGAGGAGGCTCTGATTACCATGTACGTTAGGCGAAAGCGTCTTACCTCATCGTGATCGAGGGGCGTTGTTATGTGGGATATCGCATACAGGTGAGATTACAATCTTGACAGAGAAGAAAGAGGTAGAGATAAGGACTATGGTTACAAGATAAATATCCTCTCTAACTTCCTAATGCATGTGGTGCAAGTAATGTAGATCTCCTGACCCTGTCACGCTACAGAACTTTGTTTAACACACATCACTTGTTATATAGAGATATATAAATATGCTGGTAAAGAAAATAAAATAGTCCTTTCATTATGGAAGAGAACATTTTACTACCAGCCCAAGAAAAGAAGAGAACATATTATGGACCTATGTAGTACTAAGAATACGCACACAAACTCAATTAGTACATCTCCATAGCCCAAATATTTATGGTCGGTCCCATCCTATTGCTGATGCACAGAACCTAATTGTGCTCCAAAACTCAACTAATCCCAACCTAAATCCTGACAAAATAACAAGTCGAATAAAACGGGTGGATGCATGCAGTTTAGTTTCTTCGTCACTTCCGTAAAAAAACATTCACCATTTAAATAGTAATCCACTAGTACTCATCTATGAATTCCAAACATTTGACATAGCAAGTGCATAAAAAACAAGTCGTCCTTGCTACCGACTCGGCTCGATCTAATCACACATCGTATTCTTCCCTTTTTATAAAAGTCTAATTATTGTCTACCTTTTTCCAAGGTTTGCAACCACTCCCTTATATTTCTTGTAGACGCACTCCACCTCAGGCTATACAAGTCATCTTCTATCCTTTGCCAGCTTCCGGTCAGAAGAAGCTAACGAATCCAGCCATAGCTAGGAACAAGGGGGAAAGTTACGGAAAAAGGATCGGATTGCGGCGGTCTGCGATTACCGGTGATTATGCTGATCTGCTGGATTAATCCGACTTCAGATGTGAAGAACAGGTGCTGGAGCTGCTTCTTGAGCTGATTGAGAAGATATATCAAGCTTATAGAGTTGATTGATACTGGGAGGTGTTTCATGGGGGATAGGCCATGGCAACAGCCGCATGAGCAGGCTTCTTGTTCAGCGCACGCCGAGATGATCCAAGCTTCTACCGCTGCTACCTCGTCCATCCATGGAAGCATCATGTAAACCCTAACACCATAAAATGTTCTTGTTTTCTTCGTGACAAGTAATTAGAGCTCTTTTCTTGATGTTTTTCGCGTTGATAATATTTCTTTTCTGTTTTTTCTTAAGCTTTTGGAGTTATTCTCGTGTATTAGTTATGATGCATAAGTTGGTCTTTCACAAACAAGTAAATAACTTATCTGAAGGCTTAAGGATGAAGTTAGCATCTTAGTTTCAAGATGATGTTTCACAGTCTCTGTACGTGTATATATTGACTTATTTTCATGTTGTTTGGTCCAAATGTAAAGAAGGCGATGCTGCAGCTAATTAGCCCGACTTGCTACCATAATAAACTTTCATCTCTCTCTCTCTCTCTCTCTCTCTCTCTCTCAAGAATTTCAGCATTTCTCTCCAGTTTCCATATTGCCTTTTAAGTTCTAAGAATTGTGTTGAAAGTATCATTTCTTGTTCATCTTGTAAGAGAGCACTTCTCATGGATATGTTCAATAAGAATCTCAAAGTTTATTTAATTCAAGCATTTCCTCTTCCTCTACAAGTTTATGTTCAACTTATCATGATGACCATGATAATCTTTTTGCAATATTTCGCTATATTAATTTGTGCAAGTGCAGCAGAAAGGACCCTGGTGGATACGAGGACTTGGCAGAACTTGATCAAGCCCTCTTCCTCTACATCAACAGCCAGGATAACCAATCAGTTCAAGAGCAACCACGTAAGACATGCTTAATCGATTATAATTTCTCTGATATAACTTCACAATATTTAATAGGTTGACATACTGAATTAATGTAGCCTGAATATATAGCTTTGAGGCACACCCCGCACATGAAAGCCGTGAGGTGTTCCTGGTGGTACCATGTGTGGAATGCACATATAGCATACCCAATTAAAATTATTTTTTCCGACAAAGGGTAATATATTAATATAAGATGATACTATTTACATCTGGCCCTGCAACAACACAATATAAGAATTAGTCGAGATATTGAGGATGCACACATATATAGCTCCAAGGGAGGGATAGATGCAATACCTTTTTCCTGCCATAAATATATACTTTTTTGGACGATAAGTTGCACACATGGAAAAGTATGCCATCTACCACGATTTGACATGCCTGGTTGAGTTTCGGCATAGGCTGTGCAACGATGTTGATGAGATATTATGATCTTTTTCCTTGTTTCCCCCAGAGCTTCTATTTTCTGTAATACACTCCCTCCGTTCACAAATAGATGTTCTAATATGTTTTTTCTGAATCAGATGTATATAGATACATTTTAGTGTGTTTATTCACTCATTTCTGTCCGTATGTAGTACATATTAAAATATCCAAAACATCTTTTATTTGTGAACGGAGAGAGTATATGACAATTCTTTCCCCAAAAAGATATTCTCTAGTTGGAGAGAATGACGTGTAAGAAACACCTGGTGATATGTGTGTTCTTGCACAAGATGATCATCTTTCCTTTTTTTTTTGACGGTAAAGATGATCATCTTTCCTTGTTGCCCGAGCAGAGCCATTTCCTCCCCTTTTTTTGAGGGGTGCCTCCCCTTCTATTTCTCCTCCTCAATAGGAGTGTGAAACCATATATATTCCATTTGGAAATTTACCACCGCCGCGCGCACCAGTGTTATATTCTGAAATAGTCGCGTTAGACTTCTCTTCACGTGTGCATGTAGAGACTCTCAACATCTTCCCTTCTCGGCCGATGCACGTCGTTGCCGAACCTTCTCCGAAGGCCGCCACCTCGACGTCGAACATCGTCGCCGCGAGTTCTAATTTAAAACCGCAACGTCCGCCGTCCAAGCAGTCCGCCATGACGGCACCGGGCGGCAAGGCGACCGTCAAGGTTAGCTCCCTAGCTATTCTACACATGCACACTGCTCGGGACATTTCTGTGTCGTGAATTGTGATGTCGCTACCATTTCAGAGAGAAGGAAGCGGAAGCGGCGGCGCCGGCACGCCGTCGACCTCAGAGCAGGAGGGCCCCAGGACGCCGGACGCCAAGACGCTGAGGAGGCTCGCGCAGAACAGGGAGGCCGCGAGGAAGAGCAGGCTTAGGAAGAAGGTATGTATGGTTGGTTAACCTGGTTAATCACTGCAATAACCTGACGAGTCCCAAGTTAAAACACGTACACAGTAGTGGTTTGGCAGTCCGCGTTGTTTGGTGTGTAGAATTGGGGTCGACGTTGAAGTTAACCTGCTACTACCACCTAAAAGTTGTGCGTACTGTCAAGCTCGCTAGGGCCCCAAAGGTTTCCACATTTCTTCATGACAAGTACGCTTCTTATAGACTTGTGATATGATTGGTTTTCTGTTTGTCTTTTGCGCATGTGTAGGCTTACATTCAAAATTTGGAGACGAGTAGGGTCAGGCTGTCACAGATGGAGCAGGAGATGCAAAGATGCAGCGCTCAGGTATGCATACTCTCTATTCCCAGGGGAAAAAACAAAAAGGGAAAGGTACAAAGATATAAAATAGATCTTGATATGAATCACTAGATGAAATATACCCCCAAACGTCTGAATTTCAACCTTTCTACGGGCCATGTCGTCAGTGGTGTTGGCCTAGCAGTAGAACACAATACAAAAAAAATGTTTTTTACTACAATATACAAGTTATGGGGAAAAATCTCGGGGTAGCCCATGGACCATCCTGTCCATCACCCTAGCTACGCCACCGTGCATCGTGGTTTATGCTCCGCGTGGCGATGACTTTGGTGTCTCAGAGGTATGAGTGAGGTTCCACATGATGTTAACCATAGATTTCAGGTGGGGTGGGAGTGGTACGAAAGAATATCCATGAGAGGCGATAATACTGATATACTTCTTTGGCACATGAGTATAAGGAGAACACTGCATGAAGTTTGTAAGGACGATGGCTACTATGGTTTTCAAATCGAGTGATGTGTACAATGGACAGTATATCGACAATGAATGGAGGTAGGAAAATAAGTTGGTGGCAGCACAAGCAGCTCGACATCAACTCAATGATTGTGAACATTCTAAAAATACCTTGATAATTACGAAGCTATATGCATGCCTATGTGCACGCCAAAAATCCTACACTTACGGGGAAAATCTACGAAACGGGGCTTACGGAAACAGCTCCACGTTAATCTCGCTCCCCCTAATTTGTAGGGTGGGGCCTTCCTCCCCCTCGTTTCTCAATCATCTTGTGTCAACTCATCCCGTAACTTCCATCCCGTGGGAAGTTATCCGTAGGTATAGCAAATCCCATGTGCACGCCTATGTACTATACTCCCAGTTTAGGTACAATAATATGTGTGGGCAGGTCAGATGGGCTTAGGATCGTGATTTCCGATGGACAATAGATCGACAATGGTTTCAGCATCTGACTGGCGAAATGCTCGAGTGGGGCTTTACAATCGTTAATGATGGGCTAGAAGGTGGTCGAAAATGCAGGGAAGAAGCAGCTTTGGAGAGTTGGCTTTAGGCCCTGTTTGTTTGGGCTACAGACATATTCAGATGCGGACTTGTTGTGCTGGCAAAGTTGTTGTGCTGAGGAAGTTGCTCAAGTGAAAGTTAGTTGTTTGGCAACACAATTATGAAAGCACACAGCTAAGGAAAACGCGAGGGGCAAAGGGAGAGATAGGTCGTGCATGCGGTGGCATTTATGACATAATTACGACCAAACACCAAAGGCATGGGAGGTAGGGAAACAATTTTGATTATGAAGTACATCGAGACATGCTTTGGCCAATCACACTGGAAATAACACTAATCAGCTTTGGGTTGTGATTCCACAAATGCTCTAAAATAGTTGTTTGCTTCAAGTTAAGCTTTTCCCAGACCAAAGCTATCTTCCAAAGCTGAAACAAACAGAGACTTAAAAGCGTACGCAACAGCTGTGAAGCAAGTATGTGCAAGAGAGATGCTACACCACCGGACCCAATCTACAACAACGTTAAATCTACAAGCCAATAGGGGTGGGGGGAGCCCGGTGAAATTCAGGGAAAGGACGCGGGGAGGTGGGGGTAGTTGGTGGGATATGTAACCTATGTTCGTAAGTATTGGGTTTTCGTATGCGCAAATAGCCACCACCATAGTGGGAGAGATCTGTCGCGTACATGGAAACTTAAAGACGTCCAGAGGGTGGTAAGAGTACATGAGGTTAAGCCGAAGTGCGTATCTAATCTATAAAAGTATCAAAAGCCAACTTCCAGTGAATAAATCAGGTAAATGAAATTCTAGTATAACCACTAATTGTTCTAACATTTAAACTTAATATACACCAATACTAAAAGTAGGATCTAAACTCTGTAGCCATGCATTCAGTTTAAGGGGGTGTTTGTTTTCAGGGACTTTTTTGTGTAGGGAGTAGAAAAAGTCTCTCTTAGAGACTTTTTTACCAAACGGGAGAGACTTTTTTAGGACTAAACTAGGCATTTGGGACTAAATGAAGAAGACTCTCAAGAAGAGTCTTTTTGGGACTTTTTGAAACTTTTTCAGCAATGCCCCTCCATGCACCCATTGGCCCGCCACCCCATGGTGTTGTTTGATTGTTATTTTTATATATACTAAGGGCAATATGGTCATTTGATAACCTTTAGGAAGGGACTAGGGACTTTTTAGTCTCTGGAAACAAATAGGGAGGGACTTTTTAGGGAGTAGGGACTTTTTAGTTGGGACTAAAAAAAGTCCTAGGACTAGATAACCAAACACCACCTAAGATAATGACTCAAGAATTAAGCTGGGTATCTATAATTAAGTTATGTCTTAATTGCACCTTTTTTTTCTATCACCGCCTAACTATATTTTTTTTCATCCATCTCTTTGACTAAGGGTGCAATCTTGGGTGGTGGAGCTGGCATTGGAGGACTAAGCCCAGGCATGCATGGAACTAAACCCTAAGCTGTTCGGTCCATATATACTAGTATATGCCATCACACAGAAATATATTTCCTTCCGCTCAATACTTCCATATTTTTCGTAACAATATGTGGTCTCTCTTGTACGTGCATGGCAAAACTAAATAATTCCATAAATAAAATGAATTAGCAGAGGCGGCATGGTTCGACGGGGAGTACGCGAGGTGGGTGGACGAGCACGACAGGATGATGCGGCACCTGCGGGCAGCGGTGGACGCGGAGGGGGTGGAGCACGACGCGGCGGTGACGGACGGCGAGCAGCTGCTGCGGCAGCTCATCGACGCCGCGGCGGCGCACCACGTGGTGCTGGCGGAGCTCAAGTCCGCCGTGGCCAGGGCCGACGTGTTCCACCTCGTCTCCGGGATGTGGCTGCCCGCCGCCGAGCGCTGCTTCATCTGGATTGGCGGCTCCCGCCCGTCGGACCTCATCAAGGTACGTACAATAATTCTGGATTTTTGCATGGGAATTAAGAGTACAGCTGTAGTGCATGCATGACATATAAGCTGGCTGATCATCATTAAGAGACAGATTAAACATATATGCAATATATCATACTCCCTCCGTTCCTAAATACTTATCTTTCTAAACATTTCTATAAGTGACTACATACGAAGCAAAATGAGTGATTCTACACTCTAAAATATATCTACATACATCTGTATGTAGTAGTTATTTGAAATGTCTAGAAAGACAAATATTTAGAAACGGAGGGAGTATGTGTTTACATACATTTGTTGAGGATATGCAAGTGCTATTATTTTCTTTTTTCAATAAAGTATGTTCTTAAAAAAATAAAAAGACTCTTTTATTAGCTTAAAATGTAGCATCAAGCAGATACAAAGGATGATGAACAAATGCTACTAGCTAGTATTATCATTTTGATGATTAAGGTGAAGAGACCGGAGAAGGCATGCAGCTCTTCAGAAGATTAGGTAGAGAGAGACGTATTATATGATGGATTAGCTAGCTATCGCCTATCACTAGTTAATCTTAAGTAGGTGAGAGGTCCCAGTTCAGAGCAGCTGATGGAACAGTCGGGCCTTCACAAGTCTTTGGCTAAGGTAGATTAATCAGTAGAGACCGATCGACGCCTATGATTGCTATTTCTGTGCCGGAAGAAAGCGTACTTGGCCGCGAGAGTTGGTAAAGGAGGGAGGTTAGATATGGGAGGTCGACGTGTATGTGGATTGGCTAGCTTCTAAATGGAACGGGATATTATTCCATCCGTTTCATAATGTAGTGCGTATAGAATTTTTAAAAAATTAAACATTTAAAGCATTGATCAAGTTTATAAAGAAAATTATTTATATCTAATATCTTCAATACTAAATATATAAAATATGAAACTACTCATCTGTCCCATCTCTACTCTTATAAAAAACCGAGCTGGTGATGATGGTGTGTCTGTCATCTTGTAATATAGACCGTCCGATCTACATCCAACGGATAGAAAGCAAACTATGACAATTTTACAAATAAAAATCGCACATCTCTCCACATTTACAGATAAGGTCTTGCCTCGTTCATCATTATCTCCCACAACCTCATTGCTGGGCAATTAAAAAAGAAGGTCTCTGAAACAATCTAGCATGGTGGCCGCTGCCGGCGCCGTCCATCCCCATGCCTCCGCCCAGTCCGACCATCAGTCACCACCACGCCCCACTCCTCCTCACCTTATCTCTCATCTTTCTCGAGATATCATTTTTTCGATGAAATTCTCGAGATACCATTTTTAATATACACATTTAGCAAAAAAAAATGACTTAAGACAAACCTAATGCGAAGTAGAAAGAAATAGAGGGGGGGGGGGGGTACTTCTCCAATTTTGACACGTCAGTGTACAAAAAGTCTGAACAGATCAATGCAGTTGACAGTGAACCTTGTCTTAAAATAATTTTATCAGACCAACACATCTACTGCCTCCGTTCATAAATATTTAAACTGTCAAAACGTCATATATTTAGGAACAGGTGTAGTAGATTATAATGGGAAATAAAAATGCAGGTTATGGCGCGGCATATGGAGCCACTGACGGAGCAACAGGCGGCGGGCATGTACGACTTGCAGCGATGGGCGCAGGAGCGCGAGGAAGCTCTGGACCGTGAGCTCCAGGCCACGTACCGCTCCCTCTCCGACACCGTCTCCTCCGACGCGCTCATCTCCCCCTACCCCGACACGGCCGCCTACATGGCCCACATGTCGCTCGCCATCTCCAACCTCTCCTCCCTCGAGGCCTTCGTCAGACAGGTGCCACACCTACACGAGTGACTTACGCGCGCTCAGTCAGTGCACCTGATAACTGTTCCGTTTGCTATGTGATGTGATGATGCAGGCAGACGCGCTGAGGCTGCAGACGCTCCATAGGCTGCCGCAGGTGCTGACGGCGAGGCAGGCGGCGCGGTGCTTCCTCGCCGTCGCCGACTACTCGCAGCGCCTCCGTGCGCTCAGCTCCCTCTGGCTGGCGCGGCCGCGCCAGGACCAGCCCGCCCCGCCCGGCGCCGGCGGCCGGCTGTTCCATCCATGAAATCCTACATGCATCGTCACCTGGCCGGCCAGCTAGCTAGGCATATACACAGCATAGAAGAAAAGGTAATTAGGTTTTCAGATAGAGGTGATCAGATGATGGATGATCCATTTCTTGCCCCTTCGACAAGTGGTTGGTAGTTACTTCTGGTAATTGTGTATATATATAAGAGTAAGTTTTAACGTGCAGCTGACAATTTGGCAGTATAAAAAATAAGAACTGACATTCCTACTGTAATCTGTGTGTTTGCTATGCTGGACTGACTCTGCTTCTCAGCATTGTGAATCATCTTATTGCCAGTTAAACAAATCAACGAGTCACTGTATTTGTGTTACAAATGTGATCTACAGCCAATGGGCCAACCTCTCCACTAATTTTGATACTCACTGCATCTCATTCTCCCACTTGTTTAATCCAAACTCTTAATTAAGTTACAACAACTAATGTGCCATATCTCAGCTCTCTTTAAAAAAATACAACAAGAAATGCATCTGTCAAGCTTGCAGGGCTCAATTGGTGTGACCATGGGTACACAAGAATCTCCCTGTTACAATCTGTCAAGGGCATCGACGATGGCCTTGCGAAACGAGTCGTTGTGGAGTAAAAAAGAGGACACATGGCCTCCCGTCACCCACCGGACTTCCGAGCCCGGCCATGCCTTCTGGAGCTCCATGACCGAGTGTCTAGGAATATAACCGTCATCCTGAAACAAGGACAACATACATGGCTTTAGACTGGAACCAAGCTTCAATAGACACTCTGATCTCTGATATTAATAAAAGGTTTCACTCAACACTACAGAGCACAGAGCACAGATTACAGAAACAAGCTAATGAACAGAGGTGTGGATGATCATTGAACGGATCAGCTCGGATAACACTCATGCTATGACAAAAGTGATGCGGAAAACATATATATTATCACTTTTTAGGTGCTGTAAATAATACGTCTGTTGTTGAAATAGTAGCAAAACACATATTGAACTAGTAATGAAAGCACTCTGTAGGAAATCTACCTACGATGTTGTAAGTAGAAGACCCAGGTAGCATTAATCACATTTGGATATATATGGTACAGAACAAGTGAGTAGCACTAACCGTTGCACCAACAAAAATGACAGCCTGTGGATTCTTCGGTAGGGGAAATCGAGTGACGTCCGTCAGAGACAGCACTGACCGTAATCTGTCTTTTACTTGCTCAATGCTGATACCGGATGCCGCATCTTCAGTCAAAGAAGTTGCATCTTTAGCTAATGCTGCTGCATCTTCCCTCAGTGCTTCCCAAGCTGTGGCATGTCTGTAAAGTCCTTCACAGAAAGGTACAACAGCAGAATGTGGAGCAAGAAATGGTAGTGTGGCAATTGGCGTAGGATGCAAGGATCCAACCATTGCAGCATGTACACCGCCTGTTATTAACAAACAAATGCTTATGAAAACAAGTGGCAAAATATTTCATAAATAAGGAATTCCTATATAGTCTCAGAATAAAGTTTTTGAAATAAACACAATACTAGTAATTTTCATATGACATTTTTTCTAATGAAACTAAGACAAAATAGTGGAGACAAGCAAGGACTCCTTTTTTTAATGAGAAAAGTACATACCCATGCTGAGCCCACATATGCCCATCTTGCCATAACCAGCCTCAGCCTGCAACCAGTATAAGAGACTGCGAGCTTCATCAATAGTGGCTTTTCCTAAGAGTAGCAAGTCACTCACACATTGAAGCTTGGCCCCATGCTGCATGCTAGGACGTCGTTGTCCATAATAGGGGCTGCATTTCATTAGAGATATCAGTTCCAGCCAGGAAGACTGAAAATTGACAAAAATGCAAGGTACCCTGTTGTACAAACCTCACCTCTCAAGAACCATGGTTGCAATATTGTCCTTCAAAAGAGGTCCACCAAGCCGGAGCCTTCTCTCAAATGAGTGATCACCGGTGCCTAAAATATTGAAGAAAGGCTTAACTTGATTCACTAAATGTGGGTCCCTGGTTAAAAGGGGGAGAACTGGAGATCATCTCAGGTATTAAGAAAACAATCGTAGTGAGAACTTCCAAGAAAAACAGGGCATCAACACAATCATGCTTGTTAGTAGAAAACAAGTCACATTATAAAAAAAAGGGCAGCCCGGTGCACGTAGCTCCCGCTTGCGCAGGATCCGGGAAAACAAGTCACATTATGGAAACAGAAATTCTAAAACTAGAAAATCTCTCACCATTTTATTCAGATAGTAGATGGAAAAGTTGAATTGCTGCATTTTAGAAATCTACTGGTTCTGTTCTGAAACGAGGTGACAAAGCTAAATGTCACCAAAGTACATAGGCATAAAATACATTGATCCGTTCAACCAGTAATAATATCTAAATGTCAAAGGCATAAAAGAATATTTTCTGAAGTCTGGTGGATTGGAAAAAAATCTGAAGTGATGATTCGCTGCATATGGTATGAAGTACATATATACACCGGTTTATGGATCCTGTCCAACACTAATTCAAAGACGAAGAATATTTATCTAACTATATGATAATGGCACACCATGATAGAGTAAGATCGGGTTACAAAGTTCGTACCTGCCAGATGGACCACGCAAGCCATCTTCTCTGGTGAGACATCCTTGGGTGTAAGAAAAGCGACTCTTGCATTGTGGCTCTCAGGAGGCAATGCATCAATGAGCCTCTCATCACATGTTGTCCGGAAAACACCCTCTCGCAGACAAGAGTTCTTTGTCTCCCAAACTGTTTTCCATTTAGGCTGCACAGCAGTTGGTGGCCAGTTCTGGCAAGGTGCTTCAGGGAATAGCTGCTTCACCATCCTCTCTAACAAATCAAGTTTGGTACCTCCCCATCCCTTTGAGAAAAATGGTGTTCCTAATTTCGTGCGATGAAGGAGAGTCCCATATATATGGTCCAATACATAATGTACTAACCCAACATTCACTGATACCATATTCAAGAATGTCTTATTAAAGTTGATTACTCAGACTTTACCACAAATTACAACCACAAACACTGGCAAATGCCTGCACCAACAAAATTTAAAAATTGTCCAAGTCAGCATATTCCGAGAAGTACGACATAACAGGAACTTAACAATTAAAGCAGGAGAATGGTTTCCAGCGCTAACAGAAAGCAAGAATAAAATGAAGCAAGCCCACTAGTTTGAAATTTTGGATATAAAGCATAGCCCACTAGAAACACAACTATGGAAGGAATTCCCCATTGCAATGCAGCATCATGCCATCAGACATTGAGATTCAAGGAGCACAACCACATTACACAAATCCACATCAACTAAAAGCAGCATCTCCGCCAACGGAACGGACCTAATCGAGACAAATCTGAAAGATAATCACTCGAGGTATTCGACAGGGCAGACACCTGACGACGCCCAATGCAGGCAAATCCAGGCGCGCTCTACGGCGTCGCATCTAATAACTATCCAGGCCAGGAATCCAGCTCGCTGCCAACGCTGCAATGCCCGAACCGACCAGGCAGACGCCGACTCTCTTAAGAAGCACGACGGGCGGTTCGGACCGCGCGCCTGCCTAATCCGTGGCGGACCGGAGCAAGCGACGACGGCGGCGGGACGCCAAGAGACCACGGGAGAGCCGCTCGTGCGCAGGAGGGATCGGCACAATCCAGACCGAGATCCACGGGAGGGAGGAGAGAGAGTCAGAGAGAGAGAGGTGGAGGCCGCGAGAGAAGCGGTCGCGAGGAAGGGGGCAAAGTGAGGAGGAGGAGGCGAGACCCGCGCGCGGTGACGCGCCGTGAATTACCTCGTTGGATCCGCGGCGCCGCGAGGAAGGCGGCGCGGGGGTCGGGCGCGGCCGTCGCCGGCGTGGGGATTCTCGCCGGGTGCGTAGATTTGGAACGAGTTCTTTTTGGTTGCGTTGTCGGGCGCGCGCAGGGAACCGGAGAAAGGTAGTATAGTACACGGCGGGCTCCGGCCTCGGGGGCCCGCACCCGGTTTTGGATCAGGACATCGAGGTGGCTACCAGACATCGGTCGCGACGTGCGTATACATGTAGGGCCTGTTTGGTTCAAGTTTTGAACAGTAGATGTATTGTATACACAACTCAACGCAATCTGGTTAAGCAAAAACAGCCCCAAATTTATTATCTGCAAGTTGTTTAGTTGCCTGCATCTAGTGTCCCTGCATTAGGTAATACGTAAGTGCATTTTGTTTGGTTGTCTGTATTGGCTCAAGCAACACATAACCACGGCGTTTGGTTGCATACGGCGTACATGGTGTGCTTACCTTGTATCCTAGTTGATGAGCTTATCCACAATAATCACACCTAGCACACCAACACCATAACATAGCAATGGCGATGAACTGGACGAAGATGATTAAGTTCTTCAGCTTGAGCCCAAACTGACGATCCACCTTAGCACCTTCCACTTTGACACCTCCAACCTTGTCACTGTTATCGATGACAAAACCGGTAGATCTCGGGTAGAGGGTTCCGAACTGTGCATCTGAGAATCAATGGTAACAAAGGACGATGGGGACACGATATTTACCCAGGTTTAGGCCCTCTTAAAGGATGTAAAAACACACGTCCTGCTTGATTGTATTCAATGAGTATAGGGGTTACAAGAGTTAATCTACCTCGAGATCGTAATGGATAAATCCTAACTGTCTAGCCTGTGAGAATTCTGATGGCCTCTACGGACTAAACCCTCCGGTTTATATACACACCGGAGGGGCCTAGGGTTAACAGAGTCGGTTTGTGGGGGAAGGAAATAACATATCCGGACACCAATCTTGCCATCCACGCATATAGGAGTCATGCCCGGACACGGGGAAAGTCTTCTGCATGTATCTTCACGGCCGATCAGCCCAGCCCATATCAAATAGTCTGGACACCCGAGGACCCCCTAATCCAGGACTCCCTCAGTATCCCCCGAACTTGCCTTTAATTGACGATGTAGTATCCGGCTTATGTCTTCGGCTTTTGCAAGGCGGGTTCTTCATTACACCCCGGACGGACAACAGTCCGCCCCTAACTTTCATGTTCTGCCTTTATGACTCCTTCCCTGTCATCGCCTCGATTTCCACACGCCGGGCGAATGCGAACGGTCCATAATAATTCTTTACAAATAAACCCCTGACCACACCGGGGCGGTGCCTATATAAAGAGGTTAGATCCCCAAGTGCCATCCACATCGTGCAGAAAACATCAGAAACTAGCCACGAAAAACTTCAAAACATGGCCAGCGCTCCCAGCTCTTCTTCGCGCCCTCATGGCCCTCAAGAGGGTGATTAGCGGAGCTGCTCAGTGTCCCGTATTCACCTGAGTCGACTTCAGACGTAGGGATATCTCCCTCTCATAGATCTAGTCCCTGTGCGAGCGGGATTGGCCTTGATCGGCAACGATGCGCTAGCAGAAAATTTCCCCAACCCCAACAAGGAGGAGAGGGTATGCTTCGTTTCGTTTCTCTTGCGGGGCTTAGGATTTCCAATCCATCCCAGGGACCTGTTGGAGTTCTACGGAATCCAACTGCACAACCTCACCACAAGTTCGATTCTACACATCTCGGGCTTTGTCGCTCTCTGCGAACTGTTTCTGGGCTGCGAGGCCCACTTTGAACTATGGAGAAAGTTCTTTTGCCTCGTCCCTCGCCATCGAGGGGGGTCCATATTTGAAGTGGGCGGTGCCGAAGTATGGCGCATAGTCGTATCAGGCTACCCTATTGGAACTCCCAAGGAGGTATCCCAAGAATGGTCTTCGGAATGGTTTTATATTGAGGACGTCCCCCTTCCAGACCCAGTTCGGCACGGCCTCCCCGAATTCTCCAGTGCTCCTTTGAAGAAACACCTTAATTGGCGCCCCCGGAGTCCCAAGGAGGAAGACAGTGTGGAGGTAAAGAGGTTGGTCAGCAAGGTCAGATTACTGGCTCATTCCAAGATCTCGATAATCGAAGTCATGGCCATCGCAATAAAACGATGTATTCGGCCCCTTTAGTCCAGAGTAACTCCTTTATGGAGTTATAATGGATAAGACGACGCATCTCGCTACAGGCGCAAGGGCCCAGATACCCTAGCCGAACTGGTCATAATCCTGGCCGATCTGTATAAGGGGGAGAAAGAAGACTTCCTTCGCTTAAACTGCCGAGAAGGCTTTTCCATGTACAACCCCATTGAATGGGTAAGTTTTTGATTATCAGCACTGTTTTTCCTTGTTATCGAGGCATGCTAATCAAATTGTTCTTGTTGTCTGATACGTCTCCAACGTATCTATAATTTTTGATTGCTCCATGCTATATTATCTACTGTTTTGGACATTATTGGGCTTTATTATCCACTTTTATATTATTTTTGGGACTAACCTATTAACCGGAGGCCCAGCCCAGAATTGCTGTTTTTTGCCTGTTTTAGGGTTTCGAAGAAAAGGAATATCAAACAGAGTCCAAACGGAATGAAACCTTCGGGAACGTGATTTTCTCAACGAACAAGACACGGGAGACTTGGACCCTACGTCAAGAAAGAAAAGAGGAGGCCACGAGGTAGGCGGGCGCGCCTGCCTACCCCAGGCGCGCCCTCCACCCTCGTGGGCCCCTATTGCTCCACCGACGTACTCCTTCCTCCTATATATACCTACGTACCCCCAAACGATCAAATACGGAGCCAAAACCTTAATTCCACCGCCGTAACTTTCTGTATCCACGAGATCCCATCTTGGGGCCTGTTCCGGAGCCTCGTCGGAGGGGGCATCGATCACGGAGGGCTTCTACATCAACACCATAGCCCCTCCGATGAAGTGTGAGTAGTTTACCTCAGACCTACGGGTCCATAGTTAGTAGCTAGATGGCTTCTTCTCTCTTTTTGGATCTCAATACAATGTTCTCCCCCTCTCTTGTGGAGAACTATTCGATGTAATCTTCTTTTTGCAGTGTGTTTGTTGAGACCGATGAATTGTGGGTTTATGATCAAGTCTATCTATGAACAATATTTGAATCTTCTCTGAATTCTTTTATGTATGATTGGTTATCTTTGCAAGTCTCTTCGAATTATCAGTTTGGTTTGGCCTACTAGATTGATCTTTCTTGCAATGGGAGAAGTGCTTAGCTTTGGGTTCAATCTTGCGGTGTCCTTTCCCAGTGACAGTAGGGGCAGCAAGGCACGTATTGTATTGTTGCCATCGAGGATAACAAGATGGGGTTTTCTTCATATTGCATGAGTTTATCCCTCTACATCATGTCATCTTGCTTAAGGCGTTACTCTGTTTTTAACTTAATACTCTAGATACATGCTGGATAGCGGTCGATGAGTGGAGTAGTAGTAGTAGATGCAGGCAGGAGTTGGTCTACTTGTCTCGGACGTGATGCCTATATACATGATCATACCTAGATATTCTCATAACTATGCTCAGTTATGTCAATTGCTCAACAGTAATTTGTTCACCCACCGTGGAATACTTATGCTCTCGAGAGAAGCCACTAGTGAAACCTATGGCCCCCGGGTCTATCTTTATCATATTGATCTCCTACTACTTAGTTATTTCCTTTGCTATTTACTTTGCCTTTATTTTACTTTGCATATTTATCATAAAAATACCAAAAATATTATCTTATCATATCTATCAGATCTCACTCTCGTAAGTGGCCTTATAGGGATTGACAACCCCTATTTGTGTTGGTTGCGAGGATTTATTTGTTTTGTGTAGGTACGAGGGACTCGCGCATAGCCTCCTACTGGATTGATACCTTGGTTCTCAAAAACTGAGGGAAATACTCACGCTACTTTGCTGCATCATTCCTTCCTCTTTGGTGAAAACCAACGCAGTGCGCAAGAGGTAGCATTGTCTTAAAACAGTCATGGAGGAAGGAGGTTGAGAACATTCATTGTCCCTCCCCACAGCCAAAAAATCACGCTCGTAACGAAGACCCCGGCTTCCGCGAGGATCCAGATATATACATAGAGTTTGATGATGGAGTATTTTATCAGGCGAGCCTTGACGGCTCGGAGGTGGCAATTACGGCCGACTACCCGCGCCTTTACCCCTTCTCCATTTTAAGTATTCGAAAAACTTCCTCAAAAAGGAGCCCATGTTTACACCTTACCCCTTACACTAGAATGTGTTTTATAGGATCGGCACTCCGCAAGCCATACTCCATCGAGAGCGGCCTCTACGCAGGGTGATCGTTCGAAACGAACGGAAACCAAAAGCGCCGCCGAGCCCCCTCCTTCTTCAAAGAGGTACGCCCTTTGATATGTGCCTAAGCATGAGATCAAATTGTAAAACTTCTCCGCCTTTATGTTAGGAAGAGCACATGGCAAACCGTAGGCAAACGTCCTGCCAGCCGTGTATCGGCTAATATGGCTACGGGCTCGTCAATCGGGACGAGAGCTGATACAGTACTAGATCCACCCCCTCATGAGGATTCGGATGACGTATCCGTCATGAATTCAGAGGTGGAGAGCATGATGAATCATCGCCGACTAAAAGAGGCCATGCGCGCTCCAATTTTTACTAAATAGGAATTCACTGCCCTCAGCTCCGTGGATGCATATATCCGGGCAGCCCGGGACGGACTTGCCGGAGTTACTCAGCTATTCTCAAAGTATATGCAGGTAATAGCAAATTTAATAGATATATGCCAGTAGCCCCCGAGAGTTGAAGCGGTTAGGCCAACCAATTTAAGGATCATTATGACCTGCAGGTTCTTAGGGAGAAGAACAATGCACTATCCCAGGAGCTGAAAACAAACCAGACGAAGCTGAATGTCGTCACCATGGAGCTGGCGGGGATGAAGAAAGCCACAATGACCACCGATCAAAAGAAAAAGCTCGAGGAGGAAAAAGATAAGCAAGCCGAAGAGATAAAGAGCTTAAAGGCTCAGTTATCGGCCACGCAGAAAGAAAACAAGAAGTTAAAAGGAGGCATATTCGATATGACCTTTTGAACCATCCAAAGGATTTATAGTGTCCCATAGTTCGGATTGTCACTACTTTGTTGTTGCAGGTGTGTTAACTGGTCGGCCTGAAAGAAAGTATCCGGATTTCTAGGTGATGTGCTTAAGGAACTGTCCGTGGTACATGAACGAGCCTGGAAAGCTATGAGAAGTATGGCAAAGGCTTTATGGCCGTCCGATGCCCCTCCAGAAAGTACGGAGGGGTTGGCGAACCTATTCAAAGGTGTCCGACGCCGTTTCAAGCTATGGAAGGCGTCCGCATGCCGGGAAGGTGCACAAGAGGCATGGGCGATGTTAAAAACGCGCTACACCGGACTCGATCCGAACCATATGGCCCGAGTTGGACCTCAGGGACCAGGCGGAAAAGAGATTCCCATGAACTTGGTATATGACCATGTGATGATAGCTGATGTCGCTTGAAGCTACGTCGGTATTTCCCCAAAGAGGAAGGGATGATGCAGCACAGCGGCGGTAGGTATTTCCCTCAGATATGGAACCAAGGTTATCGAACCAGTAGGAGAACCAAGCAATACAACGTAAACATCCCCTGCACACAGATAACAAATCCTCGCAACCTGATGTGTTAAAGGGGTTGTCAATCCCTTTCGGGTAACGGTGCTAGAAATTGGTGCGCGATGGAAAAAAGTTGTAATAGATTGAATAAATAGATTGCAAATAAAATAAAGTGCAGCAAAGTATTTTTGGGTTTTTGGATTAATAGATCTGAAAATAAAGGCAAATAAAAGTAGATCACAAAGGCAAATTGAGGGAGTCCTGGATTAGGGGGTCTCCGGACAGCCGGACTATCTCCATTGGCCGGACTGATAGACTATGAAGATACAAGATTGAAGACTTCGTCTCGTGTCCGGATGGAACTCTACTTGGCGTGGAAGGCAAGCTAGGCAATACGTATATGGATATCTCCTCCTTTGTAACCGACCTTGTGTAACCCTAACCCTCTCCGGTGTCTATATAAACCGGAGGGCTTTAGTCCGTAGGACAACAATCACAACATACAATCATACCGTAGGCTAGCTTCTAGGGTTTAGCCTCTCTGCTCTCGTGGTAGATCTACTCTTGTAACACCCATATCTTCAATATTAATCAAGCAAGACGTAGGGTTTTACCTCCATCAAGAGGGCCCGAACATGGGTAAAACTTCGTGTCCCTTGCCTCCTGTTACCATCCGGCCTAGACGCATAGTTCGGGACCCCCTACCCGAGATCCGCCGGTTTTGACACCGACATTGGTGCTTTCATTGAGAGTTCCTCTGTGTCATCGCTGTTAGGCTTGATGGATCCTACTATCATCGATAGCGATGCGGTCCAGGGTGAGACTTTTCTCCTCGGACAGATCTTCGTATTCGGCGGCTTTGCATTGCGGGCTAATTCGCTTGGCCATCTGGAGCAGATTGAAAGCTATGCCCCTGGCCATCAGGTCAGATTTGGAAGTTTGAATTACACGGCCAACATCCGTGGGGACTTGATCTTCGACGGATTCGAGCCACAGCCGGGCGCGCCACACTGTCGCAATGGGTATGACCTAGCTCTGCCATCGGACGGTACCCCAGAGTCCGCGCCCGCATCAGCTCCGACCCTTAGCTCGGAGCCAGCTGCGCTAATCGATGACGGGTGGCTAGACACCACCTCAGGGGCTGCAGTCTCAACGGCGATCGAGCCGAACATCAGCATCATCCTCTGCGCAGCCCGTGACTCCAAGGTGCCGGACTCTCCTCCGGACCCCGAACCATCCGCGCCCCTGCCAATCGAATCCGACTAGACGACGAAGAAATTCGACGCCCACCCACCACCCACTTTGTAGCTACTGTCGATGATTTAACCGACATGCTCGACTTCGACGGCATGGACGACGATGTAGGAGACGAACATGAACCATCACCTATAGGGCACTGGAAAGCCACCTCGTCATATGACATATACATGGTGGATACAACCAATGAAGGCAACGGCGACGAGATAGCGGAGGATGACCCCTCCAAGAAGCAACCCAAGCGCCGACGTCAGCGGCGCCGCTCTAAGTCCCGCCAAAGCAAAAGTGGTGATATCGGCACAGGAGATAATAACACTTCGGATAGCGCCGAAGACAACGAAAACCCCCTCTAGCAAGAGTTAGATCAGGAGGATGAAAGAGCCAGCTCTCCTGAGAGAGCGGCTGGCGGAGAGGAGGAGGATGACAATTACATGCCCCCATCCGAAGACGAGGCAAGCCTCGGCGACGATGAATTCGCCGTACCAGAGGATCCCGTCGAACAAGAGCGCTTCAAGCACAGGCATATGGCCACGGCAAATAGCCTGAAGAAAAAGCAGCAGCAGCTTCAAGCTGATCAAGATCTGCTAGCTGACAAATGGAATGAAGTCCTCGCAGCCGAGGAATATAAACTCGAGCGTCCCTCCAAGAGTTACCCAAGGCGCAGGTTACTACCCCGAATGGGGGAAGAAGCGTATGATACGGCTGACCGGCCACCTCGTGGCCGCGATAGAGAGGCATTCCTGCCGAAAGCTCAGCCTCCACCCCAACGCCATCCAAAGAAAAAGGCATGGGGAGATACGCCAGACCTGCGAGACATATTGGAGGACAAAGCAAAGCACTCAAGATTGATCTACGGATCACAAGGGTGCACTACTCTACGAGACGGTAAACGTCACGCCGGATACAGTAAAAGCAAATCCGGCCGGGCCGAACACGGCGGGCATGACCCATATGAGCTGCGTCGTGATATAGCCCAATACAGAGGCGCCGCACACCCCTTATGCTTCACAGACAAAGTAATGGAACCAATTCCCAGAAGGTTTCAAACCTATAAACATTGAATCATACGACGGCACAACAGATCCCGCGGTATGGATTGAGAACTTCCTCCTCCACATCCACATGGCCCGCGGTGATGACTTACATGCCATCAAGTACCTCCCACTAAAACTCAAAGGACCAGCACAGCATTGGCTTAATAGCTTGCCAGTGGACTCCATTAGCTGTTGGGAAGATCTGGAAGCCGCATTCCTCGACAACTTTCAGGGCACTTATGTGCGACCACCAGACGCCGATGACTTGAGCCACATAATTCAGCAGCCAGAAGAGTCGGCCAGGCAATTCTAGACTCGGTTTCTTAGAAATAAAAACCAAATTGTCGACTGTCCGGATGCGGAGGCCTTAGCGGCTTTCAAGCACAACATCCGAGACGAGTGGCTAGCCCGGCACCTTGGTCAGGAAAAGCCGAAATCTATGGCAGCCCTCACAGCGCTCATGACCCGCTTTTGTGCGGGAGAAGACAGCTGGTTGGCTCGCAGTAACAACATATCAAAGAACCATGGTACCTCAGATACCAAGGAAGGCAACAACTGGTCACGTCGCAACAAGCATAAGCGCCGCATTAACGGCGAAAGTACTGAGGATACGACAGTCAATGCCGGATTCAAAGGCTCTAAACCCGGTCAGCGGAAACAGCCATTCAAACAAAGTACGCCGGGTCCGTCCAGCTTGGACCGTATACTCGATCGCTCGTGTCAAATACACGGCACCCCAGACAAGCCAGCCAATCACACCAACAGGGATTGTTGGGTGTTCAAGCAGGCCGACAAGTTAATCGCCGAAAACAAGGACAAGGGGCCGCATAGCGAGGACGAGGAAGAACCCCGGCAGCCGCACACCGGAGGACAGAAGAGGTTTCCCCCGCAAGTGCGGACGGTGAACATGATATACGCAACCCACATCCCCAAGAGGGAGCGGAAGCGTGCGCTCAGGGACGTATATGCGCTGGAGCCAGTCGCCCCGAAGTTCAACCCCTGGTCCTCCTGTCCGATCACCTTCGATCGCAGGGACCACCCTACTAGTATCCGTCACGGCGGATTCGCCGCACTGGTCCTAGACCCAATCATCGACGGATTTCACCTCACTCGAGTCCTCATGGATGGCGGCAGCAGCCTGAACCTGCTTTATCAGGATACAGTGCGCAAAATGGGTATAGACCCCTCAAGGATCAAACCGACAAAGACGACCTTTAAAGGCGTCATTCCAGGCATAGAGGCCCACTGCACAGGCTCAATTACACTAGAAGTGGTCTTCGGATCCCCGGATAACTTCCGAAGTGAAGAGTTAATCTTCGATATAGTCCCGTTCCGTAGTGGTTATCACGCGCTGCTCGGACGAACCGCATTCACTAGATTCAATGCGGTACCACATTATGCATATCTCAAGCTCAAGATGCCAGGACCTCGCGGAGTTATTACAGTCAATGGAAACACAGAGCGCTCTCTCCGATCAGAGGAGCACACCGCGGCCCTGCAGCAGAAGCGCAAAGCAGCCTCTCAAGGCAATCTACCAGTTCGGTGTTTCAAAGCCCGGACACCTTCAAGCGCGCTCGGGGCAATCGACAAATAGACCGCCTGGCGCGATCTGAGCTCGCGTAGCAATACGACGGCCACCTCAATCCCAACCCAACAACATTGTTCGTGCCGCGCGTACATAATTACGCATTAAAAATACCATGGGCACAGATGGGGAGGGGGAGGCACAACTATGGCATGCCCCAAAACGCGGCCTAAACCGCACCAGGGGCTTCCCGTTTGGTTATTTTTCTTTTTCTTTCAGGACTTCAATCTCCGGAAACACTGTCCGGCAGCTCTATTGCCGAACACATGATACAGCAACCAAGGAGGCCGACAACTACGGAATTCCCAGGTGGATTACAGATTTCATATAATTCCTCAGCTCGCCCTTGGAAGGGACATAGTCCTACTCTTTTGCTCATTACACTATCTGTATCACTCTGCTTTAATGCAATTTTTTTAATATACAATGCATGACATTACGACTATTATCGCATTTTTGTTATGTGTATACATATCTATGTGTTCATTAATGACGCCTAGCAAACGTACACTGTGGTACGGCCAATGCACCAGGGGCTTACATACCCACAATATGGTGTGAAAAGTCCGAACACTTTCACAAGTGCGGCACCCCGAACTTATAGCATTATATGCATCAGCTCCGAATCATGTCTTTGGTCAAATGTTGGGTTTACCCGGCTCTAATGTTTTGGTACCTTACGTTCCGCTCTATTGGCTAACGTAGCGCTAGGAGAACTACTGCGATTGTGCCCCGGTTTTGCCGGGCCAAGCACCTCAGTAGAGAAAGCTAAAACTGACTGTCATGATAAGGCGAGAGACTGGTCGCTGTTCGGCAAGGTTTTTCGAGTCCCTAAAGACTTATGCCGCTTAGGGCGAGGGGCCGGCTCCGTCCGGCTTACAGGCGTGTATCGCGCCCCGAATTCAGCCTTCCAAATACCAGGGGCTTCGCCGAAATTTAAAATTATAGAATTCTATGGCTAAGTGAGAGTGATAAAGCATTATTAGTCTGGTTGCCTTAATCGTTGTGCTGAGCACATCCCTCGAAGGACCCAAACATGGGAACAAGAGTGCTCAGGTTTATCCCGAACACCCCAGCACTCGTGGTATGGGGGCAGAAGCCGAGGACTAGCCATCTCTCAAATTGGATAAACAGCCAAACAGAAGGTAATATTTTAAATTCATACAAGCGTTGCATAGCGCATATGAAACAAGTTTTCATCTCACAGGATAAAAAACGAGCAAGTCCCATTCAAATATTACATTTTGCGAACACTCATCCGCGATAAGACGGGCGCCCGGCAGAACACCCTCGTAGTACATCTCGGGGTGGCGGTGCTCCTTACCCTCCGGCGGCCCCTCCTTGATCAGCTTCACAGCGTCTAGCTTGACCCACTGCGTTTTTACACGGGCGAAGGCCCGGCGTGCACCTTCAATGCAGACGGATCGCTTGATGACCTCCAGCCGTGGGCAGGCATGTTGGGGAACATAGTAATTTCAAAAAAATTCCTACGCACACGCAAGATCATGGTGATGCATAGCAACGAGATGGGAGAGTGTTGTCTACGTACCCTCGTAGACCGAAGCGGAAGCATTGATGCAACGTAGAGGAAGTAGTCGTACATCTTCCCGGTCCAACCGATCCAAGCACCGTTACTCCGGTACCTCCAAGTTCTTGGCACACGTTCAGCTCGATGACGCTCCCCGGGCTCCGATCCAGCAAAGCTTCGGGGAGGAGTTCCGTCAGCCTGACGGCGTGGTGACGATCTTGATGTTCAACCGTCGCAAGGCTTCGCCTAAGCACTGCTACAATATGACCGAGGTGGAATATGGTGGAGGGGGGCACCGCACACGACTAAGGAACAATCACGAAGATCAACTTGTGTGTCTATGGGGTGCCCCCTGCCCCCGTATATAAAGGAGTGGAGGAGGGGAGGGCCGGCCCTCTCTATGGCGCGCCCTAGGGGAGTCCTACTCCCACAGGGAGTAGGATTCCCCCTTTCCTAGTCCAACTAGGAGTCCTTCCATGTAGTAGGAGTAGGAGACAAGGAAGGGGAAGGGAGAAGGGAAGGAAGGAGGGGGCGCAGCCCCACCCCCTAGTCCAATTCGGACTAGGCCTTGGGGGGGCGCGCGGCCTGCCCTAGGCAGCCCCTCTCTCTTTCCCGTATGGCCCAATAAGGCCCAATACTTCTCCCCCCGTATTCCCGTAACTCCCCAGTACTCCGAAAAATACCCGAATCACTCGGAACCTTTCCGATGTCCGAATATAGTCGTCCAATATATCGATCTTTACGTCTCGACCATTTCGAGACTCCTCGTCATGTCCCCGATCTCATCCGGGACTCCGAACTCCTTCGGTACATCAAAACTCATAAACTCATAATATAACTGTCATCGAAACCTTAAGCGTGCGGACCCTACTGTTCGAGAACAATGTAGACATGACCGAGACACGTCTCCGGTCAATAACCAATAGCGGGACCTGGATGCCCATATTGGCTCCTACATATTCTACGAAGATCTTTACCGGTCATATCGCATAACAACATACGTTGTTCCCTTTGTCATCGGTATGTTACTTGCCTGAGATTCGATCGTCGGTATCCAATACCTAGTTCAATCTTGTTACCGGCAAGTCTCTTTACTCGTTCCGTAATACATCATCCTGCAACTAACTCATTAGTTGCAATGCTTGCAAGGCTTAAGTGATGTGCATTACCGAGAGGGCCCAGAGATACCTCTCCGACATTCGGAGTGACAAATCCTAATCTCGAAATACGCCAACCCAACATGTAACTTTGGAGACACCTGTAGAGCTCCTTTATAATCACCCAGTTATGTTGTGACGTTTGGTAGCACACAAAGTGTTCCTCCGGCAAACGGGAGTTGCATAATCTCATAGTCATAGGAACATGTATAAGTCATGAAGAAAGCAATAGCAACATACTAAACGATCGGGTGCTAAGCTAATGGAATGGGTCATGTCAATTAGATCATTCAACTAATGATGTGATCCCGTTAATCAAATAACAACTCTTTGTCCATGGTTAGGAAACCTAACCATCTTTGATTAACGAGCTAGTCAAGTAGAGGCATACTAGTGACACTCTGTTTGTCTATGTATTCACACATGTATTATGTTTCCGGTTAATACAATTCTAGCATGAATAATAAACATTTATCATGATCTAAGGAAATAAATAATAACTTTATTATTGCCTCTAGGGCATATTTCCTTCAGTCTCCCACTTGCACTAGAGTCAATAATCTAGATCACATCGCCATGTGATTTAACATCAATAGTTCACATCTTTATGTGATTGGTTCACATCTCCATGTGACTAACACCCAAAGGGTTTACTAGATTCAATAATCTAGTTCACATTGCTATGTGATTAAGACCCAAAAAGTGATCATGTTTGGCTTGTGAGAGAAGTTTAGTCAACGGGTCTGCCACATTCAGATCCGCATGTATTTTGCAAATTTCTATGTCAACAATGCTCTGCATGGAGCTACTCTAGCTAATTGCTCCCACTTTCAATATGTATCCAGATTGAGACTTAGAGTCATCTGGATCAGTGTCAAAACTTGCATCGACGTAACCTTTTACGACGAACCTTTTGTCACCTCCGTAATCGAGAAACATATCCTTATTCCAGTAAGGATAATTTTGACCGCTGTCCATTGATCTACTCCTAGATCACTATTGTACTCCCTCTCTTAACACAGTGTATGGTATACAATAGATCTGGTACACAGTATGGCATACTTTATAGAACCTATGACTGAGGCATAGGGAATGACTTTCATTCTCTTTCTATCTTCTGCTGTGGTCGGGCTTTGAGTCTTACTCAACTTCACACCTTGTAACACAGGCAAGAAACTTTTTCTTTGACTGTTCCATTTTGAACTACTTCAAAATCTTGTCAAGGTATGTACTCATTGAAAAAACTTATCAAGCGTCTTGATCTATCTCTATAGATCTTGATACTCAATATGTAAGCAGCTCCACCGAGGTCTTTCTTTGAAAAACTCCTTTCAAACACTCCTTTATGCTTTGCAGAATAATTCTACATTATTTCTGATCAACAATATGTCATTCACATATACTTATCAGAAATGTTGTAGTGCTCCCACTCATTTTCTTGTAAATACAGGCTTCACCGCAAGTCTGTATAAAACTATATGCTTTGATCAACTTATCAAAGCATATATTCCAACTCCGAGATGCTTGCACCAGTCCATAAATGGATCGCTGGAGCTTGCATATTTTGTTAGCACCTTTAGGATTGACAAAACCATCTTGTTGCATCACATACAACTCTTCTTTAATAAATCCATTAAGGAATGCAGTTTTGTTTATCCATTTGCCAGATTTCATAAAATGCGGCAATTGCTAACATGATTCGAACAGATTTAAGCATAGATACAGTGAGAAACTCTCATCGTAGTCAACACCTTGAACTTGTCGAAAACCTTTTGCGACAATTCTAGCTTTGTAGATAGTAACACTAATATCCGTGTCCGTCTTCCTCTTGAAGATCCATTTATTATCAATGGCTTGCCGATCCTCGGGCAAGTCCACCAAAGTCCACACTTTGTTCTCATACATGGATCCTATCTCAGATTTCATGGCCTCAAGCCATTTATCGGAATCTGAGCTCATCATCGCTTCCTCATAGTTCGTAGGTTCGTCATGGTCAAGTAACATGACCTCCAGAATAGGATTACCGTACCACTCTGGTGCGGATCTCACTCTGGTTTACCTACGAGATTCGGTAGTAACTTGATCTGAAGTTACATGATCATCATCATTAGCTTCCTCACTAATTGGTGTAGTAGTCACAGGAACAGATTTCTGTGATGAACTATTTTCCAATAAGGGAGAAGGTACAATTACCTTATCAAGTTTTCTACTTTCCTCCCACTCACTTCTTTCGAGAGAAACTCCTTCTCTAGAAAGGATCCATTCTTAGCAACGAATGTCTTGCCTTCGGATCTGTGATAGAAGGTGTACCCAACTGTCTCCTTTGGGTATCCTATGAAGACATATTTCTCTGATTTGAGTTTGAGCTTATCGAGATGAAACTTTTTCACATAGCATCGCAACTCCAAACTTTAAGAAACGACAGCTTAGGTTTCTTGCCAAACCATAGTTCAGCACGGTGTCGTCTCAACGGATTTAGATGGTGCCCTATTTAACGTGAATGCAGTTGTCTCTAATGCATAACCCCAAAACGATAGTGGTAGATCGGTAAGAGACATCATAGATCGCACTATATCTAATAAAGTACGGTTATGACGTTCGGACACACCATTACACTATGGTGTTCCAGGTGCTGTGAGTAGTGAAACTATTTCACATTGTTTTAATTGAAGGCCAAACTCGTAACTCAAATATTTTACCTCTGCGATCATATCGTAGAAACTTTTATTTTCTTGTCACGATGATTTTCCACTTCACTCTGAAATTCTTTGAACTGTTCAAATGTTTCAGACTTATGTTTCATCAAGTAGATATCCCCATATCTGCTCAAATCATCTGTGAAGGTCAGAAAATAATGATACCTGCTGCAAGCCTTAATATTCATCGGACCACATACATCAGTATGTATGATTTCCAACAAAACTGTTGCTTGCTTCATTGTTCCGGAGAACGGCGTTTTAGTCATCTTGCCCATAAGGCATGGTTCGCAAGCATCAAGTGATTCATAATCAAGTGATTCCAAAAGCCCATCAGCATGGAGTTTCTTCATGCGCTTTACACCAATATGACTTAAACGGCAGTGCCACAAATAAGTTGCACTATCATTATTAACTTTGCATCTTTTGGTTTCAATATTATGAATATGTGTATCACTACGATCGAGATCCAACAAACTTGTTTCATTGGGTGTATGACCATCGAAGGTTTTATTCATGTAAATAGAACAACAATTATTCCCTGACTTTAATGAATAACCGTATTGCAATAAACATGATCAAATCATATTCATGCTCAACGCAAAAACCAAATAACACTTATTTAGGTTCAACACTAATCCCAAAAGTATAGGGGAGTGTGCGATGATTATCATATCAATCTTGGAACTACTTCCAACACACATCGTCACTTCACCCTTAACTAGTCTCTGTTTATTCTGCAACTCCTGTTTCAAGTTACTACTCTTAGCAATTGATCCAGTATCAAATACTGAGGGGTTGCTATAAACACTAGTAAAGTACACATCAATAACATGTATATCAAATATACTTTTGTTCACTTTGCCATCCTTCTTATCCGCCAAATACTTGGGGTAGTTCTGCTTCTAGTGACCAGTCCCTTTGCAGTAGAAGCACTTAGTCTCAGGCTTAGGACCAGACTTGGGCTTCTTCACTTGAGCAGCAACTTGCTTGCTGTTCTTCTTGAAGTTCCCCTTCTTCCCTTTGCCCTTTTCTTGAAACTAGTGGTCTTGTTAACCATCAACACTTGATTTTTTTCTTGATTTCTACCTTCGTCGATTTCAGCATCACGAAGAGCTTGGGAATTGTTTCCGTTATCCCTTGTATATTATAGTTCATCACGAAGTTCTACTAACTTGGTGATGGTGACTAGAGAATTCTGTCAATCACTATTTTATCTAGAGGATTAACTCCCACTTGATTCAAGTGATTGTAGTACCCAGACAATCTGAGAACATGCTCACTGCTTGAGCTATTCTCCTCCATCTTTTAGCTATAGAACTTGTTGGAGACTTCATATTTCTCAACTCGGGTATTTGCTTGAAATATTAACTTCAACTCCTGGAACATCTCATATGGTCCATGACGTTCAAAACGTCTTTGAAGTCCCGATTCTAAGCCGTTAAGCATGGTGCACTAAACTATCAAGTAGTCATCATATTGAGCTAGCCAAACGTTCATAACGTCTGTATCTGCTCCTGCAATAGGTCTGTCACCTAGCGGTGCATCAAGGACATAATTCTTCTGTGCAGCAATGAGGATAAACCTCAGATCACGGATCCAATCCGCATCATTGCTACTAACATCTTTCAACACAATTTTTCTCTAGGAACATATCAAAATAAACATATGAAAGCAACAACGCGAGCTATTGATCTACAACATAGATATGCTAATACTACCAGGACTAAGTTCATGATAAATTAAAGTTCAATTAATCATATTACTTAAGAACTCCCACTTAGATAGACATCCCTCTAATCCTCTAAGTGATCACATGATCCAAATCAACTAAACCATAACCGATCATCACGTGAAATGGAGTAGCTTTCAATGGTGAACATCACTATGTTGATCATATCTACTATATGATTCACGCTCGACCTTTCGGTCTTAGTGTTCTGAGGCCATATCTGCATATGCTAGGCTCGTCAAGTTTAACCTGAATATTCTGTGTGTGCAAAACTGGCTTGCACCCGTTGTAGATGGACGCAGAGCTTATCACACCCGATCATCACGTGGTGTCTGGGCACGACGAACTTTGGCAACGGTGCATACTCAGGGAGAACACTTTTATCTTGAAATTTAGTGAGGAATCATCTTATAATGCTACCGTCAATCAAAGCAAGATAAGATGCATAAAAGTTAAACATCACATGCAATCAAAATATGTGACATGATATGGCCATCATCATCTTGTCCCTTTGATCTCCATCTCCAAAGCATCGTCATGATTTCCATCGTCACCGGCATGACACCATGATCTCCATCATCTTGATCTATATCAATATGTCGTCACATGGTCGTCTCGCCAACTATTGCTATTGCAACTATTGCTATCGCATAGTGATAAAGTAAAGTAATTATTTGGCGCTTGCATCTTATGCAATAAAGAGACAACCATAAGGCTTTTGCCAGTTGCCGATAACTTCAACAAAACATGATCATCTCATACAACAACTTATATCTCATCATGTTTTGACCACATCACATCACAACATGCCCTGCAAAAACAAGTTAGACGTCCTCTACTTTGTTGTTGCAAGTTTTACGTGGCTGCTACGGGCTTAAGCAAGAACCAATCTTACCTACGCATCAAAACCACAATGATAGTTTATCAAGTTGGTGCTGTTTTAACCTTCGCAAGGACCGGGCATATCCACACTCGGTTCAACTAAAGTTGGAGCAACTGACACCCGCCAGCCACCTGTGTGCAAAGCACGGCGGTAGAACCAGTCTCGCATAAGCGTACGCGTAATGTCGGTCTGGGCCGCTTCATCCAACAATATCGCCGAACCAAAGTATGACATGCTGGTAAGCAGTATGACTTATATCACCCACAACTCACTTGTGTTCTACTCGTGCATATAACATCAAACCATAAAAACCTAGGCTCTGATACCACTGTTGGGGAACATAGTAATTTCAAAAAAATTCCTACGCACACGCAAGATCATGGTGATGCATAGCAACGAGATGGGAGAGTGTTGTCTACGTACCCTCGTAGACCGAAGCGGAAGCGTTGATGCAACATAGAGGAAGTAGTCGTACGTCTTCCCGGTCCAACCGATCCAAGCACCGTTACTCCGGTACCTCCGAGTTCTTGGCACACGTTCAGCTCGATGACGCTCCCCGGGCTCCGATCCAGCAAAGCTTCGGGGAGGAGTTCCGTCAGCCCGACGGCATGGTGACGATCTTGATGTTCAACCGTCGCAGGGCTTCGCCTAAGCACTGCTACAATATGACCGAGGTGGAATATGGTGGAGGGGGGCACCGCACACGGCTAAGGAACGATCACGAAGATCAACTTATGTGTCTATGGGGTGCCCCCTGCCCCCGTATATAAAGGAGTGGAGGAGGGGAGGGCCGGCCCTCTCTATGGCGCGCCCTAGGGGAGTCCTACTCCCACCGGGAGTAGGATTCCCCCTTTCCTAGTCCAACTAGGAGTCCTTCCATGTAGTAGGAGTAGGAGACAACGAAGGGGAAGGGAGAAGGGAAGGAAGGAGGGGGCGTAGCCCCTCCCCCTAGTCCAATTCGGACTAGGCCTTGGGGGGGCACGGGGCCTGCCCTAGGCAGCCCCTCTCTCTTTCCCGTATGGCCCAATAAGGCCCAATACTTCTCCCCGTGTATTCCCGTAACTCCCCGGTACTCCAAAAATACCCGAATCACTCGGAACCTTTCCGATGTCCGAATATAGTCGTCCAATATATCGATCTTTACGTCTCGACCATTTCGAGACTCCTCGTCATGTCCCCGATCTCATCCGGGACTCCGAAGTCCTTCGGTACATCAAAACTCATAAACTCATAATATAACTGTCATCGAAACCTTAAGCGTGCGGACCCTATGGTTCGAGAACAATGTAGACATGACCGAGACACGTCTCCAGTCAATAACCAATAGCGGGACCTGGATGCCCATATTGGCTCCTACATATTCTACGAAGATCTTTATCGGTCATACCGCAGACCGCATAACAACATACGTTGTTCCCTTTGTCATCGGTATGTTACTTGCCCGAGATTCGATCGTCGGTATCTCAATACCTAGTTCAATCTCGTTACCGGCAAGTCTCTTTACTCGTTCCGTAATACATCATCTCGCAACTAACTCATTAGTTGCATGCTTGCAAGGCTTATGTGATGTGCATTACCGAGAGGGCCCAGAGATACCTCTCCGACAATCGGAGTGACAAATCCTAATCTCGAAATACGCCAACCCAACATGTACCTTTGGAGACACCTGTAGAGCACCTTTATAATCACCCTGTTACATTGTGACGTTTGGTAGCACACAAAGTGTTCCTCCGGCAAACGGGAGTTGCATAATCTCATAGTCATAGGAACATGTATAAGTCATGAAGAAAGCAATAGCAACATACTAAACGATCGGGTGCTAAGCTAATGGAATGGGTCATGTCAATCAGATCATTCAATGATGTGATCCCGTTAATCAAATAACAACTCTTTGTTGGTTAGGAAACATAACCATCTTTGATTAACGAGCTAGTCAAGTAGAGGCATACTAGTGACACTCTGTTTGTCTATGTATTCACACATGTATTATGTTTCCGGTTAATACAATTCTAGCATGAATAATAAACATTTATCATGATATAAGGAAATAAATAATAACTTTATTATTGCCTCTAGGGCATATTTCCTTCAAGCTTCAATGAGTATCTCTTCCCCCTCCGGACTAAGTCCTCTGGTTTATATAGATACCGGGAGGATCTAGGGTTACACAAGGTCGGTTACAAAGGAAGGAATCTACATATTTGATTGCCAAGCTTGCCCTCCACGCCAAGGAGACTCCCATCCGGACAGGGGTGCAATCTTCGGTCTTCGCATCTTCACAGCCCGTCAATCCGGCCCATGGTTAATAGGCCGGACGTCCGAGGACCCTTTAGTCCAGGACTCCCTCAATAAGATCTACGTTCACATACAACAGGTGTAAGCCAGTTTTGCACACGCAGAATACCCGGGTTAAACTTGACGAGCCTAGCATATGTAGATATGGCCTCAAAACATTGAGACCGAAAGGTCGAGCATGAATCATATAGTAGATATGATCAACATAGTGATGTTCACCATTGAAAACTACTCCATCTCACGTGATGATCGGACATGGTTTAGTTGATATGGATCACGTGATCACTTAGATGATTAGAGAGATGTCTATCTAAGTGGGAGTTCTTAAGTAATTTGATTAATTTAACTTTAATTTATCATGAACTTAGTACCTAATAGTATTTTGCATGTCTATGTTGTTGTAGATAGATGGCCCGTGCTGTTGTTCAGTTGAATTTTAATGCGTTCCTAGAGAAAGCTAAGTTGAAAGATGATGGTAGCACTACACGGACTGGGTCCGTAACTTGAGGATTATCCTAATTGCTGCACAGAAGAATTACGTCCTGGAAGCACCGCTAGGTGACAAACCCGCTGTAGGAGCAACACTAGATGTTATGAACACCTGGCAGAGCAAAGCTGATGACTACTCGATAGTTCAGTGTGCCATGCTTTACGGCTTAGAACCGAGACTTCAACGACGTTTTGAACGTCATGGAGCATATGAGATGTTCCAGGAGTTGATGTTAATATTTCAAGCAAATGCCCAGATTGAGAGATATGAAGTCTCCAATAAGTTCTACAGCTGCAAGATGGAGGAGAATAGTTCTATCAGTGAACATATACTCAGAATGTCTGGGTACCACAACCACTTGACTCAGTTGGGAGTTAATCTTCCTGATGATAGTGTCATTGACAGAGTTCTTCAATCACTACCACCAAGCTACAAGAGCTTTGTGATGAACTATAATATGCAAGGGATGGATAAGACTATTCCCGAGCTCTTCGCAATGCTAAAGGCTGCAGAGGTAGAAATCAAGAAGGAGCATCAAGTGTTGATGGTCAACAAGACCACTAGTTTCAAGAAAAAGGGTAAAGGGAAGAAGGGGAACTTCAAGAATAACGGCAAGCCAGTTGCTGCTCAAGTGAAGAAGCCCAAGTTTGGACCTAAGCCTGAAACTGAGTGCTTCTACTACAAAGGGACTGGTCACTGGAAGCGGAACTGCCCCAATTATTTGGCAGAGAAGAAGGATGGCAAAGTGAAAGGTATATTTGATATACATGTTATTGATGTGTACCTTACTAATGCTCGCAGTAGTGCCTGGGTATTTGATACTGGTTCAGTTGCTAACATTTGCAACTTGAAATAGGAGCTACAGATTAAGCAAAGATTGGCTAAGGACGAGGTGACGATGCACGTGGGAAATGGTTCCAAAGTCGATGTGATCGCTGTCGGCACGCTACCTCTACATCTACCTTTGGGATTAGTTTTAGACCTAAATAATTGTTATTTGGTGCCAGCGTTGAGCATGAACATTATATCTAGATCTTGTTTGATGCGAGACGATTATTCATTTAAATCAGAGAATAATGGTTGTTCTATTTATATGAGTAATATCTTTTATGGTTATGCACCCTTGATGAGTGGTCTATTTTTACTAAATCTTGATAGTAGTGATACACATGTTCATAGTATTGAAGCCAAAAGATGCAGAGTTGATAATGATAGTGCAACTTATTTGTGACACTGCCGTTTGGGTCATATTGGTGTGAAGCGCGTGAAGAAACTCCATTCCGATGGACTTCTGGAATCACTTGATTATGAATCACTTGGTACTTGCAAACCATGCCTCATGGGCAAGATGACTAAAACTCCGTTCTCCAGAACACTGGAGCGAGCAACAGAGTTATTGGAAGTCATACATACTGATGTATGTGGTCCAATGAACATTGAGGCTCGCAACGGATATTGTTATTTTCTCACCTTCACAGATGATTTGAGCAGGTATGGGTATATCTACTTAATGAAACATAAGTCTGAAACATTTGAAAAGTTCAAAGAATTTCAGAGTGAAATGGAAAATCATCGTAACAAGAAAATAAAGTTTCTACGATCTGATCGTGGAGGAGAATATTTGAGTTACGAGTTTGGTCTTCATTTGAAACAATGCAGAATAGTTTCGCAACTCACGCCACCCGGAACACCACAACGTAATGGTGTGTCCGAACGTCGTAATCGTACTTTACTGGATATGGTGCAATCTATGATGTCTTTCACCGATTTACGCTATCGTTTTGGGGTTATGCTTTAGAGGCGGCTGCATTCACGTTAAATAGGGCACCATCTAAATCCGTTGAGATGACACCTGATGAACTGTGGTTTGGCAAGAAACCCAAGTTGTCGTTTCTTAAAGTTTGGGGCTGCGATGCTTATGTGAATAAGCTTCAACCTGATAAGCTCGAACCCAAATCGGAGAAATGTGTCTTCATAGGATACCCAAAGGAGGCTGTTGGGTCCACCTTCTATCACAGATCCGAAGGCAATATATTCGTTGCTAGGAATGGATCCTTTCTAGAGAGGGAGTTTCTCTTGAAAGAAGTGAGTGGGAGGAAAGTAGAACTTGATGAGGTAATTGTACCTGCTCCCTTATTGGAAAGTAGTTCGTCACTGAAATCAGTTCCAGTGATTCCTGCACCACTAAGTGAGGAAGGTAATGATGATGATCATGAAACTTCTGATAAAGTTACTACCGAACCTCGTAGGTCAACCAGAGTAAGATCCGCACCTGAGTGGTACGGTAATCCTGTTCTGTAGGACATGTTACTTGACATGACGAACCTACGAACTATGAGGAAGCGATGATGAGCCCAGATTCCGCAATATGGCTTGAGGCCATGAAATCTGAGATGGGATCCATGTATGAGTACAAAGTGTGGACTTTGGTTGACTTTCCCGTTGATCGGTAGGCCATAGAGAATAAATGGATCTTCAAGAAGAAGACTGACGCTGACGGTAATGTTACTGTCTAAAAGCTCGACTTGTTGCAAAAGGTTTTCGACAAGTTCAAGGAGTTGACTACGATGAGACCTTCTCACCCGTAGCGATGCTTAAGTCCGTCCGAATCATCTTAGAAATTGCCGCATTTTATGATTATGAAATTTGGCAAACGGATGTCAAAACTGCATTCCTTAATGAATATCTTAAAGAGAGTTGTATATGATGCAACGAGAAGGTTTTGTCGATCCAAAAGGTGCTAACAAAGTGTGCAAGCTCCAACGATCTATTTATGGACTAGTGCAAGCCTCTCGGAGTTGGAATATACGCTTTGATAGTGTGATCAAATCATATGGTTGACTTTTGGAGAAGCCTGTATTTACAAGAAAGTGAGTGGGAGCTCCGTAGCATTTCTGATATTATATGTAGATGACATATTGTTGATTGGAAATGATACTGAATTTCTGAATAGCATAAAAGGATACTTGAATAAGAATTTTTCAATGAAAGACCTCGGTGAAGCTGCTTATATATTGGGCATCAAGATCTATAGAGATAGATCAAGATGCTTAATTGGACTTTCACAAAGCACATACCTTGATAAAGTTTTGAAGAAGTTCAAAATGGATCAGGCAAAGAAAGGGTTCTTGCCTATGTTACACGGTGTGAAATTGAGTCTGACTCAATGTCCGACCATTGCAAAAGATTGAGATAAAATGAAAGTCATTCCCTATGCTTCAGCCATAGGTTCTATCATGTATGGAATGCTGTGTACCAGACCTGATGTGTGCCTTGCTATTAGTTTAGCAGGGAGGTACCAAAGTAATCCAGGAGTGGATCATTGGACAGCGGTCAACAACATCCTGAAATACCTGAAAAGGACTAAGGATATGTTTCTCGTATATGGAGGTGACAAAGAGCTCATCATAAATGGTTACGTCGATGCAAGCTTTGACACTGATCTGGATGACTCTAAGTCACAAACCGGATACATGTTTTTATTAAATGGTGGAGCTGTCGGTTGGTGCAATTCCAAGCAGAGCGTCGTGGCAGGATCTACATGTGAAGCGGAGTACATAGCTGCTTCGGAAGCAACAAATGAAGGAGTCTGTATGAAGGAGTTCATATCCGATCTAGGTGTAATACCTAGTGCATCGGGTCCAATGAAAATCTTTTGTGAAAATACTGGTGCAACTGCCTTGGCAAAGGAATCCAGATTTCATGAGAGAACCAAGCACATCAAGAGATGCTTCAATTCCATCCGCGATCAAGTCAAGGAGGGAGACATAGAGATTTGCAAGATACATACTGATCTGAATGTTGCAGACCCGTTGACTAAGCCTCTCTCACGAGCAAAACATGATCATCACCAAGACTCCATGGGTGTTGGAATCATTACAATGTAATCTAGATTATTGACTCTAGTGCAAGTGGGATACTAAAGGAAATATGCCCTAGAGGCAATAATAAAGTTGTTATTTATATTTCCTTATATCATGATAAATGTTTATTATTCATGCTAGAATTGTATTAACCGGAAACTTAGTACATGTGTGAATACATAGACAAACAGAGTGTCACTAGTATGCCTCTACTTGACTAGCTCGTTGAATCAATGATGGTTATGTTTCCTAACCATAGGCTTGAGTTGTTGATGACCCACAAGTATAGGGGATCTATCGTAGTCCTTTCGATAAGTAAGAGTGTCGAACCCAATGAGGAGCAGAAGGAAATGATAAGCGGTTTCCAACAAGGTATTCTCTGCAAGTACTGAAATAGGTGGTAACAGATAGTTTTGTGATAGGATAATTTGTAACGAGCAACAAGTAACAAAAGTAAATAAAGTGCAGCAAGGTGGACCAATCCTTTTTGTAGCAAAGGACAAGCCTAGACAAACTCTTATATAGAGAAAAGCGCTCCTGAGGACACATGGGAATATCGTCAAGCTAGTTTTCATCACGTTCATATGATTCGCGTTCGGTACTTTGATAATCTGATATGTGGGTGGACCGGTGCTTGGGTACTGCCCTTACTTGGACAAGCATCCCACTTATGATTAACCTCTATTGCAAGCATCCGCAACTACAACAAAAGTATTAAGGTAAACCTAACCATAGCATGAAACATATGGATCCAAATCAGCCCCTTACGAAGCAACGCATAAACTAGGGTTTAAGCTTCTGTCACTCTAGCAACCCATCATCTACTTACTACCTCCCAATGCCTTCCTCTAGGCCCAAATAATGGTGAAGTGTTATGTAGTCGACGTTCGCATAACACCACTAGAGGAGAGACAACATACATCTCATCAAATATCGAACGAATACCAAATTCACATGACTACTAATAGCAAGACTTCTCCCATATCCTCAGGAACAAACGTAACTACTCACAAAGCATATTCATGTTCATAATCAGAGGGGTATTAATATGCATATAGGATCTGAACATATGATCTTCCACCAAATAAACCAACTAGCATCAACCACAGGGAATAATTAACACTACTGGCAACCCACAGGTACCAATCCCGGACTTAGATACAAGAATTGGATACAAGAGATGAACTAGGGTTTTGATAGGAGATGGTGCTGGTGAAGATGTTGATGGAGATTGCTCTCTCTCGATGAGAGGAGCGTTGGTGGTGATGATGGCGATGATTTCCCCCTCCCGGAGGGAAGTTTCCCCGGCAGAACAGCTCCGCCCGAGCCCTAGATTGGTTCCGCCAAGGTTCTGCCTTGTGGCGGCGGAGTTTCGTCCGAGAAGATGGCTTATGATTTTTTCCTCTTCGAAAGACTTCATATATCAAAAGATGGACATCGGAGGGCCACCAGGGGGCCCATGAGGTAGGGGGGCGCGCCCAGGGGGGTAGGGTGCGCCCCCACCCTCGTGGGCAGAGTGTGCCCCCCCTAGTGAACTTCTTACGCTCAGTATTTTTTATATATTCTGAAAACGTCTTCCGTGAAGTTTTAGGACTTTTGGAGCTGTGTAGAATAGGTCTCTAATATTTTCTCCTTTTCCAGCCCAGAATCCCAGCTGCCGGCATTCTCCCTCTTTATGTAAACCTTGTAAAATAAGAGAGAATAGGCATAAGTATTGTGACATAATGTGTAATAACAACCCATAATGCAATAAATATCGATATAAAGGCATGATGCAAAATGGACGTATCAACTCCCCCAAGCTTAGACCTCGCTTGTCCTCAAGCGAAAGCCGAAATCGAAAAATATGTCCACATGTTTAGAGATAGGGGTGTCGATTAAGAATAAAATACGGACATGAGGGCATCATGATCATTCTTAGAACAACAACTTACATAATTCTTGTCATATGATTTCTTATGCTAGAGTAATAATTCAATCACAATTTCAAGTATGAATTGTAAACTTCATTGAAAACTAATAAACTATAATCTCAGTCATTGGAGCAATTGCAATTTATCATAACATAGGAAAGAGTCAATATATAAGAGCTTTTCAGCAAGTCCACATACTCAACTATCATATAGTCTTTCACAATTGCTGACAGTCACACAATACTTATGGGTATGGAGTTTTAATCGGACACAGAGAAATATAGGGGCTTATAGTTTTGCCTCCCAACGTTTTACCTCAAGGGTAATGTCAACAATAATAGTTCATGAAAACTCACATCCAATTAGCCATATATACCCGGATCTTTCCAACATACTGTGCTTGCCAAAGGATAAAATGTAAAAAGGAAGGGTGAAGATCACCATGACTCTTATGCAAGGTAGGAGATAAAAGTAAAAGATAGGCCCTTCCTCAGAGGGAAGCAGAGGTTGTCATGCGCTTTTATGGTTGGATGCACAAAATCTTAATGCGAAAGAACGTCACTTTATATTGCCACTTGTGATATGGACCTTTGTTATGCAGTCTGTTGCTTTTATTTCTTCCATATCACATGATCGTATAAATCTTATTTTCTCCCACACTAATAAGTCATACATATTTAGAGAGCAATTTTTATTGCTTGCACCGATGACAACTTACTTGGAGGATCTTACTCAATCCATAGGTAGGTATGGTGGACTCTCATGACAAAACTGGTTTTAAGGGTATTTGGAAGCACAAGTAGTATCTCTACTTGGTGCGATGAATTTGGCTAGCATGAGAGGGAAAGGCAAGCTCAATCATGTTGGATGATCCAAGACAATTATAATTTATCTCAGATGTAAGAAAACATAACCCATTACATTGTCTTCCTTGTCCAACAACAACTCTTTAGCATGTCATATTTTAATGAGTGCTCACAATCATAAAGATGTCCAAGATAGTATATTTATATGTGAATACCTCTCTTTCTTTATTACTTCCTATTAATTGCAACGATGACCAAAACTATGCTTGTCAACTTTCAAGAACTTTTATTCATCATACCTTTTTCTATGTGAGCTCATTACTCTCCATAAGATCCATATGATTTCTTTGCTTCCTTTTATTTATTTATTTCTCTTTTCTTTTATTCACTTAGGATCATGGAAAAATAATCAAGCCCTTGACTCAACACTAATCTTTATTATATATAGCTCACGGACTCGATTACATAGAGGGATCATAAAGCAAAACTCAAAACTAGATCATGCCATAAACTTTATTTTACTAGATCAAGATATTACCAAAAGGATCGAACTAAGAAAAATGGTAAAGATAAAAGTGATGGTGATACGATGCCGGGGCACTCCCCCAAGCTTGGCAGTTTCCAAGGGGAGTGCCCATACCCATGTGATTATGTCTCCTTTGTTGGTGAAGAAGGTGGAGTTGTTGATGATGGATAGTCACACATCGAGCATAGGAGGTCTTCTAACTTGCGGATAATGCCTTTGAGTGCGATGATATGCTCCTTCAAAAAAATATTTTCACGTGTGAGATACTTATTTTGTATACGAGCTAATCAATCATCTTGAAAGCTTCGATCTCTGTTGGGGTAAGAAGATTGTGATCAAGTTGAAGGGTGTCTTCTGTTGCCGGAACTTGGTCCTCTATGGCCTTCTTGATCCCTTCATCCTTGTTGATCTCCTTCGGTTCTTCTCTCTTCAGCTCTATCTTCATTAGCCAAGCATCGTGGCCCTCATGGTTGGAGGAGGAGGGAGACGACATAGTGCCTGGCCTTGACAACCCTCACAGAAAACAACTCGAAACAAAGACATGAGATTTTTGCGTGATATGACAGTCAAAACCTCCGGGAGATTATATAATGAATTTTTACTGACCAAAATACGTGTCGTGTAAGAAAACGGAGTCCGGAAAGCGCACGAGGTGCCCACGAGGTAAGGGGGCGCGCCCTCCACCCTCGTGGAGGCCTCGTGTCCTTCCTGGACTGCTTCTTATTTTTTCTATTTTTCTAAATAAGAAATATTGCCTTAAAAACTGTTTTGGAGTCGGTTTACTTACCGTACCACATACCTATTCCTTTTCAGAGTCTGAAACGTTTTGGAAAGTGTCCCTTATGTATTCCTCCGGGGTTACAGTTTCAATAACATTGGTTTCAACATTTATGGGATTACCTGAGATATAATGTTTGATTCTTTGACCATTCACCACCTTCGGATTTGTGCCTTCGAAGTTGTTGATTTTTATGGCACTGGAACGATAGACCTCCTCGATAACGTAAGGACCTTCCCATTTAGAGAGAAGTTTTCCTGCAAAAAATCTTAAAAGAGAGTTGTATAGAAATACATAATCACCTACATTAAACTCATGCTTTTGTATCCTTTTATCATGCCATCTTTTAACCTTTTCTTTAAATAATTTGGCATTTTCATAGGCTTGGGTTCTCCATTCATCGAGTGAGCTAATATCAAATAACCTCTTCTCACCAGCAAGTTTAAAATCATAGTTGAGCTCTTTAATAACCCAATAAGCCTTATGTTCTAGTTCGAGAGGTAAGTGACATGCTTTTCCATAAACCATTTATACGGAGACATACCCATAGGATTTTTATATGCAGTTCTATAGGCCCATAATGCATCATCAAGTTTCCTCGACCAATTCTTTCTAGATCTATTAACAGTCTTTTGCAAAATTAATTTGAGCTCTCTATTGCTCAATTCTACTTGCCCACTAGACTGTGGGTGATAAGGAGATGCAATTCTATGATTAACATCATATTTAGCAAGCATTTTACAGAAAGCACCATGAATAAAATGTGAACCACCATCAGTCATTAAATATCTAGGGACTCCAAACCTTGGAAAAATAACTTCTTTAAGCATCTTAATAGAGGTGTTATGATCAACACTACTAGTTGGAATAGCTTCTACCCACTTAGTAACGTAATCAACAGCAACTAAAATATGTGTATATCCATTGGAAGCAGGAAAAGGTCCCATATAATCAAAGCCCCAAACATCAAATGGTTCAATAATGAGTGAATAGTTCATAGGCATTTCTTGACGTCTACTAATATTAACAATTCTTTGACATTCATCATAAGATAAGACAAACTTACGGGCATCTTTGAAGAGAGTAGGCCAATAAAAACCAGATTGCAATACCTTATGTGCAGTTCTATCTCCAGCATGGTGTCCTCCATAAGCTTCAGAGTGACACTTGCGTAGGATCTGTTCCTGTTCATGCTCAGGTACACAACATCTAATAACACCATCTACTCCTTCTTTATAAAGATGTGGGTCATTCCAAAAGTAATGTCTCAAATCATAGAAGAACTTTTTCTTTTGCTGGTATGTGAAACTAGGTGGTATGAATTTGGAAACAATGTAATTAGCATAATCAGCATACCATGGAGCAGTATGAGAAGCATTTATGACATTTAATTGCTCATCAGGAAAGCTATCATCAATAGGTAGTGGGTCATCCAACACATTTTCTAACCTAGACAAGTTGTCTGCAACGGGGTTCTCAGCTCCCTTTCTATCGAAAATACGTAAGTCAAATTCTTGTAGCAAGAGACCCCATCTAATAAGTGTAGGTTTAGCATCTTTCTTTTCCATAAGATATTTAACAGCAACATGATCAATGTGAATAGTTACTTTAGAATCAACAATAGAAGGTCTAAACTTATCACAAGCAAATACAACTGCTAAGAATTATTTTTCAGTAATAGCATAATTTCTTTGAGCATTGTCTAGGGTTTTACTAGCATATTGAATAACATTTAATTTCTTATCAACTCTTTGTCCTAGAACAACACCTACAGCATAATCACTAGCTTCACAGATAATTTCAAAGGGTAAATTCCAATCAGGTGGCTGAACAATAGGTGCAGAGATCAATGCTTTCTTAAGTATTTCAAATGCTTCTACACAATCATCATCAAAGACAAATGTTATATCTTTTTGTAATAAATTAGTCAGAGGCTGAGAGATTTTCGAGAAGTCCTTAATGAACCTTCTATAAAATCCGGCGTGACCAAGGAAACTTCTTATACCTTTGATGTCCTTGGGAGATGGCATCTTTTCAATAACATCAACCTTGGCTTTATCAACCTCAATACCTCTTTCAGAAACTTTATGCCCCAAGACAATACCTTCATTAACCATAAAGTGGCACTTTTCCCAATTCAAGACAAGATTAGTTTCTTCACATCTCTGCAAAACTCGATCAAGGTTGCTCAAGCAATCATCAAAAGAAGATCCATAGACGGAGAAATCGTCCATGAAAACCTCACAAATCTTTTCACAAAACTCAGAGAATATAGCCATCATGCATCTTTGAAAGGTAGAAGGTGCATTACATAAACCAAAAGGCATATGTCTATAAGCAAAAGTACCAGAAGGGCAAGTAAAAGTAGTCTTTGATTGATGCTTGGCTGATACAGGTATTTGAGAGAAACCAGAATAACCATCTAGAAAGCAAAATGTGTATGTTTGGATAATTTTTCTAGCATTTGATCGATAAAAGGTAAGCGGTAATGATCTTTTTTAGTAGCTTTATTTAATTTGAGGAAATCAATTACCATCCTATAACCTGTAATAATTCTTTGCGGAATCAATTCATCTTTATCATTAGGAATGACAGTAGTACCTCCCTTCTTAGGGACACAATGGACAAGACTTACCCATTGACTATCAGCAAGAGGATAGATTATACCTGCCTCAAGGAGCTTTAGTATTTTCTTTCTTACCACCTCTTTCATTTTAGGATTCTGCCGTCGTTGATGATCACGAACTGGTTTAGCATCTTCTTCCAAAATTATTTTATGTTGACATAGAGTGGGACTAATGCCCTTAAGATCATCAAGAGTATACCCAATAGCAGCACGGTTCTTCTTCAGAGTTTTCAATAATCTCTCTTCCTCATGCTCTGAAAGGTTAGCACTAATAATAACAGGATATATCTTTTTCTCATCAAGATAAGCATATTTAAGAGTATCAGGCAACGGTTTAAGCTCAAACACGGGATCACCCTTGGGTGGAGGAGGATCACCTAGGATTTCAACAGGAAAATTGTGTGTCAGAATAGGTTCCTATTTAAAGAATACTTCATCTATTTCCCTTCTTTCATTCATAAACATATCATTTTCATGGTCTAGCAAATATTGTTCTAAAGGATCACTAGGAGGTACGGCAATAGAAGCAAGACCAATAATTTCATCCTTACTAGGCAATTCTTCTTCATGGTGTTGTCTACTAAATTTAGAGAAATTAAATTCATGAGACATATCATCTAAACCGATAGTAACAACATCCTTTTTGCAATCTATCTTAACATTAACAGTGTTCAAGAAGGGTTTACCAAAAATAATGGGACAAAAACTATCTTGTGGGGAACCAAGAACAAGAAAATCAGCAGGATATTTAGTTTCCCAAACAAGACTTCAACATCTCTGACAATTCCCATTGGTGATATAGTATCTCTATTGGCAAGTTTAATTGTGACACCAATATCTTCTAACTCAACAGGTGCAATATCATGCATAATTTCTCTATATAGACCAATAGGTATTGCACTAGCACTGGCACCCATATCACATAAGCCATGATAACAATGATCTCCTATTTTAATAGAAATAACAGGCATGCCTACCACATGTCTAGGTTTATCTTTAGCACAAGGTTTAGCAATTCTAGCAGTTTCATCATAGAAATAAATAACATTCCCATCAATATTATCAGCCAAAAGATCACAGTTTTAATATTGCTTTTACGAACCACAGTTGAAGCTTTAGCATGATCCTTTATCCTAACAGGGAAAGGTGGTTTCTCAACATAAGAAGTAGGAACAATAGGATCATTATAAGTGATAGTCTTTTCTTCAACTTTAATAGGTGCAGCTACTTTTACTTCTATGGGAGGATGATATTTAAACCACTTCTCCTTGGGGAGATCAACATAAGTAGCAAAAGATTCACAGAAGGAAGCTACTATTTCAGAGTCAAGTCCATATTTAGTGCTAAATTTACGGAAAACATTGGTATCCATAAATTTTAGAGTCAAGGTCCGAATCGTCAGAGTTACGTTTAATTCTTTCCAATAAATCCCATTTGAATTCAATAGTCTTCATCATAAAAGAGCCAACACAAGAAGTATCGAGCATGGTGCGATTGTTATCATAAAGCCGAGCATATAAATTTTGAATAATCATCTCTCTTGAGAGCTCATGATTGGGGCATGAATATAACATTGATTTAAGCCTCCCCCAAGCTTGAGAGATGCTTTCTCCTTCGTGAGGCCAAAATTATATATATATATATAATTCCGATCATGATGAACAAGATGCATAGGATAAAACTTCTGATGAAATTCCAATTTCAATCGTTTGTAGTTCCATGACCCCGTATCATCACATAGCCTATACCATGTCGATGCATCTCCCTTCAAAGATAAAGGGAAGACCTTTTTCTTAACAACATCTCCAGGTACACCTCCAAGCTTAAATAATCCACAAACTTCATCAACATATATTAGGTGCTCATCAGGATGCATTGTTCCGTCTCCTCAAAAGGATTATCTACCAGTTTTTCTATCATACCCGAAGGAATTTCAAATCAGAAATTTTCATTTTCATTTTTAGTAGGTTCAGTAGGTTGAGAAGCAACTCTTTGATCTACTGGTCGGGGTGAAGATACCCCGAACAAGCCCCTCAGAGGATTACTTTCCATAGTAACAAGTGACAGTAAATTTCAGCACACTAAATAAATTTTTACTTACCAAATTCTACCTACCAAAGGCGCTTCACTCCCCGACAACGGCGCCAGAAAAGAGTCTTGATGACCCACAAGTATAGGGGATCTATCATAGTCCTTACTATAAGTAAGAGTGTCGAACCCAACAAGGAGCAGAAGGAAATGATAAGCAGTTTCCAGCAAGGTATTCTCTGCAAGTACTGAAATAAGTGGTAACAGCTAGTTTTGTGATAGGATAATTTGTAACAAGCAACAAGTAACAAAAGTAAATAAAGTGCAGCAAGGTGGCCCAATCCTTTTTGTAGCAAAGGACAAGCCTGGACAAACTCTTATATAGAGAAAAGCGCTCCCGAGGACACATGGGAATATCGTCAAGCTATTTTTCATCACGTTCATATGATTCGCGTTCGGTACTTTGATAATCTGATATGTGGGTGGACCGGTGCTTGGGTACTGTCCTTACTTGCACAAGCATCCCACTTATGATTAACCTCTATTGCAAGCATCTGCAACTACAACAAAAGTATTAAGGTAAACCTAACCATAGCATGAAACATATGGATCCAAATCAGCCCCTTACGAAGCAACACATAAACTAGGGTTTAAGCTTCTGTCACTCTAGCAATCCATCATCTACTTACTACTTCCCAATGCCTTCCTCTAGGCCCAAATAATGGTGAAGTGTTATGTAGTAGACGTTCACATAACACCACAAGAGGAGAGACAACATACATCTCATCAACATATCGAACGAATACCAAATTCACATGGCTACTAATAGCAAGACTTCTGCCATGTCCTCAGGAACAAACATAACTACTCACAAAGCATATTCATGTTCATAATCAGAGGGGTATTAATATGCATATAGGATTTGAACATATGATCTTCCACCAAATAAACCAACTAGCATCAACTACAAGGAGTAATTAACACTACTAGCAACCCACAGGTACCAATCCCGGACTTGGAGACAAGAATTGGATACAAGAGTTGAACTAGGGTTTTGAGAGGAGATGGTGCTGGTGAAGATGTTGATGGAGATTTCCCTCTCCCGATGAGAGGAGCGTTGGTGATGATGATGGCGATGATTTCCCCCTCCCGAAGGGAAGTTTCCCCGGTAGAACAGCCCCGCCCGAGCCCTAGATTGGTTCCGCCAAGGTTCTGCCTCGTGGCGACGGAGTTTCATCCGAGAAGATGGCTTATGATTTTTTACTCTTCGAAAGACTTCATATATCAGAAGATGGACATCGGAGGGCCACCAGGGGGCTCACGAGGTAGGGGGCGCGCCCAGGGGGGTAGGGCGCGCCCCCACCCTCGTGGGTAGGGTGTGGCCCCCCGGGTGAACTTCTTGCGCTCAGTATTTTTTATATATTTTGAAAACGTCTTCCGTGAAGTTTCAGGACTTTTGGAGCTGTGCAGAATAGGTCTCTAATATTTGCTCCTTTTCCAGCCCAGAATCCCAGCCGCCGGCATTCTCCCTCTTTATGTAAACCTTGTAAAATGAGAGATAATAGGCATAAGTATTGTGACATAATGTGTAATAACAACCCATAATGCAATAAATATCGATATAAAAGCATGATGCAAAATGGACGTATCAGTTGTCATTTGATTAACGGGATCACATCATTGGAGAATGATGTGATAGACTTGACCCATCTGTTAGCTTAGCACGATGATCGTTAAGTTTGTTGCTATTGCTTTCTCCATAACTTATACATGTTCCTATGACTATGAGATCATGCAACTCCAGAATACTAGAGGAACACTTAGTGTGCTATCAAATGTCACAACGTAACTGGGTGACTATAAAGATGCTCTACAGGTGTCTCTAATGGTGTTTGTTGAGTTGGCATAGATCGAGATTAGGATTTGTCACTCCGAGTATTGGAGAGGTATCTCCGGGCCCTCTCGGTAATGCACATCACTATAAGCCTTGCAAGCAATGTGACTAATGAGTAAGTTATGGGATGATGCATTATAGAACGAGTAAAGAGACTTGCCGATAACAAGATTGAACTAGGTATTGAGATACTGACGATCGAATCTCGGGCAAATAACATACCGATGACAAAGGGAACAACGTATATCGTTATGCGGTTTGACCGATAAAGATCTTCATAGAATATATGGGAGCCAATATGAACATCCAGGTTCCGCTATTGGTTATTGATCGGAGACATGTCTCAGTCATGTCTACATACTTCTCAAACCCGTAGGGTCCGCACGCTTAACGTTCGGTCACGATCGGTATTATGAGTATATGTGTTTTGATGTACTGAAGGTAGTTCGGAGTCCCGGATATGATCACGGACATGACGAGGAGTCTCGAAATGGTCGAGATGTAAAGATCGATATATTTGAAGCCTATGTTTGAACATCGGAATGGTTCCGGGTGAGTTCGGGCATATACCGGAGTACCGGGGGGTTACTGGAACCCCCCGAGGAGTATATGGGCCCTAATGGGCTTTAGTGGAGAGAGAGAGGCAGCGAGGCGCTCCCCCTCCCCCTCTGGTCCGAATTGGACTAGGAAGGGGGGGCCCCTTTCCTTCCTCCCTCTCTCCCCCTTCCTTCTCTCCTAGTCCAACTAGGGAAGGGGGTGGGATCCTACTCCCGGTGGGAGTAGGACTCCTCCAGGGTGCGCCATAGAGGGCCGGCCCTCCCCCATCCTCCACTCCTGTATATACGGGGGAGGGGGGCACCCCATAGACACACAAGTTGATCATTGATCTCTTAGCCATGTGCAGTGCCCCCTCCACCATAATCCACCTCGGTCATATCGTTGCAGTGCTTAGGCGAAGCCCTGCGTCGGTAGCTTCATCATCACCATCATCACACCATCGTGTTGACGAAGCCCTCCCTCGACACTCAGCTGGATCAAGAGTTTGTGGGACGTCACCAAGCCGAACGTGTGCAGATCGCGGAGGTTCCGTACTTTCGGTACTAGGATCGGTCGGATCGTGAAGACGTACGACTACATCAACCGCGTTGTCATAATGCTTCCGCTTACGATCTACGCGGGTACGTGGACATCACTCTTCCCCTCTCGTTGCTATGCATCACCATGATAGATCTTGCGTGTGCGTAGGAATTTCTTTGAAATGACTGCGTTCCCAACAACAAGGTTGCTTCTTCGTGGACCCTTCATGGGTGGAGCCCTCCATGGACTCGCGCAACCATTACCCTTCGTGGGTTGAAGTCTCTATCAACATGGATGTACGATAGCACCACCTATCGCAACCATGCCAAAAATCTCCGTGGCTCCAATTGCGTTTGCACACTCCAATCCCATCCCTTTACTTTCTTGCAACTTGCATGCTTTACTTTCCGCTGCTCATATAGTCTTGCCATGCTTGCTTGAAATGTATTGTGAATGTTTAAACTTGTGCTAAAACTCCACCTTAACTTAAAGAATTTAAAAACTGCCTTCTCTTTGTTGAGGGTCTAATCACCCCCCTCTCGACACATCTTCTCGATCCTTTGAACAACTTACAGGTGCATCGAAAGGGTATGCCAAGGTACTCGATAGCTCGATACTGGGATTTGCTCCTCCATCGATGGAAAGACATTCATAGGGTCCTCTTGGTGTGATGGTATCCATCATCGTCTGGCCAGACACAATGTGACTTACTCACACGGATGCGTGAACACGGGCATGAGAAAATAGAACAAAACTGGTAATAAGGAAACTGGCATATTGATCATGTGTTGATTCACGAGGATGCCGATATATCTCATCTCGGGTTTAATGAAGTATCGCGAGGCAAAAGTGATACGGGGCTAGACCCGGTTTCAGCCGATCTTTCATGATTGGAGTGGACTCCCGCGCAGAATATGATGAACATGGGGAAGAATAGAGAGAAATCACAAGGGGGAACACTCAAGAACAAATCCAATCACACATCCACTAGACTAACAAACACACAAGATCACAAGGTACATGAACAATCAAAGGGAAATATACAAGGTAGAGTTCATCCCAAATCCAAAGGAGATGGGATCTTGGTGATCTTGGTAGATCTTCCCACAAAGGGGGTCTTGAATCCCTCCAGATCTTCTCACATGGAGGTCTTGAACTCCATGGGAGTGGTCTCTCTCTCTCTCTCAAGAGAATAGTGGTAGGAGCAAAGCTCAACTAAGATGAGCTATCACATTCCTAACCCTAGAAAGAGTGTGGAGATGATATATTTATAGTCTAAGCCACGAAGGGGTAAGTGGGAAAGAGATATACATGGGCCTCTAGCCCGAGGCTGAGCACAGGCAGGCGCCGGATGTCCGGACTCTCGAGAGGTGCTCGATGTCCAGGGCGTGGCCGGATGTCCAGCCCGATGTTGGCCAAACTTCGGTGTGCTTTGTTGTTTCCTTGCCAGATTTCTGGGGGTAGGCCGGATGTCCGGATGCTGATGTGGCGCTAGATGTTCGGCCGCTAATGCTCTCTGGTCGTCTGTTGGTGCAGCGCCTTTGGCTGCACAGGCATTGGATGTCCGGCCTTGGCCCGGATGTACGGCCGTTGTAGCTTCAGCAGCTCCATCTTCTTCTGTCGGCGCTTCCATGCTTCCCTCGCGGATGGTGTAGTTATTCCTTGGCGCTTGTTGTTGGGGGACGTAGCATGCAATTTCAAAAAAATTCCTACGATCACGCAAGATCTATCCGGGAGATGCATAGCAACGAGAGGAGGAGAGTGTGTCCATGTACCCTCATAGACCTAAAGCGGAAGCGTTAGGTTAACGCGGTTGATGTAGTCGAACGTCTTCGCGATCTAGCCGATCAAGTACCGAACGTACGACACCTCCGAGTTCAGCACACGTTCAGCTCGATGATGTTCCTCTAACTCTTGATCCAGCAAAGTGTCGAGGGAGAGTTTCGTCAGCACGACGGCGTGGTGACGGTGATGGTGATGTGATCCGCGCAGGGCTTCGCCTAAGCACTAGGACACTACCGGAGGAGTAAACTATGGAGGGGGGCACCACACACGGCTAAGAACAATTGATGTGTCTCCAAGGGGTGCCCTGCCCCATGTATATAAAGGAGGGAGAGGGAGGAGGCCGGCCAGGGGGAGCGCCATAAGGGGGAGTCCTACTAGGACTCCTAGTCCTAGTAGGATTCGCCCCCCTCTTATTCCTTCTCATGGAGGGGGAAAAGGGGGGAAGGAGAGGGAGGAGGAGAAGGAAAGGGGGGGCACCGCCCCCTCCCCAAGTCCAATTCGGACTCCCATGGGGGGGCAGCCACCCCTTGTGGGCTGCCTCCTCTCTTACCTATGGCCCATAGTGGCCCATTACTTTCCCCGGGGGGGTTCCGGTAACCTCCCAATACTCCAAAAAATACCCGAAACGATCCAGAACCGTTCCGGTGTCCGAATACTATCGTCCAATATATCAATCTTTACTTCTCGACCATTGCGAGACTCCTCATCATGTCCGTGATCTCATCCAGGACTCCGAACAATCTTCGTTCACCAAAACAATAACTCATAATATAAATCATCATCGAACATTAAGCGTGCGGACCCTACAGGTTCGAGAAATATGTAGACATGACCGAGACATATCTCGGGTCAATAACCAATAGCGGAACCTGGATGCTCATATTGGTTCCTACATATTCTACGAAGATCTTTATCGTTCAAACTGCAATGACAACATACATTATTCTCTTTGTCATCTGTATGTTACTTGCTCGAGATTCGATTGTCGGTATCCTCATACCTAGTTCAATCTCGTTACCAGTAAGTCTCTTTAATCGTTTCGAAATACATCATCCCGCAACTAACTCATTAGTCACATTGCTTTTTTAGGCTTATCATGATGTGCATTACCGAGAGGGCCTAGAGATACCTCTCCGATACTCGGAGTGACAAATCCTAATCTCGATCTATGCCAACCAAACAAACACCTTCGGAGACACCTCTAGAGCATCTTTATAATCACCCAGTTGCGTTGTGATGTTTGATAGCACAAAAGGTGTTCCTCCGGTATTCGGGAGTTGCATAATATCATAGTCAAAGGAATATGTATAAGTCATGAAGAAAGCAATAGCAATAAAACTTAATGATCATTATGCTAAGCTAACAGACGGGTCTTGTCCATCACATCGTTCTCCTAATGATGTGATACCGTTCATCAAATGACAACGCATGTCTATGGCCAGGAAACTTAACCATCTTTGGTTAACGAGCTAGTCAAGTAGAGGCATACTAGGGACACTTTGTTTTGTCTATGTATTCACACATGTACTAAGTTTCTCGTTAATAAAATTCTAGCATGAATAATAAACATTTATCATGATATAAAGAAATATAAATAAAAACTTTATTATTGCCTCTAGGGCATATTTCCTTCACTTGTACTCATCATCATTCGTAAATCTCCTGCAATACCTATGTATGCACATGAGTGGTGTGTCTAGTAGTATAGCATCCTCAAAGGGGTCAAGTGAACACGTGTAAAGAAGATGATTCACCTTTTGGTATGTGAAGTAGATGTCGCACGTGTCACTTGCCGAACGGAATCTTGACATGGTGATGTCCGTAGGATGCTCCACATCATCCCCCCCCTTGGGAAAGATCCGATGTCGCACGTGTCACTTGCCGAACGGACTCTTGACATGGTGATGTCTGTAGGATGCTCCACATCATCCCCCCTTGGGAAAGATCCGACCTCGGATCGAAAAGAAAATCACCATGGGAAAGAGATAGTGTCGCCATGTAGAAGTGGATGATCACCAAGTGATGACCCACGAGTATAGGGGATCAATTGTAGCTCTTTTCAATAAGTAAGATTGTCAAACCCAACGAGGAGCAAAAGGAAAAGACAAGTGATTTTCAACAAGGTAATGTCTGCAAGTGCTGAAATCGTAAGTAGCAGAGTAGTTTGATAGCAAGGTAATTTGTAACGAGCAAGTAATGATAATAGTAGCAAAATTGCAGCAATGTAGCCCAATCCTTTTGAGGCAAAGGACAAGCCAAAATGGTCTATTATAATAAGCAAAGCATTCTTGAGGGTGCACGGGATTTTCATCTAGTCACTTTCATCATGTTGGCTTAATTCGTGTTCGGTACTTTGATAATTTGATATGTGGGTGGACCGGTGCTTAGGTGTTGTTCTTACTTGAACAAACCTCCTACTTACGATTAACCCTCCCGCAAGCATCCACAACTACGAGAAAAGTATTAAGAATAAATTCTAACCATAGCATTAAACTTTTGGATCCAATCGGCCCCTTACAGAATAGCGCATAAACTAGGGTTTAAGCTTCTGTCACTCTCACAACCCATCATCTAATTTCTACTCCACAATGCATTCCCTTAGGCCCAAATATGGTGAAGTGTCATGTAGTCGATGTTCACATGACACCAATAAGGGAATCACAACATACATACTATCAAAAAATCAAACACATATCAAGTTCACATGATTACTTGCAACATGATTTCTCCCGTGACCTCAAGAACAAAAGTAACTACTCACAAATGATAAACATGCACATGATCAGAGGGGTATGAAATAGCATATTGGATCTTAACATATAATCTTCCACCAAATAAACCATATAGTAATCAACTACAAGATGTAAACAACACTACTAGTCACCCACAAGCACCAATCTATAGTTCCGGTAATAAGATTGAACACAAGAGATGAACTAGGGTTTGAGAGGAGATGGTGTTGTTGAAGATGTTGGTGGAGATTGCCATCCCCAAGATGGGAGAGTTGTTGGTGGTGATGATGACGATGATTTCCCCCTTCGGGAGGGAAGTTCCCCCGGCGGAATTGCTCCGTCGGAGGGCAAAAGTGCTCCTGCCCAAGTTCCGCCTCGAGACGGCGGCGCTCCTTCCCGAAAGTCATCTCCTTATTTTTTTTGTAGGTCAAAGCGACCTATATACCAGAAGATGGGCACCGGAGGTGGGCCTGGGTGAGCACAACGCACCAGGGCGCGCCTGGGCTCCCTAGCGCACCCAGGTGGGTTGTGCCCACCTAGTGGGCCCCTTTGGTAGTTATTTGCTCCAATATTCCTCAAATATTTGATAAAAAATCTCCATGAAGTTTCAGCTTGTTTGGAGTTGTGCAGAATAGGTGGCCTGACGTAGCTTTTCCAGGTCCAGATTTCCAGCTGCCGGAATTCTCCCTCTTTGTGTATACCTTGCATATTATGAGAGAAAAGGCATTAGAATTACTCCAAAAATCATTATTACGGATAAAAACATTATAAATAACAGTAAGGAAACATGATGCAAAATGGATGTATCAACTCCCCCATGCTTAGACCTCGCTTGTTCTCAAGCGAAAACCAAAATCGGAAAACATGTCCACATGCTTTGAGAGAGAGGTGTCAACAAAACAAAATACAGACATAGAAGCATCATGTAGATTATTATAACAATAATAAATTGAACCTAAGACTTTTATCATAGACTTCTATCATATACTTCTCATGAATAAAGAACAATTCATCACACAAATGAAGTATAAAACAAAAACTCTATTACAAATCAACAAATTGTGTTCTCGGTCAACTTTGCAACTACAATTCATCATCTTTTCAGGAAGGGTCACGTATCGGAGCCTTTAGGCAAGTCCACATACTCAACCATCATATAGACTTCTATGACTGCTAACACTCACCGCGTACACATGAGCAAAACATTTCAACCAGACACATACAAAGATAGGGGCTTATAGTTTCGCCTCCCAACATATTCACCTCAAGGGTGATGTCAACAGTAATAACTCATGCTATCTATATTCAACTGGACATATGTGCCTAGATCTTTCCTCACCACATGATGCTTGCCAAAGGAGAAAAATAAAAATGAATAGAAGGAAAACTTTGACTCTTTGCATAAAAGTAAATACATAAAAGTAAAAGATAGGCCCTTTAGAGAGGGAAGCAGAGGTTGCCATGCGCCTATTTGTTTGTATGCTCAACCCCTTAGTGCAAAAGAACATCACGTTGCATTGCTCCTTGTGATAGCGACCTTTACTATGCAGTCCGTCGCTTTTATTCTTCACCATCACAAGTTCGTGCGACACTCAATTTTCTCTTACACTAAATGATCTCACACTTTTATAGGCAATTTTTATTGCCTTTTTGCACCAATGACAACTTACTTGAGGGATCTTTCTCAATCCCTAGGTAGGTATGGTGGACACTTGAAAATAAGATTTGGGTTTAAGGGTTTTTGGATGCACAAGTAGTATCTGTACTTAGTGCGGATTTTTTGGCTAGCAAAGATAGGGGGCAAGCCCCACATGTTAAAGGATCTATGACAATATGACTTCTATGTGAATATAAACAAACATAAACCATTAAGTTGTCTTCCTTGTCAAACGTCAACAATTTTGGCATATAATATTTTGACGAGGGCTCACAATCACAAAAGATTTCTAGGATAGTATATTTATATGTGAATCTTCTCTTCCCTTATTAATTCTTCCATGAGTTGCATCATTGACTAATGCTATGTTTGTCAATCTCTAATAAAATTTTCTACTTATACTTTTCCTTATGTGGTGTCATCACCTTCCATAAGATTAGTATATGATCTTTTTGATTTACTTCCTTTCTTTTATTTATTTATTTTCTCTTTTTCTTCCTTATTTCTTTTCTTTAAGTTGCAACATGAAAGTAAAGAAAGCAAAAACTCAAACTAAACTTTATTATATAACTTGCACATGTTTACAAGGATAGATCACTAAGCAAACTCTCAAAGAAGAAATGATCGAACTAAAATTTATTCATCTAAAGCAAAAGATCGAACTAAAATAAGTAAAGGCAAAAAGATAGTGAGATGACACGATACTGGGGCACCTCCCCCGAGCTTGGTGGAAGCCAAGGGGAGTGCCCATACCCGATACTCAGTTCTCTTTTGGTGGTGAAGAGGATGATGGTGGTGATGAAGCAATCCTATCCTTAAGGATCAAGAGATTCTCCAATCGACGGATGACGCTCTGGAGGTGGATGATATGCTCTTGATGCAGAATATTTTCATGAGTGAGAAACTTATTTTGTATGCGAACTATTTCAATGATGCGAAAGGCTTCAATCTCAGCAGGAGTAAGGTGAGTAACGTAATGTTTAAGGATATCTTCCTCTTCCTCCTCGGCTGGCAGTGCTTGTTCGAAGACCGGAGGCTGATCTACGGTAACCTCCTTGCTCTCATCTCCTTCGACGGCTTCCGCGGGCTCTTATCTCTTCAGCTCGATCTTCATCAACCAAGCATCCTCTTCCACGTTGTTGGAGGAAGAAGAAGACATGATGCCTGGCTCAACATATCTGACAAAAAACAACAAGAAAAGAAAACAAGGGATTTCTCCATGATACGGTGATCAATAGGTTCAAGAAGTATATATAGAACTTTTTATCTTGGGGGACAAGTAAAGGGAAGAAAAACAGAGTCCAGAAAGTGTCCCATGTGGGCACAACCCACCTGGGGGCGCCTGGCGCGCCCTGGTGTCTTGTGCCCACCAGGGTACGCTTCCCGGTAGTTTCTTGTTTTCCTATTTTTCTAAATATTCCAAAAGTGACAAAAATATTTTTGCATATTTTTCGGAGTCTGTTTGCTTACCGTATCACGTACCTCCTTATTTTCACAATTCTGGAGTGTTCTGGAAGAACTCTTTTATGTGTTCTTCCGGTGTCATAGTTTGGATAATATTACTTTCAACACTAATGGGCGTACCTGAGATATAATGTTTTACTCATTGTCCATTAACAACCTTTGGGTTAGTACCTTCAGAATTATTTATTTTGATGGCTCCAGACTGATAAACCTCCTCGATAACATAGGGGCCTTCCCATTTTGAAAGGAGTTTTCCTGCAAAGAATCTGAAACAAGAGTTGTACAAAAGAACATATTCTCCGACTTTAAACTCATGCTTTTTGGATTCTTTTATCATGCCATATTTTAACTTTTTCTTTGAATAATTTTGCATTTTCATAAGTTTGGGTTCTCCATTCATCTAAAGAGCTAATATCAAATAACCTCTTTTCACTAGCAAGCTTGAAATAATAATTGAGCTCTTTGATGGCCCAATATGCTTTATGTTCTAACTCAAGAGGCAAATGACAAGCTTTTCCACACTACAAAAAAATACACTTCCGTGATGATACATGTTTGTCACAGTAGGTCGCGTTTTTTGTCATGCATGTACATCCATGACGATTTTATGACAGAATCAAGATAGTCATACCTGTGCTGTCGTAGAAGTGCTCCATGACATTACCAAAATTATCATCACGGAAGTGTCCACTTCCATGACGATAAATCGCGCGTCACAAAAGTGCTTTCGTCAAGGGTGACCGACACGTGGCATCGACAGTAACAGAACACCGTTAAGCGATTGGGTCAGATTTTGGATCCGATAACCCGTTAACAGCCCTGACCAATGGGAAATTTCCACATGTAAAATTCTGATTGGCCGAAGGAAACACGTGTTGCCTCACCGTTGGGACAGATGTCATCCACTCATTGGACAGGAGGCGCCTATGATAGGTCAACACGTGGCACGACCCAACAGTGGCCCATTCCGGTGAAAAAGGCCGGCCCAGTAAAAGTTAGCAGGCCGGCCCATATAAGGCCTACTTGTGTCAGGTCCATTCAAGCCCACGACCCATACGAGATGTGCCAATTCGGCCCGTCAATGGCCCGTTAAAGATTTGACACCATTGCAGCCCATCGTCAGTTCGAGCCCGTTAACAACCCGCTATATATTTGGGCTCAATATCGACCCGATGAGATTTCGGCCTATTAACGGCCCATTCAATGGATGGGCCAATTTTCAGGATGTACATCTTTCGGCCTTTTAGCGACCCATTTAAATGTTGGGCTAATTTCCGGCCCAGTGTGTCTTTCAGCCTGTTGACGACCCATAAATCTGATGGGCCATTTGTAGTCGGACCTGAGTTTCGGCCTTTTAGCGGCCCATTTAAGTGTTGGGCCAATTTCTGGCCCGGTGTCACTTTCAGCCTGTTGATGGCCCATAAATCAGTTGGGCCATTTGTAGTCGGACCTGAGTTTTGGCCTTTTAGCGACCCATTTAAGTGTTGGACCAATTCCCGGCCCTGTGTGCCTTTCGGCCTGTTAATGGACCATAAATGAGTTGGGCCATTTGTAGTCGGACCTTAGTTTTGGCCTTTTAACGGCCCATGCCCTTCATGGTCCAATACCAGCCCGGTTTCTCTTTCGGCCTGCTAAAGGCCCACAACACAGTTGGGCCATTTACAATATGACCTGACTTTCGGCCTCTTAGCGGCCCATGCTCTTCATGTTCCAGTACAAGCCTGCTGTCTCTTTCGGCCTGCTAAAGGCCTACAGTATAGTTGGGCCATTTGTAGCCCAAACTTAGTAACGGCCTGTTAACGACCCGGGAGGTAAGAGGGCCGACCATTAACTTTCGGCCTAGTAACGGCCCATTAACTTAATGGGCCCACTAAAGTTCGTTCATGTCTTTAGGCCAAATTAGATAATTTGAGCCCATTACGACGAGCAATTATGCACAGGACCAAAACCAATCAAGCAAAGGTACGACATACAGGGAATAACGTTGCACATCCAGCATATATTACAGGAAATTACATCCACTGGGCAACCAAAGATTGATGCCAGTGCAAATAAATGAGCAGAACCTAACCATCTACAACGTCACAATCTGCAACCTCAACACAGATGACGCCCATAAGCATGTGGGCAAGTTCTTGCTGCTTTGCTACACTGTCTCTGAAAACATTGATCAGTTGTTGTGTCGCATGACTCTGCACCTCTGATTCATCCACCATTCCCATCATTGCTTCAGCCATTAATTGGTTCACAAACATACATTTATTCCATTGCATTTGAGACAGAGGATACTGAACAGATTCAGATGGCGATTTTGGCAGGCTTGTATTATTGATAGTGGAGAGTGTCTCGACCACTTCATCATAACATAAATTAGGACGGGAACCAAACAGATTAATCATGAGTTATTGCCATATTACCTGGCCTAGATTTACTAGAAAGAAACAATGGGGTTGCCTTGCTGTTTTCAGAGTTTGTTTTCTTATCTTCAGCAGCCTGCACAAAATTAACACACTAGCATTGCTATCATTGGCCAAGTCAGATAATAGGAAAGCAACATTGACACAACGAACGTTTGGGCAACTAGCCTACACCAAATTAACACAATATGGCACGGCATCATCAGCCAGGTAAGGTAATACGAAAGCAACATTGACACAAATGAATGGGCAACCAGAGAAGCACTACAATTCAGTAATGTGCGTGATATGAGATAGTACATTCATGCAGGTCAGTATGCAAAACTACCAGGCAGTTTTCCTTACAAAAATCAACATTGGCGCCTTTAACATTTTGCTACAACTAATTTTAGATCAGATAAAGGTTAGATTCACGCCGAACAACAAAATACATGCTGATGTAAAAATATAGTGATATACAACAGGTACTTACATCAGCATTGGAGCACAGAGAATTCCCGCAAGATATGTTCCTCGAATATGATCCCAATGGAGGAAGTCTTGTATCATTTAACCTTATTTTCTAAAAGAGAGATGGGTAAGAAACATGTAGAAAATATAATCTGAATGCTATAAAATTTCATGATGCGAGGATACGCACACGCTTCTTAGAATGGAGTTGACATTCTTTTGCTGGACTGGACCGGACTAGTTCTTTGGCCACTGGAATCTGATTATTATCAATGGGAGTTGGGTTTCTCTGTGTTGGAGTAGTATCCATGAAAAATGGAGTTCATTTATTATCTCCTGGCATTTGGATCTTTTGCAAAGACCTGGTTTGTAACCCTTCAGATTCTAACATAGCCGTCTTCCCCTTGCATGCCTTATATAGAAGAATGGTGATTCAGTTATAAAACATGCTACAACAGAGATAGATTAGGTACTGAAGAATAGAAAGGCATGACATATTGACATGTATTCCCTCCATCCGGAAATAAATGGATGGGTCTAGGCGTATTTCAGTTCTAGATACATCCAGTTTTACCCATTTCTGTGACATTTAATCCGGACGGAGGGAGTATGATGTAAGAGCTAGGGATATGACAGGACAACACAGTAAAAAAACACTGAAAAACCCACTGCAGAACCAAAGTATTCAAACCCAATTATATGAGATAGTACACTCATGCAGGTCAGGATGCAAAACTACCAGGCAGTTTTCCTTGCAAAAATCAACATTGTGGCCTTTAATCATACATTTTGCTACAACTAAATTTAGATCATATAAAGGTTGGATTCACGCTGATTAACAAAATACATGCTGATGTAAAATATAGTGATATACAACAGATACTTACATCTACATTGGAGTACAGAGAATTCCTGCAAGAATCTTTCCTCATAAATGATACCATTGCAGAAATTCTTCTATCTGTTAAGCTTATTTTCTAAAAGAGAGATGGGTAAGAAACATGTAGAAAATATGATCAGCATGCTATAAAATTTCATGATGCAAGGATACGCACACGCTTCTTAGAATTGAGTTGACATATTTTTGCTGGATTGGAGCGGACTAGTTCTTTGGCCACTGGAATTTGCTTATTATTAGTAGGAGTTGGGTTTCTCTATGCTGGAGCAGTATCTATAAAAACTGGAGTTGGTTTATTATCTCCCGGTGTTTGGATCTTTTGCAAAGGCCTTGTTTGTAACCCTTCAGATTCTAACATAGTCGTCTTCCCCTTGCATGCCTTGTATAGAAGAATGGTGCTTTAATTATAAAACATGCGACGGCAGAGAGATGGAATAGGTACCGAAGAATAGAAAGGCATGACATATTGACATGTATTCCCTCCATCCGGAAAAAAATGGATGGGTCTAGGCGTATTTCAGTTCTAGATACATCCTTTTTTATCCATTTCGGTAACATGTAATCCGAACGGAGGGAGTATGGTGTAAGAGCTAGGGATACGACTGGACAACACAACAAAAAAACACTAGTTGAATGTAAAACTGTATGCTAGCGGAATACGTACAGAAATAACTAAGGCAACATACACGTGTATGATTGGGAAAATAAGATGGCATTGCAATAGAGCACTAGAACAACACTTCAATGTAAAAAAACATGGTATGGTAGACAGATGAAGTACATACTAATGAATAACAATGCATAAGATATTCAGAAGCATGATGTCCAAATTAAGCAGATGGCATTGCAATAGAGTAGAATGACAGTACTTGAATTTGAAAACATGTTATCATGAATGGAATATGTACTGAAAAACAGGAAGGCATGACATATTTACATGCATGATCAGTATGCTAAGCACATGGCATTGCAATAGAGTAGATACACTCCAGGACATTATATGCATGTTGTACCCATATCACAGGCCAAGTTAGAGCAAGGACCTTGCGGGGTGAAGAGGGTTCATCATCTTTCTGCAAGTCTTCTAAAGAACTGCCTTTACATGTTCCATCATATTGGGTATCATTGACATCAAGTTTATTGGCCTTTACATTGCTCCGTGAGGTTCTTGTGGATATATCAGTGTGTGCAATTATATCTGAAATGCATGGAAGACAACTAGTAGTTAGATTTATGTAATGAGTGCCTGTAGGAGACGACATAAATAGTAGGAATGGGGTTAACTAGCAGCAACATGTCTCATAAACTAAAGGGAGAACACAGATGAAAGCTACAGAATATGTATCGTTTGTACTCAAGATTAACTAGATGGCACAAAAAAGTATTAAAGAACAACATAGGTAATACTATAAGTGGTATAATACTATAATCACCAGCCTGTGGGATAGCATTGGCTGATGGATGATAACTATGGAACAGTGTTACCTAAAGAACAAGTATCTTAGCTGAACTATGGAACAACGTTAACTCCTGAACAAGACCTGTAAGAGACCAACATGAATATACAATGAAATGTGATGATCTATTTTCCATGCTTAGATGAATAACAAAGCCATAAATGTTGCACACAAGTAAGATGAGGGTACAACCTATCTGGCTGCCATCCATAGGATTGAGCATCATGTGCTGACTTGTCGATGGCCCTACAGTTGTTGTGGCTGTCCATGTCGGGCATGCGCATTCGATGTAGGGAACTGTTGAGAGGGGACTATAGCTCCCTTCTGGTGTATGCTTCCCTTGTTGGAGCAGCTACGGTGAGTCGGAAGACGATGTGTCTGAAGATGCAGATAACGCATAATGTTAAGAACGACATATCTCTTTGATCTGAAGAAATACACTAAGAGATCAACAACAAGGTACGAGAGTGGTCACACGTCTGTTGACTGAAGACTAAATTGGGGTCACACGATTTTATTTTATTTTGGTACTGTCCGATCTACGCCGGATGGCTGGCCGTCTTGTGCCTCTCGGCTGACACTCTTTGAAATCTTCCCCAAAGAGCCAGCGACCAACGACAGAGCAGCCTGCCTCCGCCGTCCGTGGCCCCGGCCAAAACCCCGATCCCCGCCCCACCGCACTGCCGTGGTTGCACCGCCCCCGGGCCAATCCACAAAGACTCCCCGTCATCCAGATCCGGCGGTGGCAGTACCTTCAACCCACGCAACTCTAAAAGATAGCCATCTAAGCGGCTGCTTTCGCAGCGAACTTGTGGCCCCGCACCCTTACATTAGACACCAGCCAACCGGCAGCCTAGGAGCTCCGCCGCCTCGAGGGGTGCTGCTTCCCATTGGGAATCGATTGGCCCAGAATAAAAATTCAGACAACTGATGCCTAAATAAATTGATTTGAGATGAGGGTGGGACCTATCTGGCGGCATGGTGAAGTAGGCAGGTCCAGCTGCTGAGTCGGTGAGGCCGGCGCGGTTGTGGTGGCGATCGACGGCAAGGAAAGAGCGATGTCGTGATGGTCGACGGCTAAGCGGAAGCAGCGCCAGGACTCTAGACGGATCCGAAGTTGGAGCCGCTCCGGTGCCGTGAACAACGGCGGGGGTGAATCGGCTCCGGTACGGTTCACGCGGCCGTCGTCGAGGCAGCACCAGCAGCACGGAGTAAGAGGCACATGGCCCAGTGCACGACGACAAATGGACAGCGTCTCCGACATTAGGGAGGAGGGCGGCTATGAAATTGGTGCGATGGGGGCGCCATGGAGGTGGGGCTGAGGTTTCGCGGCTTGGGAGAAGGGAGCTTCCCGGGGAGAAGGTGATTTGGCGCCCACGAGGTATGAATGGGGGCGGGCGGGCGGGAATTGGGAGGGGAGTGGAACCATGTCTTACAGACGCATTTGTCTGAAATGTGAGGGGGAGTTACTGTTCTACCCTTGCCTATAGGCTTCTCGGCTTGGGTCTGTGTACTGAGGGTCGGGGATAGTAGAGTAACTTTGCTTCTCAGCAAATAGTGGGCGGGAGCGATTTCGGGCGAGGAGGGCGTGTTTTGAACTATAGTGGGCGCGAGCGATTTCAGGCGAGGAGAGCGTGTTTTGAAATAGTGGGCGCGAGCTATTTCGGGCGAGGAGAGCGTGTTTTGCCGACCATGGTTTATGAATTATTTGGCACATGTCATTTCGGCCGAGGAGAAGGCGCGCTTGGATGAAGTTACGAACCTACCCTCGATGTACAACGGGCCAATTGATACGTGTCCCACATAGGACGGTAATTTCGCGTCTCCCATTTATTTGCGCGGGCGAATTCCACCGAGCAGAGAGGATGTTTAATGGTTCGTTCAAATTTTGGGAGAACGAGCATCCACGTCTACCTTACCAAGTCGATTCGGATCAAATTTTGAAATATTAGCTTGCCACTTCTTTTTTAGATGGAGAGATGATGCTCGGGAGTAATGTGTTTTTACATGCTCGTTGCTAGCGTTTTACTATATGACAAATAGTTGACCCACTCAAAAACGCGAATCAAACCCAAAATGAAATATCTCGATTCAATTAAATAGCTCGTTCAATAGGTCAAAATAGTGAACTAAATCCAAAATTGAACACCTCGATCGAGTAGCATGTTGTACAGTATTATAGTACTCCATGAACATGTTGAAAGTCAAATTAATGAACTTGTTTGATATACGCATATATCCGTTCATGTGTGGATTGCAGACAACATGTTCTCCAATTTAAATATTTGAATGCAAGTTTATATCGAAACATGGTTTATATCAGTCTTTGATGCATAAAACGCGACCTCCCCCTCTCCCGGACTCCTGTTCTCTATCTCTCTCTCTCTCGCCGACAATCTTCAATTCTATCGCACGCATCCGACACAAAAACCTTGTTGGTCCCTCTCCCTTTCTCTCCATCTCTCTCTCTCTCTTTGTGTGTGTGTGTGGGGGGGGGGGCTCTTTCTAGTTCGCATGCATATATACACCAAATATAGGTCTCTCTCGCACACTATGTATGATACTATAGCTAGTCCAAGCTAGATATCTTGGGTGCACTCATCGTACGCACACAAATTCCTTGGCTCTTTGCCCGTAACTCTCTCACGCACCACTATGTCGTCTCGGAGCTCTTCCCCCCTCTCTCAAACTCTTCATCCACCTGGGTCACACATACACATGAATATCTCACTCGCACTCGATAGGCCCATCTAAAACTCTATCTCTCCCCCTCGTTCTCTCTCCATCTCACACGCGCACACACACAGTCTCATGCCCAGCTAGTCAAGTATGATGGTCTCTCACTCAATTGTAGGCACACGCAGTCCCCCCTATATGTATATGACTAGCTAATCTTGGTCTCCATCACAAACATGTGCATGGTCTATCTCGATTTCTCTCGGGGCATCTTTCTATCGCGCACACACTCCCTCGATCTTCCACCCATATAGTCCCCTCACGATCTCGACGGGATCTCTCTATCACAAACACACCCTCTCTCCCTCCCCATGCGTCCATGCCATCCATGTGTCCCTCTCGACCTTTGTTCCTTGTTGGCTAGACCTCTATTGGACATGTGCTACAGGGGTGTCTCTCTCCGTTGCAAACAATCACACACTAGCTATCTTCATGTATCTCCTCGCCTCACTTTTCCATCTCAGAGATGCATGCGTGATATGTTTGCATATGAAACGAAAAAACACACACTCTCTCTAATTTATTGTTTGTTGTCACTTTCTCTTTCACACACATAATCTTTTTGCACACTTACTCATTCTCCTTCACACACACTTGATCTATCTCGACTGAGGCACTCTCCTCGGTCCATAGCATATAGATTTATTGAAAAGTCAAACATCACAAAGTTTGACCATGTACGCGGAGAAAAAGAATTACATCTAGTACGGCAAACATATACCATTAGATTCACCATGAGATGTAGTTTTGTATGATGTATCTTTGGTATTGTAGATATAAATAACATTTGCGTAAACCTGATCAAAGTTTCCAAAGTTTGACTTCTAAAAAATTTACATGCACTGCATTATCGAGCGGATGGAATATCTCTTTCCCCCTCTTAGCTATATGACGCACCACTCAGCCTTATCGGGGCTCCTCAATCTCTCTCAAACTTTATTGGTCAGTTTGGTTCGTGACCTGACCCTCATGCCTTGATGGCCGGTACTGCCTGGTGTGGACGTGAGATGTAAAATATTTCTGCCTGGCCAGGCTTGTGTGGTGCTGAAGCGTTTGGTTCATGCCTGGGCCAGGCAAAGCATCAACGAACCATCAATCAATCCATGCATCAATTATTTAATGCTAATATCCATCCACCTTGCTGTTAGCCTCGTGGCCACACGACCAGGGACGGCCAGGCGTTCAAAATCGGTCGCCTGGGCGAGGCTACTTGCAGTGTCTGGAGTTCAGCCAGGCTAATTAAAGTGCAAGGGAACCTAGGCCAGGCGGGCTTTCTTTTTCACAGGGTAGCAACCAAACAAGCGTGCATGAAATCCAGCCACAACCCCAGGACAGGCAAAAGATGCTCAGGACGCAAGCCAAACTGGCCTTATATCTCCCTTGTTCACACATACACATGTCTCGCTCGCGCTATACATATAGACCCATCCAACACTCTCCGCCCTTGTTCTCTCTCCATGTGACACGCACCCCCCTAAGTACCATAATCCCTCACTCCATCATAGGCGCAAGCACTCCCCCCTCCTAAGTATGATTATCTCTTACTAGCCATCAGGAACACACGTATTGTCTCCTTCCATCCATACGTCTATCTCGATATCTCTCGGGGCATCTTCTATCGCGCACACACCTTGTCACTTGATCTCCCACCCATGTAGTCCCATAACGATCTCTAGGGGATCTCTCTCTGACAAACACACACTCTCTCCTCCCCATGTCTGCATTTTCTCCGTACGTCTCTCTCGACCTCTCTCCCTTGTTTGTCAGACCCCTCTTGGCCACGTGCTAGGGGTCTTGCTCTCTCGGTTTCAAACAACCACACACTATCTCCTCACCTTGCCTCCATTGTCAAAGATGCATGTGTGATATGTTTGCATAAGACATGCACGCTTTTTCTCTAGTTTTATCGTGTGTTGTCCATGTCTCTTTCACACATGCAAGCACACTTTTTTCACTCTCTCTCTCTCTAGTTAGGGACTCTGTCATGTCCATAACCATATGGATGTTTTGAAAATTCAAACATCAGAAAAGTTTGACCAGGTATATGTGGAGAAAAACATTTACATCTGGAACGATCATTAGATTCATCACAACATGTACTTACTTCATACTATCATTTATCTTTGGTATTGTAGATATAAGTAATTTCTTTATAAACTTGGTCAAAGTTTCAAAAGTTTGACTTAAAAAAATGTTGGAACTACATTATAGAACGGAGGGAGTAGCTCTTTCTGTCTCTCTCTCTGCTATCTCTCACGGGCCTCCCCTCTCACTCGAACTCTCTATACCGACGGATTATACGCTCACTGTGTCAGTGTATATCTCCGTATATTGTTTAGTTGACCGGTCAACCAATCCACATGCTGCCTTGTCAGCTCGTGTTTTGTATCTTCGTGTGCTGGCCCATGTGGCAGTGGGTGAAAATAAGTAAACTAGACGCCCATCTGACACGCGGTGAAGTAAACAAAGTTGAAACCACTCGGGGTAGCACCCCGCACTCTAGTAAATTGAGGGCGCATTGAGGACAAACTTCTTGCGCGCGAAGGACACACTCGCGCACAATTCACCACTGCGCGGAGGCATGCACAGAAGGACGCACTCGCGCACACCCAGCACACAACACACACCAGCACACGTGTACACCGGCGTCACCGCCGGTTGAGATGGACGGTGAGGCAGCCAACAAGCGGAGGGGGCTCGAGCCAAAACCGCATCCGGCGAGCCTGGACTTCATCAGCAGCCTCCCTGACGACATGCTGCTCGTCATCATCGGCCTCCTCCCCACAAAATCTGCCATGCAGACCACCCTGCTCTCCCGGCGGTGGCGCCCCCTCTGCCGCCGCGTCCCCCTCAACCTCACCGTCGACAGCTGCCTCTGCGACGGGGATTGCAAACGCATGGCCGTAGTCTCCAAGATCCTTTCATCGCACCCTGGGCCAGCCAGACGCCTTGACATCCGCATGTTCAGTACCAACTTCATGGTCCAACCCAAGTTCGACGAGTGGTTCTTATCCCCCGCCCTAGATCAGCTCGAGGAGCTCAGCTTTGAAGTTGGACGATGTCGCTCTCTGCCGCCGTCCGCGCTCCGCCTCATGCCAACGTTGTGCCGCGCCAGCTTCAGCTCCTGCTATCTTCCCTAGATTAATGCCGCGCCCGCCCTTCTTCTCCCTCAACTAAAGCAGCTCGACCTCTTCAACGTTGTTATCTCAAAGAAGGCTATGGAGCACCTGCTCTACAGCTGTACTGCGCTCGAGTACCTTCGTCTTGAGCAGATCCACGGGTTCATGAGCCTCCACATCGCCTCGACGAATCTCCGATGGATTTATGTGTCTTGCTGGCCCCGCAACAAGACATCAATTGGGAAGAGATCACTCCAGCTGTTCCACGTTACGGTCATTGAGAATGCGCCTTTCCTTGAGAGATTGCTTGTATCGGATCTAGAAGGTCCAACAAAAATCAGGGTCATTGACGCGCCGAAATTGACAGCGTTGGTGTACTCGTCTGCCAAATTCTCCGAACTCTTTATTGGATCCGTAATCATTCAGGTACAACACTCATCTTCTTCTCCGTCTTCTTGAAATTCACATTTTTTAATTTCTTCTTGATGTATTTACGATCGTCTTCCAGAAAATGATTCCCACAAGCTTGACCCAGTCCATGCGCACAGTGAAGATCTTAGCACTAAAATCTATCGGCCCCAATCTAGATCAAGTTGTTGGATTCCTTACATGCTTTCCGTGCATGGAGAAGCTACTCATCGAGGTGAAACATCTTTCCTATAAGTAAACGGTAATCACAACGTAGCTCAATTTTTTTCGTAATTTTCCCAAATTACGATGACAAGTGTAGTGTTCAAAACTGCATCTACACACTGCACCGAAAGAAATGTTTTTAGTATTTTTTCTCACGTGATCACGTGCATCGTTTTTATGCTGTACTACTATAGTAGCCTAGGCTAGTCATAATGGAAAGTAACTTAGACTACTCCAGTAACTCTATGGTTACCCTAAGAGCAAGTACTACCTCCATCCTGGTTTACTCTTCCAATTTTGTAGTGAAAAATATCACTAGCCAGCCAACCCTATCGTATGAGCGAATGATATTGGTACCTCTTGATGACACGGCAATCTTATGCAGCCAGCTGCTCTAATATGTTCTCTTATTTTGTAGATAAAAGAGACCCAAAAGTGAAAAATGTGCTGCACTATAACAATCTCATCGAATGCCTTGATCTCCATCTTACAGAAATTGATTTGATCGACTACCGAGGCAGCACATCTGAGATTAAACTGGCCAAGTTCTTTGTTCTGGAGGCAAGTGTGCTCAAGGTAATAAGGTTTGGCGTTCTCTGGCGCAACAATGAATGGCGTGCTGATCACCGCAAGCATCTAAGCCTAAATGACAAAGTCTCCGCAGAAGCTGAATTTGTTTTTGAAACATCAAGTGGCCAGAGACTCGAAAACTTATTTGCCCATTAGTGACTTGTCAGGGCAGCGGATTTTAGTTTGTACGATAATGCTGCATCCACCTAAAGTAACGAAAGTTCTTACGTAAACTTCCTAGTAATTCCCTCTTCGTAGGTGCATCATTACTCCTAACATTTGTAATATCAGTTTGAAACTTGTAATATTGCCGTGTCCTATTCCCGCGTTTTCAAAATCCTGCGAATCAAACAGGTCCTGAGTTGGTGATGATGTTGTGCCTCCCATCTTTCACCAATAGCCGTCGGATCTAGATCTGACGCATACAAACCAAGCTTCTCCATTTGTGCAAAAAGATGCCCGCACTTATTCCCTATTTACAAACAACTCCTTATCTCTCACAATCAGCCTTATCTCCTCCCCACCACATCTAGAAGGCCGTGGAAAAATCTGGCGCGATGGCCGCTGCCGGAGCTGTCCACCCCCAATCTTGGTGTTCCGTGCAATGCACAGGCATCTACGCACGGGAAATTATGTCGAACGGGGCTAGTTGTAAGCAGGCTAGCTCAACAGCCATGATGATAGTGACTGCAGACGGTGAGGTTGACTATGGTATGCCGAACACGGCACCTATACTCAGGTGTCATCTCCGGCGCAGGGTCTTGTCACTTCACTGTGAGGATCAGCACGTAATAATTTGACCAACGGGTAGTACAGTGCTAGTACTCCTACTACTACATTGGTAGTACTACTACTAGTACTAGTAGCACCACCATCTGGATTTAGGAGTACTACCACGTCCCTCTGGATTTTAGTATTTGACTAGCAATATCTAGTAATGCATGTCACAAAAAATGTACTACTCCCTCTGTAAATAAATACATGGTGTTTTATTCCTATCAGCGAGAGAACTTAATGTTTTTTGCTAACTAGAGTACTAATAGGATTACATGCAATGAACTAAACACTGCATGTCATGTTTGGTAGTCTCAAGTCATTGAAAGCATGCACGACCCACATCTCTCATTGGTTGATATGTCACGAAATAAGAAACAAGCAGGGAGTTAATGCACCGTGCCTAAGTATTTTGGGATTATTTGGTTTTCGTAAGGTGACTTACACAACATTTTTGTTTACATGCATTAACATTTTATTAGTTAAATCAAAGGTTAAAACTTGGCGCAAAATGCAAAGGGGACCAATAAACCAGTAAACATCAAACTTCTCTCGTTTGGCCCCAACTAGAGGTCTGGTGAGATGACTATATTGCACCGGCATGGAGGGGGACACAGCTTCATTGACTTATGGCAACTGCCTTTGGGTGAATGACACGTGGGCCCAGGGGGTGGCTGGCCCACCTATCATATAGCCAAAGGAAGGTGCAGTAGAGGGCCGAGGAGTAGTACGAAATCCTACGCACCTACGCACACTAACCAAGGGCAAGAGTGATCACTCGAATCACAAGATCAGTTGACTAGAAGCTAAGCTAGACCCATGGAGGCGATGAGCACGAGCATCAGCCGGCTGTGCCAGATGGTCCACGACGCCGGCCTATGGCCCGGCACCGAGGAACATCTCTGGGTAGTATTGCTTGAGGCCGCCAGGGCGAGGGGCCGCTTGGACGACAACTTCGTCTCCTTGTTCGACGAGGTCCTCATCAGTTTCCTCGACAGGTTCACCGTCGTCAAGAAGCTTGCGGACGACTTTGACGTAAGCCTCTAGCTGACGCGCCCAAGCTCTGCGATGCCCACCACCCTCAACGGCCACTATGGTGACAACCTCTTCGTTGCACTGGTGGCCCTGCGACTGCCCGTCGTCGTGCCGGAGAATGTCCACCTCGAGGTCGCGCTCGCCGCGCAGCGCCTGGCGCAACAAGACACCATCGACATAATCACCCACGTCTACACGCAAATCATCCACAAGGACTACTACATGCAAGAGGAGGACGATAGGACGCTGGCCTTCTTGGACCGCAGGGCAAACTTGGACGGCATTGTTCAGAAGCACGTTGAGCTCGCCGCCAACGCCGCTGCTCCTCACACGTCGGTTGGTGACCGGACGCACTAGGGCGTGAGGATGTCATTGATGGATCTGTATGTATTTTTATCATTCCGTCAAATCCATGTAGCAGTATATGATACTACAATAATTATCTTACCTTTCGCATCAACTTCTTAATTTTCGTACGTACTCCATGCATGAACGGCACCAGAACCAAACTTCTCATTACTCTAGGCAAAATCGTTATTTTCTATCTATCGGTCGCGCCATGGAGCAGAACCAAATTTTACAAGTTACGAGTTCAAAAGGAAAAGCCTGTCATGCTCACGTCGCACCCCCACACGGTTGGTCCGGCACGCTGCTCAAGCGGGAATGCGTGTGGTTTTGCATTTTCACTTACAGTTGGGACTGCAGTTGAGCAAACCGACTATCGGCAAACCCCCACCCCGCCCACCGCGCAATGGCTGAGAAAACAGGAGGGAGAAGAGATGGCTGTAGCACGGACTCCAAGAAAATTGGTGTTGGATGGGACTCGTGTGGGTGGCGTGTGCCGTACTGCTAGACGTGAATGCTGCCCATGCCACCCCACTATATCGAGCCTATATCGAGGTACGTAGAACAAATTTCCTGCAGTCCGTGCTCAGCCCTCCTCTATCTCTCTTCTCAGCTAGCCAACAGACGCGCTGAGCCCATTGTCTGTTTGCTCACATGCGGCCCCACATGTTAGTGAAAACGCAAGAGGACCCACTAAACCTGCACATCTTTCACCTCGACGTGCTGGTGATGAAAAACAAATCCAATAAAGATCTTCGTTGGCCGCTTTTGGAGTTACTCAAGAGCAGTAAGATTCTATTTACAGTTTAACCCAAGATGCACATCTCGTGGCTTCAACTACCACTCTATTTTCTTTCATGACACGACCTGGATGCTGGATGTCCCACGTGTCGGCAAAAGGAGGAAGAACCCGACCAAATCTTCAGTTGTGCTCTCGGATTAGACTAGTTGTGCTAACTTAATTTTTTTATTGTGTACTCCCTCCGTTCCAAAATACTTGACTTCCATTTGTCCAAAAATGGATGTACCTATATACTAAAACATGTCTAGATACATATATACTTTGAAAAATAGAAGGCATGTATTGTGCAACGGAGGGAGTAGAATGGATGCAAGTTTTTGTATTGGGAAGAAGAGTACATCCATATATTGATAGAGCACAATTTAGTAGATGTTCTATCACTTTTAGCTAGCACAGAGGCTAGAGATGAGATTAGTGCACTTGTTGATACTCCTACTAGAATAGAGGCTAGACATGAGACTGGATGCGAGGAAGCAACATCTACTTCTTTACACTTGAAGAAGAAAGAAGCATGCAAGATCGAGCCTCCGCAGATCAACAATGAATGCATTGAGAAGGCACTAATCCAACTTACAGGAGTAGTAAAATGTATTCTTGTGGTTCTTGTTTTCTTTGGTTCTGCTTTTCTATTCAAAATTATCGTTGGAGTTCGTGGAAAACGGAGGTCCATTTGGGGTCATGCGTTGGAGTTGGCCTTACAAGTGGGACCACAGTTAAGGAAACTGACTATCGGCAAACCCCACCTCGCCCGCTGCGCGATGGCTGAAGTTAGAGAAACGACGAGGTTGAAGAGATTGCTCTAGCACGGACTCCAAGAAATAATATGGTGTCAGATGGATGTCGTGGTGGTGGCATGTGCCGTACTCCTGGACGTGAATGCTTGTTCTGGCCCATGCCACCCTACTACTACTACTACTTACTCCTACTATATAGTACTAGTATCGAGGATTCGAGGTGCTGATTATGTACAACAAACACATTAACATATGGCTACAGTAAAAACACCCGCCCGACGCGCGAAGCATGTGAAGCTAGTACAAATAGTGTACTACTATTGTTGATTGGCCTCATCCGATAACCTGTTGCAATGCATGTACAATTATGTATTCGGAAAATATTTTTTTGCCTCATCGCACCACTCACTCAGAGAAGCGACTAGAAAGGCATTCATAAATTTAGTAAGTTTATCACAGGCATATCATTTTATTACATACAACAGGTCATCAATCCACATCGACAACGAGGATACATTATAAATACTAAAGTTTTCACCACACAACAAATAACAAGCAATGAAATGAACTTCAACTCAACCATTCCTCGGCATTGGAAACGCTTGCTTTGAACCACAAGTGATTCTCTGAGACGGGCCATCGATTGTCGATCTGGAAACCAACGCAGGACTGATCATCCAGGCTGAAGCGGCCTACTATATCAGTACCAGGGTAGGGAACCACCCAAATGTCCGAGGTATAGGCACAGTTGCTTCTCATAAATGGTACTGTTAACGTTGTGTCAACAGCAGTTGGATCGCCTTTCACCATCATCGGATAGTTTTGTCCAAGGAAGAGCGAGTTTTCTCCAAGACTATCAATTCTGTACCAGGGAGAAGGAGTTGGCGCTAGCACACTAGAATCCACCCTGAATACCATGCAACAGGTGTTGGAATAGGTCCGGAGAGTGCGACCATGGGAGACTACACCTGCTTCCTTAGCAGTAACATCATCAGTGGGCTGTATACACACAAGAAGAGGTGATCCATCGGAATTAGTTGCCAGGCGCCACAGAGTATATGGGCGCTGCTCGTCCTCATGCTCGTGATCATCACCATCATCATCTCCCCCTTGGTTATAAATTTTTTCAAGTATAGGTGGTGGGATGTTCACAGGACCTTGGAAACACAAGAAGAAGGTTAATTAGTAAAGGGAAACTTGCTAACCCGCATGCATGTGGATGAAACAATTATAATTATGGTGGAATACAAACGTACCGAAACTACGAGGATGCCATGCAAAAACAGTGCCACGAGTGGTGGCAGCAAACACAAGGCCCTCGTATTGAATTGCATCACAATACTCATCCGTGTACAGAAACTGATTTTTGAGCAATATCCATCGAGTCGAACCACGAAGGACAACAACAAGCTTGTCGAAGATAGCAACAACTTGATAGTTGTTGTAATTTCAAGAGCGGTTGGGAACTCGACAAATTGCTATCTTCCATAGAAGACAGTTACCATGATCGTATTTGAACGTGCGTACAATACCAGTGTGCTCAACCTCTCGGCAGCCTGCTGAGATTTTTGGAAGTGGAACCCGTTCACGAGTGTACACATTCACAAGTTCCCACTCGCAGTTGGACCCAATGTAAACAACCCAATCTCCATTTGTGCCCGCCCAAGCCTTGCCCTCAAGCGATGGCATCTTAACATCATACGTATCATTATCAAGCGGCATCAACTGGCACAGGGCGAGGCCTCCGTCGTGCCGCCGCCAGTCATCAGGGTCACGGCGAAGAAGATAGGGGAGATCATGCCACTCCTTGACTCTTGGGTTATTTGTAATGATGTTATTAGTTGAGTTGAGAATGGGCTTGAACGAACCTTCCATGCTAGCCGAGGTGATGACGTCACACCGATCAATGAGTTCCTCCACCACGTCATCTTTCAGATCGGGGCAAGAATAACGGGGTCGTTTCCGGCCTGTTCCCTCCATGGAGAAGACGATCGAACAATGGCAGAAGAAAGGGTGAATGGCTGAAGGAAAATGGAGGAGGGAGAGGAAGAGCGTGCGACAGCAGTTCCAAATCGAGAGGGAAAGGCGAAGAGTCGGTGGACGGTTGCGAGTTTGCCAGGGTTCACGAAGAGGCGCCCTGGCCTACACGTCCATTCGGAAATACTCCTACTACTCGCCGTCGTCTCACTGATATGTTGGAACAGGACCACATGTCAACGAAACATGGTGTGTAATTTCTCATGCAAAATGTGATCTGGCCGCGTTGGCCCGAGGTACCGCATTAGTTATTGACCTTTATATTTTTAATGGCGTGCCGATCAGTTTTGAAGCATGACTAACTGTACGCAGAGAAAATATAAACTACTCTACCACTACTCCACCTCCAGTACTAGTAGTATAAACAAGATATATAGGTTGGAGCTTGAGCGCTTTCTTGCTAAGGGCTGCCCACTTGCTTCTCACACTACCACCCTCCCTCCAGATCTAAAAAAGATGGCCCCTCTCTCCCTCCTCACCGGTGGTCATAGAACCGCCGGGGAAGAAAAGAAAGTGCAGCGTTGACGCACTCATCGTCGGCGAGCGAGGTCACGCACTGACGACAAGGCCGTCCTCTCAGACCTAGTGCTCGCGTGGGATGGCCTCCGTCCCCAAGCTCACTGCCGTAGTGTGTGCGGAGGACGACGACCACGAGCGAAGCCACTTCCCGCCGACCCTCAGGTATGCTACCTCTTTTCGAACCATAACCTTGTTTTATTGCCCCATCTGCCACGTCGTTGCATGTGGATCCTTTTCCACTCCACCATCTTCCCAATTTTCTATCCTCTGCTCTGCTGGCCATGCAGACGAAAACCATAATTTGCACTATTAAAGGAAACCCTACTTCATGCAGACTAATCCATGTCTGGGTTGAATAAGGAAAGGAAGGGAGACTGTACTGTCCAAGAGAGTAGGCATCGAACCCGCATCTAGGTTGAAAAGGGGAAAATCAGTAGCTAAGGAACAAGTCTCATGTCTCTTGGTTGAAGAAGGGTAGAAAGGCATGACAACACAATAGAGAATGACCAGGTCGATCGGTTTGTTGTCCTCGCATAGGAAAAAGGTGGCTAAAGAGAACAAAAATGGGATGTAATCCACACATGCTGCCTGGATATTTTTTGCTCTGGGAAACCATACCTCCCTCACCACTCTGCGTCCATGGAGGTACATCATACTGGTGCGCCCACTGTCCGAATGGGCCTCCCATGCTCTTATTGCCACTTTTTTGCTGTTAGTATAACGCCAGCAGTCAAGTCAAGCAATGCTACTGCTAAAGTGATGATACATTTAACTAATGCCGCTCTCAGTCTAATGCCACCGATAAATTTAAGCAATGCCATTTAATGTCACTGGATTATTTCAGGGTTAGCTATTGATTGCAGATGTATTAAAGATTTTTTAGCTAAGGCATTCTAATGCTGTTGCACAGCCTGTATACCAACGATGAAACTTGTTACTACCTTCAGATTTTTGCACTGTTAATGCTTATAGATTACATACCTCACTTTCATGAGATAAGTTAATTTTTTTGTACAGTGTCACCAAAATGCCAAGGCGCTGATGTCATTTTATTTTGGTTAAACTGCACAGACAATTATGAAGACAAGAGGAAAGGTCAAGAGTGGGCACCTCCTCCTCCGGCTGTTCTCTTGATTCGTTCAATCAAGTTTTTATGTTTGATCGATTATCAAGATTGGGATATCAATTTTTAAGGTCCCCCCGAGTTCGAAATGATATTTACCTTGGAGGTACATGGTTTGCAATTTTTTTATACTATCATTAGTTAATAATGCTAGTTACCTTCAGACTTTTGTATTTGGTTTAATGCTCATGCACAACTAGTATACCAATGCTGAAACTTGTTACATTTACATTTTGTATTGTTAATTCTTATAGAAACCTTCCAGTGCTAGAGTTTATTGGAATCTGTTCAGTAAAACCATTGTACTGTACCATGTAATAAACTAACTACTCTACTGTTGCACTAGCCACTGGATTAGTGTATATTTGTAGTATTCGAATGGTGTTGCATTAGCGTATGGACATAAATAAAGTGTAGCAAGCTTTCCCAGATATGTGCTCAAGAAAACTACTACATGTTTTTCTAAATACTAGACATTTGGGTACTTTAAATTGAACCGCGAAAACGTCTTATATTAAGGAACAAAGGGTGTAGAGTTCACTCAAATTATCCCGGTAAAGCTAGTCACACCTTTGTTAAAATTAATGTTCATTATGTTATCGGAGGAGGTCTGTATGTTTGTCTCTAATGCATGTCGACTACATACCTGACATCATGATGTAATGTTAAGTCATTTCCTTTTGTACAGTGTCACTGAATTGTCAAGGCGGTGATGGCATTTTATTTTAGTAGAACTGCACAAAATTTGCTTAAAAGAAGAGGGAAGGTCAGGAATGGCTCAGTTTTTCAGAAAAAACTATGAATGCCTTCCTGACAGCAGCCGCTATTGCTTTATTTATTCCTTCAAATAGGTGGTTAGAAATAGTCTTGCTACCTTTTCCAGTTAAGAAATTGGAATGCTTATATTTGTGAGTCTATGCTTCAACTAGTGCCACTTTTAGAGTAATCACACTTTCAATATCTATGCAAACAGGGATGCTTGATTTTAGTGGAACTGCAAAAAAACTCCAACTGGTTCAACATTAAGAGCATGTTTTTTCCAAACCTTTATATCCAATTGGTGGCACTATGAGCTGTTCATTACGAAGGTTCATGGTTTGCTACTATCTTGCTACTCTTTTTGTACTGTCATTAGATAGTAATACTAGTGGTTTGCATGTGAATTTATTGGCAGGGTGGACCTACATTGGAGGTGCAGGACAGGATTCAATGATTGGATGCTCAATTTCAGTTGTATCAATTTCACCTCTTCCATCACCGCGAACATGGATATCCTTGGTCTGATGAAGAATAGGCGCTATATTTCTGCTCTGAACCAGCAAATCAATTCAGTATGAAATTGTCCAGGGCAAAACATAACTGTATCAGATTGTCCAATGCAGAACATGATAGATGTTAAGCGGAATAGACATGTTTAAATCGAAAATACAAGGTGTGGTATATGTTTACTAGCTGCTTGATATTTGTGCAGATAGAGACGTCTGCCCGTTGCTATTTGGCAAACAAACAAAGTGTCTGCAATTTTGGTTGAACTGCACAAGAGAATAGTATAGTCAATGCATGCAGTGCCATTTGAAAATAGACACAGAAAGATTGGATAGTCACTTCATGGACTGCATAAAAGTAGTATTATGCTATTTATTGGCCAACACTAGGTGCTTCATTGCTTTGGTCTGATTATACAATGGGCATCATTTTGCCTAAGTTAAAGTTTGTATTCCGAAAATAGTCTCGCGGTGTGATCGAGAGAAGACCAAATCATATTGCAGTGGATGTTTCTCCATCATGTGTGGTTCATTCTCATGGTTCTAGATGTTGGTGAAACCACTTACGTTTGCAAGAGGAATTGTAGACTTCACAAAAAAATTTGTCTTTCAGTCTGTACTGAATGTTGGCCAAGACAAGCATCCATGTTAGTAGGAACAACATATGTTTTTTTCTAGATCTTTGCTTTTGGAGCTACATATTTGTATATGATCTGTGAATCATTGAGATGCATTAACATGTTGATCTTATGTATGGGAATCGTACTAGTTAGTTTTAGTTGCGACGCAAGATCCAAAGTGGCCGATCTTTGCTTTTGGAGCTACATATTTGTATATGATCTGTGAATCATTGAGATGCATTAACACTTACTTATTTCTGTTCGCTCAGTGTTTACAAGTTACTGATCGATCACTAGCTAGCCTACAAATGCGCTCCTGGCAGTTCTATTTGTGAGCAAGATGCAAAGTGGCAGTTTTTTGAATAAAAATGCCTACCTCTGCAGAAACTGACAAGCTACACTATCGATCCTACACGGATAAAAATGCCTACCTCTGAAGAAGTTTAAGCCTAATTAATTCCGTGAGCAAAGCAGCAAGACCAAGGCATGGCAATAATTAACGACATGCAGAAGTTTAAGCCTAATTAATTCCAACGATTTAAGTGGCTGCATGCGTGCCCTCGGCTGTGACTCGTTTCATGCTGCTTTGCGTACTACCTGCGAGCGATTCTGAGTGCCTGCATGCAGCCGGCCGTAATTAAGGCAGCTAACTGATGCAAAAAAAGATACACTTTAATTGTTGCGGGCTTTTTAAATCCGTGGAATCATTATTGACAGGGAGGGAGATGATCCGAGTGCACTCATTTGACCGCCATGCCGGCGTGCGACCCAGACAGGACGGGATGACACAGTCATAATTTCAGTTTCTCTAGTTTTCCACGGCAAGCTAGCGCGCTAAGCCATTATGCATTGAATTCCGATGATCGTCGCGCTACCTTCCGCCTATAAGTACTGCTTCCTGGCCTTCTCCGGTGCCACCATGACCCAACTCTCCATATCCTCATAAGCCCCCACCGGCCCGACGTCGCTTGCCACATCCGCCATGCCCCCGCCCGTCCGTGGTAGGCGACGCCGGAGGCGGTCACCGCCGGAACTAGTGTTCGGGTTTTCACCGGAAGGCAGACGAAGGGAGGAGGCATTCTATCTGTCTTTAGATGGCAATGCAGAGATCGAGGAGTTGTTGGAGCGTGACCGCATGGCGGAGGAGCAGGAGTTTTTGGAGCGCGACCGCCTGGCAGAGGAGCAGCGTATCGCCGATTTGTGCCGCCAGCGGGACATGGAGCAGCAGCGCACCGACGCTCTGAGTCACGAGCAGAGCGCCCGCAACTGGGCCGACTAGGTGGAGGTCGGTGCCCAGCAAATAGCCCTGGAGGCTGTCGGGCACGCACACGTTCGCGACGCAGATTTTTACTACCATCTCGTCAAGTGGGTTTCCTGCTTGGAAGCTGAAGCTTCGGTGGACCACGCCGGCATGGAAAGGGCCAACGCGCACGAGCAACGCGCCCTATCGCACCTCTTGCAATTCTGAGGCGCATGACGCCGGTGGGCGTTTAGCGTGTACCACAGATGGCGGCCGGCATCGTCTAGTTAGCTAAGAGTAAGTTAGTACTTGTACTCTACTAGAGTATTAGTGGGAGTAGATAGTTAACTTGGCTATGATGGTTGTCAACATGGAAGTTCAGTACTCTATATGTGGATCAGACCTATTACTTTGCTCTGAATGTTGAACTTTCCGTTTGAACGTATGGAATGGGCTGTTATTTTTTTAAATGGGTTGTATTTGTCCTCCACGGGTTTAGAGGCTGACTTGTGGGCCTAGCAAGTTGATGTGTACACAATCAGGAGATGATTGTACATGGAGAGGATGACAGCAGGGACCCGCCAAGGTCATGGCAGTACGCAAGCAAGTGCCTCCTTATTTCAAGCCAATAAAAATGGCTCCTCCTAGTGGATTTCTGACATCTGGGTCCCATGCCATTGTCAACGTAGTCAATAAACGAGAGAATTGCACAATGAGCGGCTGACACTAGGGACCCAGCAGCTCGCCCAGTTATTTTTGTTTTGGGTTAATTTGATAAATGCCACTCCAAATCTGGTGTATCCGAGAGATGCCACTGCAATTTCCAAACTTTGAAAAATGCCATTTCATGCCATTTCTAGTGGCATTTTTTGAAGTCTCGAGTGGCGTTTTTCAAAGTTTGCAAACTGCAGTGGCGTTTTTCAAAGTTTGCAAAAATTGCAGTGGCATTTTTCAAAGTTTGGAAATTGCAATGGCATTTTTATGAATCGCCATAATTGGAGTGGCATTTATCTAATTTGTTTTTGAGACGGAAGCAGGGTGTCAACTGGCTGTGCGGGACACTCTAGCCTGTCTAGACAGCCTTTTCTTTTATGTTTACCACAGACCAGCCCAGTAGTTTTTTTTCTTTCTAAAAATGGCTAGCCCAGTTTTTTTTTGTGATTTGTCAAGTAAGTCGCTTTATCAGGCCCGTTGGGCTGCAAATCTTTCAAGACGAGGAGAGCTTCATTCGGCTGGCCGAGAAAATGGCCTATCAGTAATGAGAAATGGGATGTACATTTTTAAAACACATCAAACCGACAATTAGTTTCAAATATCTTTTTTTCATTTCGAGATTTTAAATTGCATTGATTTTTATGCATGGACAATTTATTGGATTTTATATTGATATACATTTATTTTTAAAATCAGTCTGAATGTGACTCGAAATTTCGGGATTAAAAATAGTTCAGACCGCACTGACATATGCAAAATTTCGTATAATTTTTTAACCGTGGCCACAATATGGGCTGTAATGCTAATAAAAAGAATATGGACACCAAAAAACCTGTAAGAATTAGCAAATGGGCTGTAAATTATTTGAAATAATGGCAGATGGGCTATATGCTGTTTTCCACAGATTTGAGGCTTTCCACAGATGGCCTGTATACTGTTGGATGTCCATCCAACGACCATCGTGCTTCTTCAATCTCTGCTCTTCCTGCTCCAGCCGCTCAAACAAGCGTCGGCGGGACTGCCTGCTCCCTCCTCCCCGCGGCCGGCTCTGCTCCCGCGCAGGCCTCACCACCTGACCATACTCCCATCGCTGGCCTAGCCATCCCTCTACTCACCCACAACTGCTGTTATTCTCCGGCGACGGTAGACGAACCAGTAAACCCTCGTACAGTCGTACTCCCCTTCGCATGGGAAACAAAAACAACTACCGAGTCTTCCCTGCCTCCGTGTCGTTCCCTTCCTAGGCCTCGCCGTCGTCCACCGCCCTGGTGCTCTCGGCGTGGCGTGGTCAATGTGGTCAACGACCGACATGCATCTGAAGTGGACTGTACGTGGAGAGGCTGACAGCTGGGTCCACGGCCGCACGCAAGGAAATGCCTCCTTATTACGTGCAAAATAATGATTCCTTCACCTGACATCTGGGACCCACCGAAAGGGCCTCTGTATTTCGTGAAAAAATGTTACCGCCGCTGACAGCTCGGACCCACCAGCTATATCTTGGCACGCAAGGAAGTGCCTCCTTATTACGCACAAAAAAATGAATACCCCCCTGCTAGCTGGGACCCAGTATAGTGGGCCTACTAAGTTGACGGGGACGAAGGGTTTTGTCAACTTAGTCAATATGCATGATTCTAGCTCGACTGACTGTACGATGTCCATCCAACGACCGTAGTGCTTCTTCAACCTCTGGTCTTCTTGCTCCAGCCGCCCAAAGCAGCGCCAGTCGTGCCGCCTGCTCCCGCCTCCCGTGGCCGGCTGTGCTGCCGCGGAGGCCTCACCGCCCCCATACTACTCCCACCGCTGGCCAGGCCATCCCTCCACTCCACTCACCCACACCCCCTGTTATTCTGCGGCGACAGCAGCGCAGCCGAACCAGTGAACCCTCGTACTCCTCTCCGCGTGGGCATCCACTGCCGCGTCTTCCCCGGCTCCGCATCATCCCCTTCCTAGGCCTTGTCGTCGTCAACCGCCGTGGTGCTCTCGGCGCGGCGTGGTTAATGTGGTCAACGACCGAATTCCATCAGAAGAATACTATACGTGGAGAGGCTAACAGCTGGGTCCATGGCAGCCGCAAGGAAGTGCCTCCTTATTACGCGGAAAATAATTATTCCTCCACCTGACAGCAGGGACCCACCAGACGCCCACCAGTATTTCGCAAAAAAAACGTTTGCCCCTGACTGCTGGGACCCACCCGAGGGCCACCGTATTTCATGAAAAAAACGTTCCCCCTGCTGTCAGCTCGGACAAACCGGAAGTGCCTCCTTATTATGCACAAAAAAATGAATACCCCCTGCTAGCTGGGATCCACCTTGGTGGGAGGCTGACTTGTGGGCCTACTAAGTTGACGGGGACGGAGGGCTTTGTCAACTTAGTCAATATAAACGATTCTAGCTCCAGTGACCGTACGATGTCCATCCAACGGCCGAAGTGCTTCTTCAACCTCTGGTCTTCTTGCTCCAGCCGCCCAAAGCAGCACCGGTCGTGCCGCATGCTCCTGCCTCCCGTGGCCGACTATGCTACCGCGGAGGCCTCACCGCCCCCTACTATTCCCACCGCTGGCCAGGCCCTGCGGCGACGACAGCCTCACACCGCAGCCGAACCAGTGAACCCTCGTACTCCTCTCCGCGCGGGCTTCCACTGCCGCGTCTTCCCCGGCTCCCCGTCGTCCCCTTCCTAGGCCTCGCCGTCGTCCACCGCCCTGGTGCTCTCGGCGCGGTGTGGTCAACGTGGTCGAGGAACGACTTCCATCAGACATGGACTATACATGGAGAGGCTGACAGCTGGGTCCACGGCCGCAGCAAGGAAGTTCCTCCTTATTACGCGGAAAATAATGATTCCTCCACCTGGCAGCTGGGACCCACCGGACAGGCCACTGTATTTCGCGAAAAAAATGTTTCCCCCTGACTGCTTGGACCCACCATCTACATCTTCGCACGCAAGGAAGTGCGTCTGGGCAAAAAAAAAAACGATTCGCCCCCCTAACTGCTAGGACCCACCAGCTACATCTCCGTAGGCAAGGAAGTGCCTGACAGTCGGGACCCACCTGGTCGAAGCATACGTAGCATTGTCATTCTAGTCGCGAACGTGTACGTACATATATACTGGTGGATGTAGAGGCGCGCACGTGTCGTAGTAGAGGCGCGCACGTAGCATGTACACGTACGTACAGCGGCCAGGGTGCAAGAAAGAAAATACGGCCACATATGTGTACATACTGGCGGGGTCTCGAACGCCTACTCGCGCATACGTACGGCCAGGGCTCGTGTACATGGCTGGGTCGGAACGGAGAAACAACATCGTCCTCGTGTTCATGGGGAGGCAACGGAATGCGTCGTGTTCATGGTGAGGCAACGGAATGCGTCGTGTTCATCGGGAGGCAACGGAACGCGTGGGAGCCAACCGGCTGGGTCGGAACGGAATGCGTGGTCGTGTTCATCGGGAGGGCTTGGACGGAACAGGCGATAGAAACGAGGCCTGGCGTACCGCACAATGGAGGAGACGGACCTCCTACGTTCGGAACGGGGTCCTGTTGATCGGGAGGGGTCTGGCATACCGCAAAACAGAGGAAACGGACCTCCTACGGTCGAAACGGGGGTCTTGTTGATCGGGAGGGGTGTGGCGTACTGCAAAACGGACGAAACGGACCTCCTACGGTCGAAACAGGGGTCCTGTTCATCGGGAGGGGTGTGGTGTACCACAAAACGGGACTCCACGGGATACTGTTAATCTCCACCATCGACCTCCTCCAGCCTCCACGGGCTCCTTTTCATCCAGCCCCCACCACGCGCTACTCCACCGGCTACTGTTCAACCACCCCTCCACCATCTACTGTTCATCCAGCCCTCCACACCACGGGGTCCTGTTCAACCACCCCTCCACGGGCACCCCTCCACCGTCTACTGTTCATCCAGCCCTCCACCACACCACGGGGTCCTGTTCATCCAGAGGCAACGCCACCGCTCACTGTTCATCCAAACCTCCCCGCAACACTCACTGTTCGTCCCAGAGGCAGCATCGATCGGCTTTAGTTAGCAGCAGTGGCGAAGGAATCGCTCGATCGGGTTCAGTTAACATCCATCGATCGATCGCTCGGGTTCAGTAACGCATAGCCTGTAGTGCAATCGCTCGGGTTCAGTTAGAGCCCAATGCCTCGCTCGGGTTCAGTTAGAGCCAACGTTTCGCACACACGCGTGTACGTGTACAAGAGAAACGCGCATCGCTCAGCCCCCGACCTCCCACCGTAACCGGGAACTCCCAGAAATTTTCCTCCTCCTTGCTTCTACCATGGTTTTTTCCGTAATGGACGGCCCAAAGAATGTCATGCAGCTGCGTCTCCGGCCCGCCCAGGATGAAAAGCCCATTTTCTGTCATGATTTTTTGTCATAGAAGTAGGAGCCCACCACATCTATGATGATACCGAGTTTTGTCACAATTATCGTCATAGAAGTGTCATATGTATGACAGAATTTTTTTTTCGTTTGGCCCAAAATGTCACAGATGTGTCTTTTTTTGTAGTGCCATATACCTTTTTGTAAGGAGACATACCCATAGGATTTTTATATGCTGTTCTATAAGCCTAAGGTACATCATCTAATTTCTTAGACCAATTCTTTTGGGACCTATTGACAGTCTTTTGCAAAATTAATTTTATTTCTCTATTGCTAAGTTCAACTTGACCACTAGACTGAGGATGATAAGGTGATGCAATTCTATGGTTAACATCATACTTGGCAAGCATTTTATAGAAAGCACCATGAATAAAGTGTGAACCACTATCAGTAATTAAATATCTAGGGACTCCAAACCTTGGGAAAATAACTTCCTTAAGCATTTTAATAGAGGTGTTGTGATCAGCACTACTGGTTGGAATAGCTTCTACCCATTTAGTAAGATAATCAACAACAACCAAAATATATGTATGCCCATTAGAGGAAGGAAAATGTCCCATGTAGTAAAATCCCGAAACATCAAATGGTTCAACAACAAGTGAATAGTTCATAGGCATTTCTTGGTGCTTACCGATATTACCTATTCTTTGACATTCATCACAAGATAAGACGAACTTACGGGCATCCTTGAAGAGAGTAGGCCAATAAAATCCAGATTGCAATACCTTGTGAGCAGTTCTATCTCCAGCATGATGCCCTCCATAAGCTTCGGAGTGACATTTCCGTAGGATTTTTCCCTATTCATACTCAGGTACACAACTTCTAATAATACCATCTACTCCTTCTTTATAAAGATGTGGGTCATCCCAAAAGTAATGTCTTAAATCATAGAAGAATTTTTTATTTTGTTGGTATGTAAAGCTAGGTGGTAAATATTTAGAAACAATGTAATTAACATAGTCACCATACCAAGGAGTACTATGAGCAACATTTATTGCAGCTAACTGCTCATCAGGAAAACTATCATCAATAGGTAGTGGGTCATCAGGCACATTTTCAAGCCTAGATAAATTATCAGCTACGGGGTTCTCAGCTCCTTTTCTATCAATGGTATGTAAATCAAATTCTTGTAACAATAGAACCCATCGAATAAGTCTAGGTTTGGCATCTTTCTTTTCCATAAGATATTTAATAGCAGCATGGTCTGTGTGAATAGTTACTTTGGAATAAACAATATAAGGTCTAAATTTGTCACAAGAAAACACCACTGCTAAGAATTATTTTTCAGTAGTAGCATAATTTCTTTGAGCATTGTCTAGATTTTACTAGCATAGTGAATAACATTCAGTTTCTTATCAACTCTTTGTCCTAGAACAGCACCAACAACATAAGCACTAGCATCACACATAATTTCAAAAGGCAAGTTCCAATCGGGCGGTTGAACAATAGGTGCAGAAATTAAGGCTTTCTTGAGTGTTTCAAAGGCTTCTAAACAATCATCATCAAAACAAAAGGGATATCCTTTTGCAAGAGATTCGTAAGAGGCCTAGAAATTTTAGAGAAGTCTTTAATAATTCTCCTATAGAAACCAACATGACCTAAGAAACTACAAATACCTTTTATATCTTTAGGACGTGGCATTTTCTCAATTGCATCAACCTTAGCTTTGTTCACTTCAATACCTCTTTCAGAAATTTTATGACCCAAGACAATGCCTTCGTTAACCATAAAGTGGCAAGACAAGATTTGTTTGTTCACATATCTACAAAACTCGATCAAGATTGCTCAAACAATCGTCAAAAGACTTCCCATAAACAAAGAAGTCAACGATGAAAACCTCAACAATCTTTTCACAAAAGTCAAAGAATATAGCAGTCATACATCTTTGAAAGGTAGCATGTGCATTACATAAACCGAAAGGCATACATCTATAAGCATAAGTTCCAAAGGGACAAGGAAAAGTGGTCTTTTCTTGATCAAGTTGAGAAACAGGTATTTGTGAAAAATTAGAATATCTATCAAGGAAGCAAAAGTGTGTGTGCTTAGATAATCTTTCAAGCATTTGATCAATAAAAGGCAGAGGGTAATGATCTTCTAGTTTCTTTGTTTAATTTTCTAAAATCAATTACCATTCTATAGCCCATAACAATTATTTGTGGAATAAGTTCATTCTTATCATTAGGAACAACAGAAATACCTCCTTTCTTAGGAACACAATGAAAAGGACTTATCCATCTACTATCAGCTATGGGATAGATTATACGTGCTTCTAGAAGTTTTAATATTTCTGTTCTTACCACTTCTTTCATCTTCGGGTTTAACCGACGTTGGTGATCAACAACGGGTTTAACATCAGGTTCCATATTAATTTTGTGCTGACATAGAGTGGGACTAATGCCCTTTAAATCATCAAGAGTATATCCAATAGCAGCTAGGTGCTTCCTTAGAACTTTCAATAATCTTTCTTCTTCATGTTCTGAAAGGTTAGCACTAATAATAACAGGATATATCTTCTTTTCATCAAGATAAGCATATTTCAAAGTGTTTGGCAATTGTTTTAATTCAAACACAGGATCACCTTTAGGTGGAGGAGGACCTCCTAGAGTTTCAATAGGCAAATTGTGTTTAAGTAGAGGAAGTTGTTCAAAGAAAATCTTATCTATTTCATTTCTTTCATGCATATGAAAATCATTTTCATGGTCTAGCAAATATTGTTCTAAAGGATCAGTAGGTGGTACAACAATAGAAGAAAGACCAATTAATTCATCCTTACTAGGAAATTCCTTTTCATGAAGCTTTCTACTATACTTGGAAAAATTAAACTCATGAGACTCATCACCAAAACTAACACCGACAGCTTGTTTCTCACAATCTATTTTAGCATTAACAATGTTCAAGAAAGGTCTACCAAAGATAATGGGACAAAAGTCATCTTGTGGGGAACCAAGAAGAAGAAAATCAGTAGGGTATTTTATTTTTCCACACAAGACTTCGACATCTCTAACAATCCCAATTGGTGATATAGTGTCTCTATTAGCAAGTTTAATAGTAACATCTATGTCTTCTATCTCTGCGGGTGCTATGTCATTCATAATTTCTTGATATAATGTGTAAGGAATAGCACTCATACTAGCACCTATGTCGCATAAACCATGGTAACAGTTATCTCCTATTTTAACTGAGATAACGGGCATGCCAACAACAGGTCTATGTTTATCCTTTTTATCAGGTTTGGCAATTCTAGCAGCTTCTTCACAAAAGTAAATAACATGCCCATCCATATCTTCTTCTAAGAGATCTTTAACCATAGAAATACTAGGTTCTACTTTGATTTTTTCATCAGGTTTAGGTGTTCTAATATAGCTTTTGTTAACCATAGTTGAAACTTTAACATGTTCCTTTATCCTAATAGGAAAAGGTGGTTTCTCAATATAAGCAGAAGGAACAACTGGATCAGCATTGTAAAGTATAGTTTCTTCTTTAACTGGTACCAGTTCTTTGGTTTCTTCTTTAATAGGTGGGTGATATTTAAAACCCTTCTCTTCAGGGAGATCAACATGAGTAGCAAATGATTCACAAAAGGAGGCTACTATCTTAGAGTCAAGTCCATATTTAGTGCTAAACTTTTGAAAAGCATCGGTATCCATAAAATATTTAACACAATCATACTTAAGTTTAATACCTGACTCTTTACCTTTGTCGAGTTCCCAATCTTCATAGTTGCGTTTAATTCTTTCCAAAAGATCCCACTGGAATTCAATAGTCTTGTTCATAAAAGAACCAACACAAGAAGTATCAAGCATGGTTTGATCATTACGAGAAAGCCGAGCATAAAAGTTCTGGATACTAATTTCTCTTGAGAGCTCATGATTGGGGCATGAATGTAACATTGACTTAAGCCTCCCCAAATCTAGAGCGATACTTTCTCCTTCACGAGGCCAAAAATTATATATATAATTCCAATCACGATGAAAAAGATGCATAAGATAATTTTTTGGTGGAACTCCAATTTCAATCATTTCCAATTCCAAGATCCAATATCATGGCATAGCCTATACCATGCCAATGATTTTTCCCTTCAAAGATAAAGGGAAAACCTTCTTCATAACTTCATCTTTGGGTAACCCTGCAAGCTTGAACAATCCACTAATTTGTTCTACATATATCAAGTGCATATCAAGATGTTCGGTTGCATCTCCTGCATAAGGATTAGCTAGCAGTTGTTCTATCATACCCGAAGGAATTTCATATTCAATATTTTCAGTAGGTGCAGTAGGTTGAGGGGTAGCTAATTGTGGTTCTGGTCAAGGTGAAGGTACCCCGAACAAACCCCTGAAAGGATTGTTTTCCATAGTAACAAGTGATAATAAATTTCAGCATACTATATAAATGTTTCCTTACCAAATTCCACTTACCAAAGGCGCTTCACTCCCCGGCATTGGCGCCATAAAATAGCCTTGATGACCCACAAGTATAGGGGATCAATTGTAGCTCTTTTTGATAAGTAAGAGTGTCGAACCCAACGGGGAGCAGAAGGAAATGACAAAGTGGTTTTCAGCAAGGTAATGTCTGCAAGTGCTGAAATCGTAAGTAGCAGAGTAGTTTGATATCAAGGTAATTTGTAACGAGCAAGTAACGATAATAGTAGCAAAAGTGCAGCAAGGTAGCCCAATCCTTTCGAGGCAAAGGACCACTACTAGGGAAAAGCCTAGCAGTAACTCGGGTTTTAGGCCTACTAGTAGCGCGGGTGGCCGTGCTACAAGTACGACGCTACAACTAATGTTTAGCAGTAGCGTGGGCTTAACTGTGTTACTTCTATATCCACTTAGTAGTAGCGCTTTCTTGAAAGGGCACTACTGGTAGTTACTAGTAGCACCTCTCACAGCCTGCGCTACTACTACTATTCCATATTAGATTTCTTTTTTATTTCATGTTGTATTCATACACCTTTATGCAAGTTTTCATACAACAACAATTTAGAGATTGTTTTTACATCATAATGAGTTACTACTTCACTGGGTGAAAGAACCATGGACTAGTTTCAAGTGGATGGACATCCACTTGAAACTAATATGTGGCTCTTTCACCTAATGATATAATAAGTACCATCATCATCATCATCATCATATCAGTAACAACTTATCGTCATAATACATCATTATCATATAACACCTCCTCATGATCATCATTTTCATCAATGAGACATCATATAGCAAGTTGGTCACTAGTCATAATCACAACTTCTCGTCATCATCATCAACTCTAACACATTGTACCACATAATAACACATTCTACCTAGGACCTAATTCTCTCTCATAGGACATACTACCTTCTCTTAGGTAAAATAGCATAAAACAAGATAGGCCCTGAGTCTCCATTATGGAGAATGGAGATTATCCTATCTCCAATTCTTGCCTTTCACACAATGTTGCTTCCAAGTACCTCCTTACGACTGTCCATACATTTTTCCATTCTTTGGTTTTCATGTCTTCACTGGTTTTAGAAATCTGATATGGACAGGTGAGATTCGTAGGATGACCTGTCCGTATGTTCAAAACATCAAGGCGACCATTCTGATAAATCAGATGAGGCACACAATCCTTCGGGATTTTCTATTGAAAAACATAGTAATAACTTCGTAGTTAGAAATGTAGTTCAGTTTTAGAAGAATTTATGCAAAAGATGCACGGATGTCGTAATAGTAAAAAATCTTACCATGGCATCTCCATGGATGTTACCGTAGTTCAACACGTGCACTAGTGGCACGTATTGACCACAATGTGGAGGAGTTTGATAATACATATTGTAATTCTCAAGATCAGTACAAACTGCGATCGTATGATTTTTCTCCTGATAGGTTAATTCTGAGCCATCAGTGTAGTAGGTTCTATCTACCATCTTCCGCACACTCTTTGAAGAATGAAAATAAGTTGTTGATGGAAATAAGCTGTCAACTATTTTGAAATAAACAACATAAATTACTTAATAACTATGTTTGAGAAACTCACATAGCGGTAGAATTGGAAGCGTATCAATAAGGACCCAAATGTCCATATTGTCTTGCTCGATGTCAGGATCACCAAGATCCATGGTGACAAGCATACCCTCATAAAAACCATACATCTTGCAAAGTGCTTCCCAATTTATGCAACCAAAATGGGTTACGCTCTCAGAATTGTACATATTTACTTCAAAATCCATACCATGATAGGTCCTTAGGTGAATTTTCTTTATTTTGAAACTTTCATGGTCTTCAAAACCCATCCTCTCCAAGACATAGCGTCTTGCATGGCATGGGATAAGCTAGTCGAATTGTAAAAGATGAAAATTACACATTGAAATAGTTGAAGTCGTGCTTAACTACAAAAAAACACTTGTCGTCGTTGCGTACCGTGTCAACATCGAATGTCTCCTGGAGCTTAATGCCGAAGCGCCGATCTTCATCCAGGTGAGGCCTGTCGCACAGACCTCGGTCGTCGTTGCACCAGCCGCACTCCCCCGGGAGACTTTCGTCGTCCGATGACGACATTTCCTATGTTCATAATTCTAAGATTAAACTTGTACAATTAAATATATGTACTACAAAAACTAAATTAGATCATTATTATTCATCATGGGCATAATGTCATTTAATTATCTTTCTAGAAATTCCAGGCCACTCGATATTTCCTACATATTCTAGCACAAGTCATGCCAAAATTCACAGAAAAATCCGGCATGACCTTTGCTTAAAAAAGACATATCAAGCGCCTGAAATTTGCTAGAACGGAAATTAATCAACACTCCTGCAAAATATAGGCAAGCACATATCCTATTTGAGCAACACAAGATATACATGTTTTTATCTACATCATATGAGCATTCAAACTTGATGGTCATTGCATTTCAATGGTTGAAAATACGAACAAAAACATTTCAAAATATCTTATAGGACTCATATTGACATGGAGATTTGGCTGGTCTCACCTCGAGGTCAGAGGGGGTCGGTGACGGGGACGACGGCGGGGATGATGGAGGGGCTCCTTGATTTCTACAAAACAAAAAGCCTATAAGCTATCGACTAATAAAATGCATACACCTTGCATAGTGGGGTCCAATTTGAGCTATCAACTAATCAAACCCTATAAGCTATCAACTAAAAATACACTAGTTCTTACTAAAATAAACTAGTTCAACTAGTTCTAATAATTTTATTACTAATTTCATTAAACACTTACTAAAAACAGTAAAAAACTACATTATACAATAGTAAAAAACTACAGGAAAAAACAGGAAAAATAGAGATGTAGGGAGGAGGGGGAGGGAGGAGGAAGGAGGAGGAGGGAGGAGAGAGGAGGAGGGGAGGAGGCCGGTGGGATCGGAGGAGGGAGGAGAGAGGAGGGGGAGGGCCGACCGGAGGAGGAGGAGGGAGGGGGGTGGGAGGAGGGATGCCGGCGGATGAGGGAGGAGGGGGAGGGGCGGCCGGAGGAGGAGGAGGGAGGGACGGTGGGAGGAGGGCTGCCGGCAGAGGAGGGAGGAGGAGCGGCCGGAGGAGGAGGGAGGAGGAGGGAGGAGGGGGCGGCCGGAGGAGGAGGGACGAAGGGAGTACCTCGGTGGAGGAGCAGTGCGGCGGCGGCGACGGACGAAGGCGGCGGCGGACGACGGGTATCAGTGCGGGTGACAGTGACTGAGAGGGAGAGTGAGTGAGATGGTCAGGCACGTGGAGAGGATAAGATAAGGTTAGTACGCGGTTTCATGAGTGTAGCAGTAGCGCTGGGTACGGATACGCGCAACTGCTAAGTGGTGCTAGCCATCTGCGCCGAGTACAAACATAGAAGCAACACGTTTTGCTAGTAAGCGCTACTGCTAAAACTGCAGCAGTAGCGCGGTTTATTTACACACGCTACTACTAAGTAGCAGTAGCGCATGATTTTGTCCAGCACTACTGCTAAGATGTTGTTTATAAGGTTTTCCCTAGTAGTGGACATGCCAAAACGGTCTCTTATAATAAGCAAAGTGTTCTTGAGGGTGCACGGGATTTTCATCTAGTCACTTTCATCATGTTGGCTTAATTCTTGTTTGGTACTTTGATAATTTGATATGTGGGTGGACCTGTGCTTAGGTGTTGTTCTTACTTGAACAAACCTCCTACTTATGATTAACCCTCCCGCAAGCATCCGTAACTACGAGAAAAGTATTAAGAATACATTCTAACTATAGTGTTAAACTTTTGGATCCAATCGGCCCCTTACATAATAGCGCATAAACTGGGGTTTAAGCTTCTATCACTCTCGCAACCCATCATCTAATTGCTACTCCACAATGCATTCCCTTAGTCCCAAATATGGTGAAGTGTCATGTAGTCGACGTTCACATGACACCACTAAGGGAATCACAACATACATACTATCAAAATATCGAACACATATCAAGTTCACATGATTACTTGCAACACGATTTCTCCCCTGACCTCAAGAACAAAAGTAACTACTCACAAATGATAAATATGCTCATGATCAGAGGGGTATTAAATAGCATATTGGATCTGAACATATAATCTTCCACCAAATAAACCATATAGTAATCAACTACAAGATGTAATCAACACTACTAGTCACCCACAAGCACCAATCTATAGTTCCGGTAACAAGATTGAACACAAGAGATGAACTAGGGTTTGAGAGGAGATGGGGTTGTTGAAGATGTTGATGGAGATTGCCCTCCCCAAGATGGGAAGTTGTTGGTGATGATGATGATGATGATTTCCCCCTTCGGGAGGGAAGTTCCCCCGGCAGAATCGCTCCGCCGAAGGGCAAAAGTGCTCCTGCCCAAGTTCCGCCTCGAGATGGCAGCGCTCCATCCCAAAATTCCTCTCCTTATTTTTTCTAGGTCAAAACGACCTATATACCAGAAGATGGGCACCAGAGGTTGGCCTGGGTGAGCACAATGCACCAGGGCGCGCCTGGGCTCCCTGGCGCCCCCAGGTGGGTTGTGCCCACCTGGTGGGCCCCCTCTGGTAGTTATTTGCTCCAATACTCCTCAAATATTTGATAAAAAATCTCCCTGAAGTTTCAGCTTGTTTGGAGTTGTGCAGAATAGGTGGTCTGACGTAGCTTTTCCAGGTCCAGATTTCCAGCTGCCGGAATTCTCCCTCTTTGTGTATACCTTGCATATTATGAGAGAAAAGGCATTATAATTACTCCAAAAAGCATTATTATGGATAAAAACATTATAAATAATAGTAAGAAAACATGATGCAAAATGGATGTATCACCAAGTACTCATCATCTTGAAGCTCATAGTGTTCACTCTATAATGTCGCATAGTCTTGGGATTCCTTCAAAAGGAGTAAGAACAAAAAACACTTGGAAAAACAAATGTGGTTATCATGAGTGCAAAACCAAGTATTAAAGAGGTGATCCACCCAACAAGTATCGTTATCAAGCATAACAGCTGGTGTGACAAAGGATTATGACATGGTATGTAAGCACATAAATTGAGCATAAACAAGGACATCATGGAAGCAAGCATGTAAATGTGAGGTCGTGATGCAAATATGTGTGATAAGAGAACAAGCATCTACCTCGAGGTCATAGCAAGCATGCACAAAGCGCTCAACAAATGTTCTACGATACACATATGTGTCATTCACAACACCAAAGAAGATGATATGTCTAAACACATGGGTCAAGTGCAAGACAATCCAAGCATAACGTTCATAGGGTGTAGTGAAGATAGTGCGGCACTCAACACAATAGAAAGAGCAATTCTTCTGTGAGGCAATCAACGCAAGCATGTAGCAATCAATGGGACATGGCATATGTGAAGAAATGACATTGTTGCAACCAAGCATATGATAGGAGCAAATAATCCAAGAATTGGATGCAACACACAAGGTATATATTTCATGAGGCATGGAAAGGTGAAAATGACAAGTCAAAGCAAGATCTCTAACATGTGTGCAACCAAGTGGTCCAAGATGGCCAACAAGTCGCATGGTGCAAGCAACACAAGTAGTATGATATGCAATATCCATTCTCAAGAAGGATGTCACCTTGAAAGCGTGCCCTTGTGTGTCCTTCACAATGCCGAAGTGCAAGCAAATGCGGTGTAGAAGCGAGTCGTGGTAGAATGTATGAGGTTCACTGTCAAGAACTCGAATGGTCAACTCACATGAAGTGGAAGTCGACACAAAGTCCAAGTATCCTACACATGAACACAACAAAACAAAGAACGTAAGCGCATGGTAGATAAACACATCACCCATTATGATGGTTCTCTTCTCTTCCATAACTGTTAGAAGCACAAATGCATGAATAATATGATGGAACAATGGTGATATTCATGGAACCAGGTATATGGTGCAAAGAAGTAAGACAAGCATTCTTCACAAGGAACATTGCAAAATCTCCAAATATATGCGAGAATGCTATGGGGGGAATCTAATTAGCAAGACTAAAAGCATTGTTGCACTCAATGCATGGTAAACCATCTAGCATGAGAGAGGCAATGCTACTTATTGAGCTTGCGTTGGTTTTTCCCCTGAGGAGGAAAGGGTGATGCAGCATAGTAGAGATAAGTATTTCCCTCAGTTTGAGAACCAAGGTATCAGTCCAGTAGGAGACAACGCACAAATCACCTAATACCTGCACAAACAATCAAACAACTGGCACCCAACGAGATAAAGGGGTTGTCAATCCCTTCATGGTTACTTGCAAAAGTGAGATCTGATAGAGATAGATAAACGGTAAAGTAAATATTTTTGGTATTTTTGGTTTATAGATCGAAAAGTAAAAGATTACAAAAATAGTAGATCGGAAATTTATATGATGGAAAATAGACCCGGGGCCATAGGTTTCACTAGAGGCGTCTCTCAAGATAGCAAATAATACAATGGGTGAACAAATTTATGCCGATCAATTGATAGAAAAGCGCAAAGTTACGATGATATCTAAGGAAATGATCATGAATATAGGCATCACGTCCATGTCAAGTAGACCAAAACGATACTGCATCTACTACTATTACTGCACACATCGACCGACTCCTACCTACATCTAGAGTATTAAGTTCATGAAGAACAGAGTAACACATTAAGTAAGATGACATGATGTAGAGGAATTAACTCAAGCAATACGATGAAAACCCCATCTTTTTATCATCGATGGCAACAATACAATACGTGCCTTGCTGCCCCTACTGTCACTGGCAAAGGACACCGCAAGATTGAACCCAAAGCTAAGCATTTCTCCCATTGCAAGAAAAACCAATCTAGTTGGCCAAACCAAACCAATAGTTCAAAGAGAATTACAAAGATATCAAATCATGCATAAAAAAATTCAGAGAAGATTCAAATAATATTCATAGATAAGCTGATCATAAATCCATAATTCATCGGATCTCGGCAAACACACCGCAAAAAAGTATTACATCGAATAGATCTCCTAGAACATTGAGGATACACTAGTACAATGAGGTGCTATACAAACGGTTTTTAACCCCTTTCCGCGATGGCATTTGGAACCGTCGCCTAGTGAGTGTGGGCGATGGGGGTGTTCTTCCCACACGATCGAACCGTCAGGGATATGCCCTCCTGGCACACACGCTCGACAAAATGAGGTCGTGTGCAACCGACGAGTAATCAAATACGGTTATACGTACAGTAGTGCTAAAAATACAATTATACAGGCGAAATCATTTCCGGTTGTAAGTACATCCCACACAGTCAGACCCCGCTAAACGTTTCCGTTTGTATATACATCCCACATAGTCGCTCCAAGGAAAACGTTTGTGTCCGTAGGTACATCACACACAATTTTCTCCGTTAAATCGTTTGTGATAGTGTTTCCATTTCACACGGTATTAAAATTTTTATCGTTTACATTATTGAATGCATCACACATGGTGTGTAGAAGAAACTGTGTGGCAAAGGCTGTCCATCACACACAGTTTTTTATGTGGTAAATGTTTGCGCCAGGTGGCCTAAGGTAAACAGTTTTCAAGAGGATGTCGTGTGTGATTGTTCATTAATCCAACATGGTTTATTCCTAGAAACTATGTGCGTTGCCTGATGTCATCGCCCATGGTGTTTTCTCAATAACCGTTTGCAATAGAAAAACCCAATTAGCAGGCTAATTATCCTATTATTAATAATCCATTTATTAATCTAATTGACATTTCATATTAAGCACACAATATATTTCATTTTCATAATTGAAATACATCAGAGTACAACATCATATAGATTTAGCACTCAGCTACCCCATTACACACCCGCACCAGCACCAAGTTTCACATGCAACATCTATAACCTTTCGAAATTAGCATCATAGACGGTACATAGACAGATGTATCTCATCTGGAAAACTGCTGAAGTAGAAGGCGAATATTGAGCCTTCATTGATGTTGAAGGTCTTTGCAACTTTAGGCCAGTGCCTGTGGATGATTGACTGTCCATCCTTCATCCTCTTCAGGAACACTTCAATATTGAACCGTGGGTGTTGTATGAATACCTTCCTCGCCTCGTGACCATACATGTGGTTTGAGAGGTAATCATCAGTGAACTATTTTTGAAAGGCCTGGAAACAAGGATGTGCATAAATATCTTGTCTATAATGGAAATGGGGCAAAGTAATAAAAAAGGCAAGGTATAATAGTTAGTACCATCCTATAGTGAACAGATGTCTTCTTCGTTGTTCATGTTGGGGAACGTAGCATGCAATTTCAAAAAATTTCCTACGATCACGCAAGATCTATCTAGGAGATGCATAGAAACGAGAGGGGGAGAGTGTGTCCACGTACCCTCATAGACCGAAAGCGGAAGCGTTAGGTTAACGCGGTTGATGTAGTCAAACGTCTTCGCGATCCAGCCGATCAAGTAACAAACGTACGACACCTCCAATTTCAGCACACGTTCAGCTCGATGACGTCCCTTGAACTATTGATCTAGAAAAGTGTCGAGGGAGAGTTTCATTAGCACTATGGCGTGGTGACGGTGATGGTGATGTGATCCGCGCAGGGCTTCGCCTAAGCACAACGACGCTATGACCGGAGGAGTAAACTGTGGAGGGGGGCACCTCACACGACTAAGAACAATTGATGTTGTTGTCAAGGGGTGCCCTGCCCACGTATATAAAGGAGGGAGAGGTAGGAGGCTGGCCAGGGGGCACGCCATAAGGGGGGAGTCCTACTAGGACTCCTAGTCCTAGTAGGATTCGCCTCCTCTTATTCCTTCTCATGGAGGGGGGAAAAGGGGGAAGGAGAGGGAGGAGAAGGAAAGGGGGCCCCGCTCCCTCCCCTGGTCCAATTCGGACTCCCATGGGGGCCACCCCTTGTGGGTTGCCTCCTCTCTCCCCTATGGCCCATAGTGGCCCATTACTTTCCCCGGGGGGTTTCGGTAACCTCTCGGTACTTCTAAAAATACCTAAAACGACCCGGAACCGCTCCGGTGTCCATATACTATCGTCCAATATATCAATCTTTACCTTCGACCATTTCGAGACTCCTCGTCATGTCCGTGATCTCATCCGGGACTCCGAATAATCTTCGGTCACAAAAACACATAACTCATAATACAAATCGTCATCGAACGTTAAGCGTGCGGACCCTACGGGTTTGAGAAATATATAGACATGACCGAGACATATCTCTGGTCAATAACCAACAACGGAACTCGGATGCTCATATTGGTTCCTACATATTCTACAAAGATCTTTATCGGTCAAACGCAATGACAACATACGTTATTCCCTTTGTCATCATTATGTTACTTGCTCGAGATTCGATCGTCGGTATGTTCATACCTAGTTCAATCTTGTTACCGGCAAGTCTCTTTACTCGTTCCGTAATGAATCATCCCTCAACTAACTCATTAGTCACATTGCTTGCAAGGTTTATTATGATGTGCATTACCAAGAGGGCCCAAAGATACCTCTCCGATACTCGGAGTGACAAATCCTAATCTCGATCTATGCCAAACCAACAAACACCTTCGGAGATACATGCAGAGCATATTTGTAAACAGCCAGTTACGTTGTGACGTTTGATAGCACACATGGTATTCCTCCGGTATCTGGGAGTTGCATAATCTCATAGTCAAAGGAATATGTATATGACATGAAAAAAGAAATATCAATAAAACTTAACAATCATTATGCTAAGCTAACGGATGGGTCTTGACCATCCCATCATTCTCCTAATGATGTGATCCTGTTCATCAAATGACAACACATGTCTATGGTTAGGAAACTTAACCATCTTTGATTAACGAGCTAGTCTAGTAGAGGCTTACTAGGGACACTTTGTTTAATACCAATGGTTCACATCTTTATGTGATTAATACCCATAGTTCACATCGCCATGTGACCAACACCCAAAGGGTTTACTAGAGTCAATAATCTAGTTCACATTGCTATGTGATTAACACCCAAAGAGTACTAAGGTGTGATCATGTTTTGCTTGTGAGAGAAGTTTAGTCAACGGGTCTGCTACATTCAGATCCGTATGTATTTTGCAAATTTTCTATGTCTACAATGCTCTGCACAGAGCTACTCTAGCTAATTGCTCCCACTTTCAATATGTATCCAGATCGAGACTCAGAGCCATCTGGATTAGTGTCAAATCTTGCATCGACGTAACTCTTTATGACGAACTCTTTATCACCTCCACAACCGAGAAATATTTCCTTAGTCATCTTAGGTAACTAAGGATAACTCTGACCGCTGTCCAGTGATCCACTCTTGGATCACTATCGTACCCCCTTTCCAAACTCATGGTAAGGTACACAATAGGTCTGGTACATAGCATAGCACAATTTATAAAACCTATGGCCGAGGCATAGGGAATGACTTTCATTCTCTCTATATTCTGCCATGGTCGGGTTTTCAGTCTTACTCAACTTCACACCTTGTAATATAGGCAAGAACCCTTTCTTTGACTGATCCATTTTGAACTCCTTCAAATCTTGTCAAGGTATGTTCTTTGTGAAAGTCCTATCAAGTGTCTTGATCTATCTCTATAGATCTTGATGCTCAATATATAAGCAGCTTCACCGAGGTCTTTTACTGAAAAAATCTTATTCAATTATCCTTTTATGCTATCCAAAAATTCTATATCATCCCCGATCAACAATATGCCATCCACATATAATATCAGAAATGCTACAGAGCTCCCACTCACTTTTTGTAAATACATGCTTCTCTAAAATTCTGTATAAAACCATATGCTTTGGTCACCTCATCAAAGCGTGTATTCCAACTCCGAGATGCTTGCACCAGTCCATAAATGGATCGCTAGAGCTTGCACACTTTGTTAGCACCTTTAGGATCGACACAACCTTCTGGTTGCATCATATACAATTCTTCTTTAAGATATCCATTAAGGAATGTAGTTTTGACATCCATTTTCTAGATTTCATAAAATGCGGCGCTAACATGATTCGGACAGACTTAAGCATCGCTACGAGTGAGAAAATCTCATCGTAGTCAACACCTTGAACTTGTCAAAAACATTTTTGCGACAAGTCAAGCTTTGTAGATAGTAACACTATCATCAGCGTCCATCTTCCTCTTGAAGATCCATTTATTCTCAATGGCTTGCCGATCATCGGGCAAGTCCACCAAAGTCCACACTTTGTTCTCATACATGGATCCTATCTCAGATTTCATGGCCTCAAGCCATTTATCGGAATCTGGGATCATCATCGCTTCCTCATAGTTTGTAGGTTCGTCATGGTCTAGTAACATGACTTCCGGAACAGGATTACTGTACCACTCTGGTGCGGAACATGCTCTGGTTGACCTACGAGGTTCGGTAGTAACTTGATCTAAAGTTTCATGATCATTATCATTAGCTTTCTCTCTAGTTGGTGTATGCATCACTAGAACTAATTTCTGTGATGTGATACTTTCCAATTCGAGAGAAGGTACAATTACCTCATCAATTTCTACATTCCTCCCACTCACTTCTTTCGAGAGAAACTCCTTCTCTAGAAAGGATCCATTCTTAGCAACAAAAATCTTGCTATCAGTAAAATATGTTGATGAAAAATAAGCACATTGCAGATTCATCAGATAATTCAAGCCACATGGAAAAAACATTTATCCAAACCAAGCATGATTAAGAACTAGGAAATATAGAACTTGTATATATTTCTCATGTATTAAGTGCAACCAAATTCGATTTATTCCTCACATGCACAACAATACAAAATTCTACCCACGACAATTGGACATCGCATTGCAGAATTGAACTAAGCAGTTAACTAAACACCACAACAAATGAACCAAACATTAACTAAGCACCACATTGCACAATATAACATACTCCTAATAGAAGATCAGACAGTTAACCAAACCAAGTATGCTTAACAACTTGGAAATATAGCAATTGTATTTGTTTCTCATGTATTTAGTACAACCAAATTCAATTTATTCCTCACATGGTATACAATAATAGAATGCACCCACAACAATTGAACATCACATTGCAAAATTGAACCAAATAGTTAACTAAACACCACAACAAATGAACCAAATGTTAACTGAGCACCACATTGCACAATATAACATACTCCTAATAGAAGATCATATAGTTAACCAAACAAAGAATGCTTAAAAACTTGGAAATATAGCAATTGTATTTGTTTTTCTCATGTATTTAGTACAACCAAATTTGATTTATTTCTCACATGGTATACAATAACATAATGCACCCACGACAATTGAACATCGCATTGCAGAATTGAACCAAAACGTTAACTAAACACCACAAAAAATGAACCAAACTTTAATTGAGCACCACATTGCACAATGTATAACATACTAGAAGATCAGACAGTTAACAAAAACAAGCATGCTTCACAACTTGGAAATATAGAAATTGTGTTTGTTTCTCATGTATTTTGTAAAGAAAAATTCTATTTATTTCTCACATGGAAGACAATACAAAATTGCACCCTAAAGAATTGAACATCACATTTGCAGAATTGAACCAAACAGTTAACTGAACACGACAACTTAACCAAACAGTTAATAAGTGAGCACCACATTGCACGACATATAGAACATATACACTAGAGCAACAGATTGCATGGTAAAAGTAGATAGCAAAATTGACTAGAATTTGTTAAGGAATGGCAGTAGCTAGCAAACTGAACATGGGTCCTTATAGTGAGCTAATAAGACAAGCTACTCCTCATTGTCTGAGATAAAGATAATGATTGGATCCTTGGACATGGAAGAGGGCGAGGCCTCCGCATCATGGGTGTCCTCATCATAGTGGTGAGTTGCCTGAGCCGCTCCGGGTACCAACCTGCTGGCTCTCGAGATGAGGTAAGCATGTGCACACTGAAAAAACACCTCGTAGTCTTTGTCGAAGGCACCGAGGGTGGGCTCGAGAAAAGGCCACGAACTGTCATTTAAAGCAGCCAACCACATTGCATCGTCGGTGCGCGAGGCATCGATGGTGGCCTCGACGGTGAGGTGCTCCTCCAAGATCTGGGGTGTCATGGGAAACCACGGCCACCTATGGGACCAAAGGCCCCTTGTTGGTTCGACAGGGGGATGTCATGTTGCACAAAGAGCAGAGGAGCGTGGGACAGCACAACAGGGATCACATAGGCGAGTTTACCCAGGTCCAGGCCGCCTCGAGGCGTAAAAACCTACTCCTGCTTTGGTGGATTGATGGTGGAAGGATAGTGGTGGAGCGTAGTACACTTGCCCGGCAAGGTTGCCTAGGGGCGGCAGTGGCTACGCGCGTATGAATGCGTGGGGATTCAACCTTCTAACCCTTTCTACGGTTGCCATGGGCATCCTTTTATAGGTTAAGGGGTCACCACAATGGCAAAGTAGTCATTATGCGTTGATAAGATAGCAAACAGTGCTATCATACCTAACCCTGCATGCTGATGCTACCTCTTGAGCTTGCGTTGGTTTTTCCCTTGAAGAGAAAAGGGTGATGCAGCAAAGTAGAGTAAGTATTTACCTCAATTTTGAGAACCAAGGTATCAATCCAGTAGGAGACAACACGCAAGCCACCGAATACCTGCACAAACAAACACCAACCTACACCCAACGTGATAAACGAGTTATCAATCTCTTCATGGTTATTTGCAACATGAGATCTGATAGAGATGGATACACGGTAAAGTAATATTTTTGGTATTTTTGGTTTATAGATCGGAAATTAAAAGATTGTGAAGAAAGTAAATAGGAAACTAGAATTATATATCGGAAGCTTATATGATGGAAAATAGACCCGATGGCCATATGTTTCACTAGAGGCTTCTCTCAAGATAGAAATTATTACGGTGGGTGAACAAATTACTGCCGAGCAATTGATAGAAAAGCGCAAAGTTATGACAATATCTAAGGCAATGATAATGAATATAGGCATCATGTCCGTGTCAAGTAGACTGGAACGATTCTGCATCTACTACTATTACTCCACACATCGACCGACTCCTGCCTGCATCTAGAGTATTAAGTTCATAAGAACAGAGTAACACATTAAGTAAGATGACATGATGTAGCGGGATTAACTCAAGCAATATGATGAAAACCCCATCTTGTTATCCTTGATGGCAACAATATAATACGTGTCGGTTCCCCTTCTGTCACTACGATCGACCACCGCAAGATTGAACCCAAAGCTAAGCACTTTGCCCATTGCAAGAAAAACCAATCTAGTTGGCAAAACCAAATCGATAGTTCGAAGAGACTTGCAAAGATACCAGATCATGCATATAAGAATTCAGAGGAGATTCAAATAGTATTCATAGATAAGCAGATCATAAATCCACAATTCATCGGATCTCGGCAAACACACCGCAAAAGAGTATTACATCGAATATATCTCCAAGAGCATCGAGGAGAACATGGTATTGAGAATCAAAGAGAGAGAAGAAGCCATCTATCTAGTAGCTATGGACCTGTAGGTCTATGGTAAACTACTCACGCTTCATCAGAGAGGCAATGATGTTGATGTAGAAGCCCTCCGTGATTGAATCCCGCTCCGGCAGGATGCCGGAAAAGGCCCCAAGATGGGATCTCAGGGTACAGAAGGTTGTGGCGGTGGAAAAGTGGTTTTGTGGCTCCCTTGGAAGTTTTTAGGGAGTATGAGTATATGTAGGAGGAAGATCTAGGTCAAGAGGTCACCGAGGGGCCCACAAGGTTGGGGGGCGTGCCCTCCACCCTTGTGGCCACCTTGTGCCTCTCCTGACTTGCACTCCAAGTCTCTCGGGTGTCTTCTGGTCCAAGAAAAATCATCATGAAATTTTTATTCCGTTTGGACTCCATTTGGTATTCCTTTTCTGCGAAACTCTAAAACAAGGAAAAATAGAAACTGACACTGGGCTCTAGGTTAATAGGTTAGTCCCAAAAATCATATAAAATAGCATATTAATGCATATAAAACATCCAAAATAGATAATATAATAGAATGTAACAATACAAAATTATAGATACGTTGGAGACGTATCAAGCATCCCCTAGCTTAATTCCTGCTCGTCCTTGAGTAGGTAAATGATAAAAACAGAATTTTTGATGTGGAATGCTACCTGACATATTTATCCATGTAATTCTCTTTTACTGTGGCATGAATGTTCAGATCCATAAGATCCAAAACAAAAGTTTAATATTGACACAAAAACAGTAATACTTCAAGCATACTAACAAAATAATTACTCCCTCCGTTCCTTGATATAAGGTGTATAGATTTTTGAGAAAAAGTTCAAAATATAAGGTGTATTGCCTTGCACCACTCATTTGGATAACTTTTTAAGGGATTTGATTACATTTCCTTACATAGGGCAAGCTCCTCTACTTTCTCATGTCAATTAGTCAGTTGTAGTCTTGCCCAAAACTTGTGAAATTTTCCCTTCATGTGCATTCTTTAATTTCCGTGCCAAAAACTATACACCCTATATTTAGGAATGGAGGGTGTATGTCTTCTCAAAATAACATGGCCAAAGAAAGCTTATCCCTACAAAATCATATAATCTGGCTATGCTCCATCTTCATCACTCAAAATATTGAAATCATGCAGAACCCCAATGACAAGCCAATGAATTGTTTCATACTTTTGATGTTCTCAAACTTTTCAACTTTCACGCAATACATGAGCATGAGCCATGGACACAGCACTATAGGTGGAATAGACGGTGGTTGTGGAGAAGACAAAAGAAGGAGATAGTCTCACATCAACTAGGAGTATCAACGAGCTAGGGAGATGCCCATTAATAAATATCAATGTGAGTGAGTAGGGATTGCCATGCAACAGATGCACTAGAGCTATAAGTTTATGAAAGCTCAAAAAAGAAACTAAGTGGGTGTGCATCCAACTCGCTTGCTCACGAAGACCTAGGGCATTTTGAGGAATCCCATCATTAGAATATACAAGCCAAGTTCTATAATGAAAATTCCCACTAGTATATGAAAGTGATATCATAGGAGACTCTCTATCATGAAGATCATGGTGCTACTTTGAAGCACAAGTGTGGTAAAAGGATAGTAAAATTGTCCCTTCTCTGTTTTCTCTCATTTTTTTGTTGGGCCTTCTCTCATTTTTTGGCCTCTTTTATTTTATTTTATTTTTTGTCCGAGGTCTCATCCCGACTTGTGGGGGAATCAAAGTCTCCATCATCCTTTCCTCACTTAGGACAATGCTCTAATAATGAAGATAATCACACTTTTATTTACTTACAACTCAAAAATTACAACTCGATACTTAGAACAAAATATGACTCTATGTGAATGCCTCCGGTGGTGTACCGGGATGTGCAATGAATCAAGAGCGACATGTATAATTTTTTTATGAACGGTGGTTTTGCCACAAATACGATGTCAACTACATGACCATGCGAAGCAATATGACAATGATGGAGCGTGTCATAAGAAACGAAACAGTGGAAAGTTGCATGGCAATATATTTTGGAATGGCTATGGAAATGTCATAATAGGTAGGTATGGTGGCTGTTTTGAGGAAGGATATGTGGTGGGTTTATTGTCGGAGTAATGGGCCACGGGTAGGCCAACCCGAGTCCCATAACCTTTCAAGACATCGGGGCAGGCTGCGCCCCTCAAGACCCTAGGGCGAAGAGCCGTCTCCTGAGGAGTCGACGGCGGGGCGGCCGACTGCCCGCTCACGGCCGAGTCCCAGGGACGACTTCCAGAGAAGCCGGCCTTGGGGAGACGGCCGGCGACCCCGACGAACCATGACCCCATCGAGGGGGACGGGGCAGAGGCGTGGCTACTGTGAAACCCACTCCGCCCCTTACCAAGGACACGCATGGCCACAGCACGCCGTACCCGGGAAGATCTCCGTGCGGCGTGGCACTGTTGCCCGGCCGGCCCTGACATCAGCACCACAGTACCAAGTCCTGCGCCCACGACGGCTTGTCTGTACGGCCGGAGGCAGCAGGGCCCACCAGTCAGCAAGACCTCGGGAGACGGCGGGAGGACCGCCAGTCGGACCCGTCGGGAGTCGGCCCGGGGGAGTCGGCAGAGCCCTCCCCCGGGGCCCACGCGCCATTAATCAAGATGAGATGGGGAGTGGCCACAGTGATCGCCCGCCAGGCGGCGGGGCTGTTGCCATGACCCCTTGACCAAGCCTGCGTCATCAGAAGCACGACTACAGTAATCGGCAGCCAGCAAGACCCGCCCGCGGCGGACGTGGCCTGTCGGCTCCGTATCAGACCAGTCGGTGGGGCCCACCAGTCGGCGGAGAAGTCGGAGGTCGGAGGCACTGACGGATGGACCCGTGCCCAGATGGATTACCATTGTACCCCTGGGGGGTAGGCCTATATAGACCCCCCAGGGCACCCATGCAAAGGGTTGGATCCCAGTAGTTCTATACCATACCAGATAGAAGGAGAGAGCTAGCCTTGCCCTCTTCTACCACTAGACACAGCTCAAGGAGCAAACGTGTAAACACTTGAGCATAGTGATCATGCGGAGACCCCGCTGAGCAGCACTAGGGGTATTATCTCCCCGGAGAGCCCCGAAGCTGGGTAAGATTCGCCGGCGTGCATGTCTTTGCCTCATCCCGTTTCCAGGCACCGGTGACGTTCTACTCACCCCCACCATGATAAGCCATCCGTTGGCATATGTCGCTCCAAACCCCCGACGTTTGGCGCCCACCGTGGGGCCTGGTGCACCGTCGTCCGGAGATCTGTTCTGGACGGGAACCCTTTTCCTCCCTGGCGAGCGCAGCCAGCCAGGCACGCTAGGCGAAGTTTGCATCGACGCGCTGGGCGGCATTGAGATCGCCTACGCAGCCAGCTCCTTGGCCGAACTTGTCGGCGAGGTTCGCCTCTCCGACGAACCTGCGTCCGACGCAGGCGCAGGCGGCCCCGAGAACCTCCTCACGGGCCTCCTCGATCAACTCCACGTTTCCGGTGAGCCTGCCGTAGACTTGGAGTCCATAGGCTCCATCGACCCGATGCTGGTCGACTCCGACACCGCGTCGATCGACGCGTTCCCCACCAACATGGTGGTCTATGACGAACCTCTCCCCCATGCAGAGAGCGACGGAAGCACCGTCACTGAGGTGCTAGTAATTAGTCATGGCGAGTTCCCTGGCGGAGGGGCGCCCGACTCACTCGGCGCGGCGCTGCAAGACCTAGCCGCGCCCATTCCGGAAGATGCTGACGCAGAGATGTTAGAAGCGCGCCGCCTTCAGCTCGTCAAAGGCGCGAAGAAGCTGGCCAGCATGAGACGCCTGTCAGAAGCCTACCAGCAGGAGATGGATCGCGCCGTTGGGGGCTCGCCGGCCCCGGCAGGGCCCAGCCGCCTTGGCGCGGTCCAGCAGCGCGGCACAACCATCGCCAGCCTGTTTGGGGCTAGCCGCCCCGTGTACGCTACACCGGCGCAGAACATCCGAGTCGCCCAAGCAGCGGCGGATGAGCTGGACAATTTCGAGGGCGAAGAACGCCGCCTCATGATGGAGCGAGTCCAGCGGCTCCTCGACGCGGCCGCCGCGCAGAACGAGGCCGGCTGCCGCACGGAGGCGCCGCAGCAGCCAAACGATGAGCCGCACCGAGATCAAGGCGCGACGTCTCAGACGTCGGCTGGCGGCGCCCGCGGAAGAAAGGACAAGGAGCCGGTTGTCAGCCACAGTCGGACTCGCATTACCATAGAGCATGACCGAGATGGCCGCCCGAGAGCAGTGGAACGACGGGACGACTGTCCGCCTCCCCCTCCCCGCAAGGAGAGGCGAGTCTCCCCGCCGCCAGTTGACCATCCAACTCTCGGTGACCGCCTCGGCCACCGAGAGGGGGTTGGAGAGAATGATGCCCGCCACCGGATCGACCGACTTCACCAGTCCCTGGCGCTGGAAGAAGAAGACGAGCTGGGTCCGCCTTGTTTCAGGCCCTGCATTCGGGACGAGCCCTTTCCCAGAGGGTTCACGCTCCCAAGAGACACGCCCAAGTATAACGGCTCCGTGAAGCCGGAAGACTGGCTAGTCGACTACTCTACGGCTGTCAGCATAGCAAACGGCAACAAGCGTGTCGCTGTAAAGTACGTTCCGCTCATGCTCCAGGGCACGGCCCGGACATGGCTAAACAGCCTAAAGCCCCGCAGCATCAACAGCTGGGTCGACTTCACCGAAGCGTTCATCCGCAACTTCACCAGCACGTACAAGCGTCCTCCCAAGCCTCGTCAGCTCTCCTTGTGCGTACAAGGTCCTGACGAGTCGACTCGCGACTACCTCACGCGTTGGGCGGAGCTCCGAAACTCCTGCGAGGTTCTGCATGAGGTGCAGGCCATCGAGTACTTCACAGCCGGGTGCCGAGAACGCACCCTCCTCAAGCACAAGCTCCTCTGCGATGAGCCAGAAACCCTCGACAAGCTACTGGTCATAGTGGACAAGTATGCCATGGCCGACTCCTCCATGAAGGCGGAAATTCAAATCAGCACGACTAGCAAAGTAGCTCCTCAGGCTCCAAGAATTCCGGCGGCAAACGCCGGCCGGTGACAACAGCAGGGCGACAACAAGCGCAAGGCCCCGCAGCTGGCTTCCAGCAGCCGGCAGGTCGCGACCGTTGAAGCCCAGCAGCCAGAAGAGCAGCCTCCGCCCAAGCGACAGAAAGGCGGCAAGCCGAACTGGTTGCTGGCCTTCTCCTATGAGCAGACCTTGGACGGACCTTGCAAATTCCACAGCGGCGCGAAGCCGTCGAATCACACCACCCGGAAGTGCCACTGGCTCACCAGGATCGCCAAGGGAGACGGCCTCCTACCACCCCCGCCTGCTGGGCAGCCGCCTCCGCCTCCACCCCAGCAGCCGGTAGTCAGGCCAGTCGGCACAGTACAAGACGAATACCCTGAAGAGCATGGAGCCTATGTGGTGTTCACCAGTGTGGCTGATGATCGACGCAGCAGGCGGCTGCAGCGACAAGAGGTGAATGAAGTAGCCTCAGAGACACCAGAGTTCATGCACTGGTCTGAGAGGCCCATCAGCTGGAGCAGGGCTGACCACCCATAAGTGATGCCGAGTCCGGGCTCCTACGCCTTGGTCCTGGACGCCACCTTTGCCACGGACAAACGGGCCGCGCGTTTCTCGCGAGTTCTGATAGATGGGGGCAACAACATCAATATCCTGTACAAGGACACCATGGAGAAGTTAGGAATCAAGCAAAGACAACTTCAGCACAGCCGGACTGTGTTCCACGGCATTATTCCTGGGCTTTCCTACTCACCAATCGGCAAGATCCTGATTGACGTCCTCTTTGGGGACAAAGATCACTTCCGAAGAGAGCCTGTTTGGTTTGAGGTGGTGGACCTTGAGAGCCCATACCATGCGTTGCTTGGCCGACCCGCCTTGGCCAAGTTCATGGCGGTCCCCCACTACGCCTACCTCAAGATGAAGATGCCCAGTTCCAGGGGAATTCTGACTATGGCCGGCGACTACCAGAAGTCGTCCGCTTGCACGGCCGAGAGCAGTCGGCTGGCCGAGTCCCTGGTAATCGCGGCCGAGAAGCGACTCCTTGAACGTGTTGTGGCGATGGCCGGCAAGCAGCTGGAGATATCGCCCGACCCAAAGGAGTCGGAAGCCGAAGGTTCGTTCAAGCCGGCCAAAGAGACAAAGAAGATACCCTTGGATTCGGAGCACCCAGAGAGGTATGCCGTCGTAGGTGCAAACCTCGACAGCAAATAGGAAGGCGAGCTCGTCGATTTCCTCTGTGAGAATCGGGACATCTTCGCATGGTCTCCCAAAGACATGCCAGGTGTACCGACGGATTTCGCCGAGCACAAGTTACATGTCCGATCTGATGCAAAGCCGGTCAGGCAGCCCCTGCGCCGCTTATCAGAAGAGAAGAGAAGAGTCATCGGAGAAGAGATAGCCCGACTCCTAGCTGCCGGCTTCATTATGGAAGTTTTCTTTCTGGAGTGGCTGGCAAATCCGTTCCTGGTGCTAAAGAAGAACAAGCAGTGGCGAATGTGTATTGACTACACGAGCCTCAACAAGGCCTGCCCCAAGGACTCATTTGCTCTACCAAGAATCAATCAGGTGATAGACTCCACAGCCGGATGCGAGCTGTTGAGTTTCTTGGATGCATACTCGGGATATCACCAGATCAAGCTGAACCCGGCTGACAGATTGAAGACCGCCTTCATCACGCCGTTTGGAGCATTCTGCTACCTCACCATGACGTTCGGCTTGAGAAATTCCGGCGCCACCTTTCAGCATTGCATGCAGAAGTGTCTCCTCAAGCAGCTCGGCAGGAACGCCCACGTCTACGTAGATGACGTGGTGGTGAAGACGGAAAAGCAGGGAACACTGTTGGAAGACCTCAAGGAGACCTTTGAGAACCTACGCGGGTTCCAGATCAAGCTCAACCCCGAGAAGTGTGTCTTCGGAGTACCAGCCGGCCAGCTGCTAGGTTTCCTGGTCTCTGAGCGCGGCATAGAATGCAACCCAGTAAATATCAAGGCCATTGAGAGAATGGAGGTACCCAACCGACTGCTGGATGTGCAGAAGTTCACCGGCTGCTTAGCTTCCATCAGCCGATTCATCAGTCGGCTGGGCGAAAAAGCCCTCCCCTTATACCAACTCATGAAGAAGACCACTTTTTTCGAGTGGAACCATAAGGCGGACGAAGCTTTCCACCAGTTGAAGAAGATGCTGACTACTCCACCCATCCTGGCGGCTCCGACTCCCAAGGAACCTATGCTCCTGTACATCGCCGCCACCAGCCGAGTAGTCAGCACAGTCATTGTAGTAGAGCGCAAGGAGGAAGGCAAGGCGCTACCTGTGCAGAGACTAGTATATTACCTGAGCGAGGTATTGTCGACCTCCAAGCAGAACTACCCCCACTATCAGAAGATGTGCTATGGCGTGCACTTTGCTGCCAAGAAATTGAAGCCTTACTTTCAAGAGCATCCGGTCACAGTGGTCTGCACGGCTCCACTTGCCGAGATCATCGGTAGCCGAGATGCCTCTGGTCGAGTGGCCAAGTGGGCCATAGAGTTGGCTCCTTACACCATCTACTACCAGCCCCGCACCGCTATCAAATCACAAGCACTGGCCAACTTCCTCGTCGACTGGGCCGAGACCCAGTACCTGCCTCCAGCACCTGACTCCACCCATTGGCGGATGCACTTCGACGGCTCCAAGATGCGCACCGGCTTGGGAGCCAGCGTCGTCCTCACCTCTCCCAAAGGCGACAAGCTCAAATATGCACTGCAAATCCATTTTGCCGCCTCCAACAACGTTGCCGAGTACGAGGCGCTCATTCACGGGCTCCGGCTTGCCAAAGAACTTGGCATCCACCGGATCTTGTGTTATGGCGACTCGGACTTAGTGGTCCAGCAGTCATCTGGCGACTGGGACGCGAAAGACGAAAACATGGCGAGCTACCGTTTCCTCATGCAGCAAATCAGCGGGTATTTTGAAGGGTGCGAGTTCCTCCATGTGCCAAGAAACGACAACGACCAAGCAGACGCCTTGGCATGAATCGGCTCTACCCGCCAAGCAATACCATCTGGCATCGCCCTTCAACGCCTCCTCAAGCCGTCCGTCAAGCCTTCACCAGAATCAGACTCCATTTTTGTGCCGGCTCCTCCTGAAGACGGCGGATCCGACTCCAGAGCTCCGGCAAACGGAACGGGGACTTTGGCGGGCGACTCCAAAGCTGCCACAGTCGAGCCTGGCCCAGGGACTGCGGTGGCGGACTCGAAGATTCCAGAACTCGGCCCAAGGACCACGCCAGTCGGCCTGGGGACTTCATCAACCCAGCAAGCGGCTGTTGACTCCATCCTGCCGCCTCCCAGCCCAGCCGCCCTCGTCCAAGTCGCAGTTCTGGTAGTCGAAGAAATAGCAGCACCCTCATGGGCCCAGCCCATCCTCAAATTCCTGGTAAACAAAGAGCTACCAACTGATGAGACCTCAGCTCGGCAAGTACAACGCCGGGCGGCAGCCTATACCATAATCAACAGAGAGCTGGTCAGGCGCAGCGTCACTGGTGTCTACCAGCACTGCGTAGAGCCAGAGCAAGGCCAGGCGATTCTCAAAGACATCCATCAAGGCGAATGCGGCCACCATGCGGCTTCAAGAGCACTCGTCGCTAAAGCCTTTTGGCATGGTTTCTTCTGGCCGACTGCCTTGGAAGAGGCCAAGGAGTTGGTCCAAAAATGCAAAGGGTGCCAGAAGTTCAGCTCCAAGCCGCACCAGCCGGCTTCTGCGCTCAAGACCATCCCCATTGCCTGGCCTTTCGCAGTTTGGGGTCTAGACATGGTGGGACCATTCAAGACAGCACGAGGTGGTTTAACTCACCTACTTGTCGCAGTGGACAAGTTCACCAAGTGGGTGGAAGTGAAGCCAATTAAGAAACTAAACGGTCCGACTGTCGTAACCTTCATCACCGATATCACAATTCGGTACGACATACCACACAGCATCATCACCGACAACGGCACAAATTTTGCCAAAGGCGCCTTGGCCCGTTTCTGCGTAACACAGGGCATCTGACTGGACCTAGCACCCGTTGCCCATCCGCAGTCAAACGGCCAAGTGGAGCGAGAAAACGGCCTCATCTTGTCCAGCATCAAGCCTCGGTTGATCGAGCCTCTGGGGCGCTCGGCTGGCTGCTGGCTCGACGAGCTGCCAGCCGTCCTCTGGAGTCTGCGCACGACTCCAAACAAGTCAACCGGCTTCACGCCCTTCTTCCTCGTCTATGGTGCCGAAGCCGTCATCCCAACGGACATAGAGTTTGACTCCCCACGAGTCACCATGTACACCAAAGAGGAAGCAGAAGAAGCACGACAAGACGACGTCGATCTGCTGGAAGAGGGCCGACTATTGGCACTCAGCCAGTCCAGCATCTACCAGCAGAGCCTGCGCCGATACCACAACAGGAAGGTCAGGCCAAGATCTTTCCAAGAAGGCGACCTTGTGCTCCGACTGATCCAGCGAACAGCCGGCCAGCACAAGCTGTCGGCGCCTTGGGAAGGCCCTTTCATCATCAGCAAAGTACTGGGCAATGATTGTTACTACCTGATCGGCGCTCAGAAGCCCCGAGCATGCAAGAGGGACGACTCTGGCAAGGAGACAGAGCGGCCATGGAATGCAAATCTCCTCCGAAGATTTTACAGTTGATGTAGTATGTACCATGCTACCTTTTGTATTTAAGTATCAAGACTTCGGGCCCCCCGATACGAGCTCGGGGACTGCCCTCTTTTGTCTGTATGATAAAAATTATGCCTACAAGTATGTTACTCTTTGTCATGCCGCTTGGCACCGGGCTCGACAAGTCGGCCCGGGGACTTGCCGCCTTGCACTATGAAATGCTTCCTGCAGTCGGACAAGTAGTGTGTAAACGCCTAAGCCGTCTCCTGTCAGAAGCCGCAGCTCACAGAGCGACTGTACGGTGGGCAGCAGTAAGGTAGAATGGGCATTCGCATGAAAAATGGCTAAGGACTCAAAGCATAAAACATAGCTCAAGACAGCTTCCAGCCTCTCTCACAAACCGACTCTCGGACAGTCGGATTGTCGTCTTCAATCCAACTTGCTCAAACAATCTTGAAATCGGCTAAGTACTTGCTTTCCCAAAGTAGCCTAGCACTTGATCCAGCAAACAGTCTGCAGAGCGGCTGTCCGATTGCCAAGGCAGGCAACTAAGTGAAAGCGGCAAAGGAAAAAGCCAAAAGAGTAATGAGCAAGAAAAGATAGATATACATATTTACATAACGTAGGCCCTTGGCCGAATTGTCGAGTAGAGGTTCAAAATACACCCCGCGGGTGGAATTGTGCGAATTAATAAGTTCTTCAAAGACTACTGAAGCAGATAAAATAAAAGATACAGCGGCAGCCTAGGAGGCGGCAGACGGATTTGGAGGGTCGGAGGCGGCACCAGTGTCAGGCGTCGGGGCAGCCGGCTGGCTAGTCTCGGCTTGATCACCTCCGGCAGCAGTCGGCGCGGTCGCATGCGGCTCGTTGCTGGAGGCGCGGTTGGGCTGAGGCTGGCCGTCTGTTCCGTCTTCTGGGGCCTCCGCCTCGCCTCCATCCTCCGCTTCGTCCTCCTCCTCGACGCTGGAGCCAATCACCTCCGCCGAGTCTTCGCCGTAGTCTGGGTTCATTCCAAACCACTCCGGCGGTACCTCCTCGCTGTCTTCAGACCGCTCGGGGACGAAGATGCTGGTGTCGGTGTACTCAGCGATCGCCGCAGCACGTTTGACGAGGGCATCTTCCGCAGCCTCCAGCTCCGTCTGGGCCTCCGACCGAAGCGTGGCCAACCGGTCTAGATCCAGCCCCGGGTACCACGCCTTGACGAACTCCAAGGCCCGGCGCGCTCCAGCCCGGGCCGAAGAGCCCTTCCAGGCCTCAAGACGACCAGCCGCGACCTCCAGCCAGTTGGCCATCAGGCTGGGGGTGCGCGGAGCCTGCATATCCGGCCAAAGGGCGGCGATCGCCTGGGCACCGACGCGCTGGAGCCGGCGCAGCATCCGGTGAACCGGCCGGAGGCGAGCCTCGATGCTCAGGATGTGCTCGTCAAGAGTTCGGGGGGCATCAGCGGCGATCTCGGCGTCCTCCGCCCTCCGACTCTCATGGTCAGCCTCGATGGCTTGGATGGCGGCCTGCGACTGCCCAGGGAAGAAGTCTGCACAGACACGAAGAAACAAAGAAGCAAGTCAAAAACCAGGAGTCGGCATGATTTAAATCAGCAACTCGAGGAAAGAAAATAAAGAGACTCACCATCAATGATGTATTCAATCTCGTGGAAGCCGGAGGACAGCAGCGCCTCCTTGTCAGACCAGGAGGAGCACTCGCTTGCGAACTCGGCCAAGAGGGCGGTTTCCGTCTACTCCGCCTCCCTCTGCGACTTCACAAGCAGCTCCTTCTGCTTTTCCAACTGAGTGGCCAGCAGATCGCGCTCTATGGTGAGCTTACTGCACTCCTCCCCTTTGGCGCGCAGGGCGGAGTTGGCTTCGCTCAGCTGCTGTTGAAGAGCAGCGTTGGCTCCTGAAGGAAAGGAAGAAAGATAACAATCGTCAATAAAGTAGGTCGCCGGGGAGATCCAGCCTGATTGCTCAGCAGTCGGCCCGAATCTCGGGGACTACAGCCCGCGGGTGCGCTAGCGCGCCCCCGCAGAGAAGAAAAAAGGACTTACTCCGGCTCTCCGCCAAGTCGGCAGTCCGCTTGCCCAGCTCTTCAACGTTACGGTTGAAGGCAGTGACGCGGAGGTTGTGGTAATCCAGCGACAAGCATTTCAGACAAAGTTAGTACCCAGAAGTTCATCAATTGGAGTTCCCGGCCGCCTGCTGAGCAGGCGGCCCGAAACTCGGGGACTACACCCAGTGGGTGCGCTGGCGTGCCCCCACAGAGAGGAGCTAGAAAACAAAGACCAAAGAAAAAGACATACCCGGACGGCTGCCCGCGATGCTAGGAACGCCTTGGTGCAACTCTGGAGAGCGTTGCCCTCAGCACGGAGCTTCGCCTGGACGTCCAGGAGCGCCCGGTTCAGCGGCCCCGTGCCGCCTCCTCGCACCCACCCAATAGGTGCGGCGCTCATCGCTTCGGCGTCTTGGGCCGCCGAGCTGGCGGTGCCGGCTTCCAGGGGGCAGGGTGCCGAAGTCGCCTTCTCCAGACGACGGCGCGTTGGCGAGCCGACTTGGAGGAGTAGCCTCGCCACGGCCTTGTCTTCAGTCGGCGGCACCAGAGGGTCCGCTGGCTGCTCGCCTTGCGCGCCTTCAGGCGGCGGCGGAGGCGGCGGCAGAACGTCCGCGACCGGAGTGGAGGGGTCGCCGCCTTCCCTCTCCTCGACAAGGTTCTCCCCGCCGGCTTCTCCAGTTGGCCCCGCGAGCTCCGGAGGCGGCGGCGCGAAGTTTAGTGGGGTGACGAGCAAGGCCGACTGGCGGCGTGCGGCTTCCTCAGCCTGCTGCTTCGCCGCGGCGGCGGCTTCGGCCTCCGCTAGTTTTTTCTTAGCGGAGGCCTCCGCCCCGTCGGCCTCCGCCTTCTCCAGAGGAGGGCCTCTTCTTCGTTGCGCCTCTCCTGCGCATTCCGCTATGTCGCCTCCCGGAGGTCAGCAGCAGGGTCAATCCGCCGAGTGGTGGCGGACGTCTCCGCTGACCCCATGACAGAGGCGGCGGCGACCAACTCAAGAGAGAGGGGAGCCCTGAAGAAAGAGGGGCAAGCAGAGACTCAGACAAATCACGAAGAAAGAATAAAACTTTGAAGACAGAATACTTACGCGGAGATCAACGGCGGCTTCTTCACTTCCTTACGGAAGCGGATGGCCTTCGCGGCTGCCTCGTCCCGCCGGGTCGCCGTAGCCGAGCCCTTGGGCTTCTTCGGCCGACTGCCGAACAAGGTCGGCACGGCCCTGCGCTTCTTCCCGCCGCCTGGAGCGCCCGGCGCGGCAGAAGAGCCCGCGCCAGGCTGGCTGGCTCCTGGCCGATGGCGAGGGGCGACTTCTCCCTCAGCGCTGTCTTCAGGCCAGTCGGCGAAGGGAGCCGAAGCCCTGAAGTTGCCTGCAGTCCCTCCTCCTCCCTCGGCATCGTCTTCTAGAGCCGCCGCCCCCAGATCGGGGTCGTCAACGTCGCTCTCCGCCCGGTCGGCGAGGAACTCACGGGCCGGCCCCGAGGTGCCGGATGGTGGGTGAAGAAGGGGATTCTAACCAAGGCAGACTGGTCAAAACAAAACTCAGCAAGAAGAAGACAATCTGAAAGAAAGAAAGGAAAGGCGACTCACCACGGGTGGGGGGTTGGCACGGGAGTACGGTTCCTTGCAGAATCGCCAGTCCTCCGGGAGCCTGCTGTCCAAAAGGTAGTTCACCATGAGGGCCACCTCTTCGTGAGGCATGTCCTTGGTGCACATCCGACTCGGGTCGCATCGCCCGCTCATCTGGCACATCATGTGAGGGCGGCCTTGGAGTGGAAGAACTCGGCACGACACGAAGGCGGCCAGCAGGTCCGGACCAGTCAGACCCTCCGACTGCATCAGCACTCGGAGTCGCGTGATGGCGCCGGCTCCTGCAGGCGTCAGCGACCTGGCTCGGTACGACTAGTTGGGCAGTCTGCCAGCCAGCGGGCCGGCTTCGAAAGCCGGTAGATTGACACAGTCGCCCCTCATGGCGACGTTCCTGACATAGAAGTAGGACCTCTACCACATCTTCACCGACTTTATCAGCGAGATGGAGGGGAAGCGGTTGTCGGCTCCTGACCTTCGCACGGCGATGAAGGCGCCGCATTGAGCCGGCACGCCGGCGGCTTGGGTACCGAGCTTGGAGAAGAAGAACTCCCCCCAGAGCTCGAGGGTGGGGAGGACTCCGAGGAAGCCTTCGCACAAGGCCACGAAGGCGGACAGTAGCACCACGGTGTTGGGGTGAGGTGGTGCGGCTGGAGTCCGTAGAACTCCATGAAAGACTGGAAAAAGCTGCTCGCCGGCAGCCCCAGCCCGCGCAGGCAGTGCGAGCGGAAGATGACCCGCTCGCCCTCCTGCGGGGCAGGGGAAATCTCCCCCTCCGGTGCAAGATGCACCTACACGCGATCCTCGCCGGGAAGCCGACGGGTCCGGCGGAGGAACTCGATGTGGTCTTCATGGACTTCGGAACCGTCCCAAGTGCCGGAGCGCACTGGGGGAGGCGCGGCAGCGGAGAAAGAACTCATCGCGAGCTGTTGCCGCAGTGTTCGCCGGAGCTTGGGCGTGCGGCAGAGAGAAGAAGAGAAGAGGAAGGAGAAGAGCGAGGAGCGCCAAGGAAGAAGGGAACGAGGGGTAGTGGGAAGGAGGGGCGCGCGTGCCCCCCTCTTCCCCCTACTTATAGCCCCGTGGGCTGCGAAGCCGAGGGGGCAGACGTGGGGATTTACTGCACCCACAACCCCACGGCCCCCACGATCCCCGTAAAGTTACTGCGCGTAGTAACTCCACAGGAATCCCAACCGTCCGCCGGGGCCACAGCGGATCTGCTCGGGCACCGAGGCACGGTAGTGGCGGGCCCCGCCTATGGGCCTGTCCCGTCGCGCGCGTAGGCTGGCAGGATGGCCTGGCCACGTGCCCTCGCGTGACAGGCCAAGAGCGGGCGGCGGCCTGGAGGCTTAGCTAGCACGCCACTTGAGATCCCGCCGTGACGTTCGAAGTACCGAGCAAGTCGAAATTGAGTGAAGTCCGAGTTGAGCAAGTCCGACTCCTTTTAGACGGCCTGGCAGAAGTCAATCAAGACCATGTGTAGAGCACCCGGAGAGAGAAACTGCTGAGGCTTCCCGGCCGATCGTCCGCGGCGCCTCACCAGCTTCGGGGACTACAGTCGGAGTAATGGGCCACGGGTAGGCCAACCCGAGTCCCATAACCTTTCAAGACACTGGGGCAGGCTGCGCCCCTCAAGACCCTAGGGCGAAGAGCCGTCTCCTGAGGAGTCGACAGCGGGGCGGCCGACTGCCCGCTCACGGCCGAGTCCCAGGGACGACTTCTAGAGAAGCCGGCCTTGGGGAGTCGGCCAGCGACCCCAACGAACCATGACCCCATCGAGGGGGACGGGGCAGAGGCGTGGCTACAGTGAAACCCACTCCGCCCCTTACCAATGGCAGGCATGGCCACAGCATGCCATACCCGGGAAGATCTCCGTGCGGCGTGGCACTGTTGCCCGGCCGGCCCTGACATCAGCACCACAGTACCAAGTCCTGCGCCCACGACGGCTTGTCTGTACGGCCGGAGGCAGCAGGGCCCACCAGTCAGCAAGACCTCGGGAGACGGCAGGAGGACCGCCAGTCGGACCCGTCGGGAGTCGGCCCGGGGGAGTCGGCAGAGCCCTCCCCCGGGGCCCACGCGCCATTAATCAAGATGAGATGGGGAGTGGCCACAGTGATCGCCCGCCAGGCGGCGGGGCTGTTGCCATGACCCCTTGACCAAGCTTGCGTCATCAGAAGCACGGCTACAGTAATCGGCAGCCGGCAAGACCCGCCCGCGGCGGACGCGGCCTGCCGGCTCCGTACCAGACCAGTCGACGGGGCCCACCAGTCGGCGGAGAAGTCGGAGGTCGGAGGCACTGACGGATGGGCCCGTGCCCAGATGGATTACCATTATACCCCTGGGGTGTAGGCCTATATAAACCCCCCAGGGCACCCATGCAAAGGGTTGGATCCCATTAGTTCTATACCATACCAGATAGAAGGAGAGAGCTAGCCTTGCCCTCTTCTACCACCAGACACAACTCAAGGAGCAACCGTGTAAACACTTGACCATAGTGATCATGCGGAGACCCCGCAGAGCAGCAGTAGGGGTATTATCTCCCCGGAGAGCCCCGAAGCTGGGTAAGATTCGCCGGCGTGCATGTCTTCGCATCATCCCGTTCCCAGGCACCGGCGGCGTTCTACTTGCCCCCACCATGATAAGCCATCCGTTGGCATATGTCGCTCCAAACCCCCGACATTTATGGTACCAGCGAAAGTTGTGTGGTACTAGAGAGGCTAGCAATGGCGAAAAGGTGAGAGTGCGTATAATCCATGGACTCGACATTAGTCAAGAACTCACATAGTTATTGCAAAATCTATTAGTCATCGAAACAAAGTACTATGCGCATGCTCCTAGGGGGATAGATTGGTATGAAAAGACCATCACTCGTCCCCGACCACCACTCATAAGGAAGACAATCAATAAATAAATCATGCTCCGACTTCATCACATAATGGTTCACCTTACGTGCATGCTATGGGACTCACAAACTTTAACACAAGTATTTCTCAAATTCACAACTACTCACTAGCATGACTCTAGTATCACCATCTTCATATCTCAAAACAGTCATAAGGAATCAAACTTCTCATAGTATTCAATGCAGTTTATATGAAAGTTTTAATTATATCCCTCTTGGATGCCTATCATATTAGGACAAATTTTATAACCAACGCAAATTACCATGATGTTCTAAAGACTCTCAAAATAATATAAGTGAAGTACGAGAGTTCATCAGTTTCTATAAAATAAAACCACCGCCGTGCTCTAAAAAGATAGAAGTGAAGCACTAGAGCAATTTTGCCTAGCTCAAAAGATATAAGTGAATCACATAGAGCATTCTAATAAATCACGATTCATGCGTGTCTCTCCCAAAAGGTGTGTACAGCAAGGATGATTGTGGAAAACTAAAAAGCAAAGACTCAAATCATACAAGACGCTCCAAGCAAAACACATATCATGTGGTGAATAAAAATATAGCCTCAAGTAAAGCTACCGTTAAATGAGGAGGAAAGAGGGGATGCCTTCCTGGGGCATCCCCAAGCTTAGGCTCTTTGACCTCCTTGAATATTATCTTGGGGTGCCTTGGGCATCCCCAAGCATAGGCTCTTTCCACTCCTTATTCCATAGACCATCAAATCCTTACCCAAAACTTGATAACTTCACAACACAAAACTTCAACAGAAAATCTCTTAAGCTCCATTAGTATAAGAAAATAAATCACCACTTTTGGTACTGTTGTGAACTCATTCTTTATGTATATTGGTGTAATATATCTACTGTATTCCAACTTTTCCATGGTTCATAGCCCCCGATACTAGCCATAGATTCATCAAAATAAGCAAACAACACGCGAAAAACAGAAACTGTCAAAAACAAAATAGTCTGTAGCAATCTGGAGATTTGGAATACTTCTGTAACTCCAAAAAACCTAAGCAATTAGGATGTCCTAGACAATTTTTTAATCCTCGTAAAGAAGAATCAGTATTTTATCGCACTTCTGTTAAAAATGAAAACTAATCTCGTGGGTGCAAAAGTTTCTGTTTTTCAGCAGGATCAAATCAACTATCACCGTAAGCTATCCCAAAGGTCTTACTTGGCACAAACACTAACTAAAACATAAAACCACATCTAACCAAAGGCTAAATGAATTATTTATTGCAAAATAGAACCTAAAAAGGAAAAAACAAAAATAAAATTGGGTTGCCTCCCAACAAGCGCTATTGTTTAACGCCCCTAGCTAAGTGTTGTCATCTTTGGCATGAAATCCATAAGTGGCTCTCATAATAGATTCATAAGGCAATTTAATTTTCTTTCTTGGAAAGTGTTCCATGCCCTTCCTTAACGGAAATTGAAATCTAATGTTTCCTTCTTTCATATCAATAATTGCACCAATCGTTCTAAGGAAAGGTCTGCCAAGAACAATAGGACATGTAGGATTGCAATCTATATCAAGAACAATGAAATCTACGACCACATAATCCCTATTAGCAACAATAAGAACATCATTAATTCTTCCCATAGGTTTCTTAATAGTGGAATCTGCAAGATGCAAATTTAAAGAACAATCATCAAATTCATGAAAACCTAACACATCACATAAAGTTTTCGGAATCGTGGAAACACTAGCACCCAAATCACATAAAGCATAGCATTCATAATCTTTAATCTTAATCTTAATAGTAGGTTCCCACTCATAGTAAAGTTTTCTAGGGATAGAAACTCTAATTCAAGCTTTTCTTCAAAAGATTACATCATAGCACCAATGATATGTTTAGTAAAAGCTTTATTTTGATCATAAGCATGAGGAGAATTCAACATGGCACTACTGCAGGATGGTCCAAACGCGACACTGCGATCAGAGACCCTTCGACGAAACTATGTGCGATGCCATAATCGCAAACGGTGGTGTAAAAACCCATCAAAAAAGATGCAAAACATTTGCGATGATGGATGGATCAAACACGGTTCTGATTTTAATTGCGTGTGCTATCCAGGGTATACAGTTCAGTTCAATGAACTGTTTGCGATGAGGCGGAACAAAAGAAACGGCAGCCAGATGAAGGCGTGTGCGATATACATCATATGGTTAACTCAGATGAACTGTTTGTGATGAGGAGGAACAAAAGAAACGGGCAGCTAGATGAAGGTGTCTGCGATATACAGCATACAGTTCACTAGGATGAACTGTGTGTGATTAGGGAACACAATGGAAACGGTTCAACTGAACAAGATGTGTGTGATATGCGGCAAAGAGTTCCGTAATCAGAAATCTATGCGAAGACCAATAATAACACAGACGATTGCTGCTAATAAGCCGTGTGATTTGCTCTATCTACAGAAGAATAACATGTATATATATATAACTGAAATAAACATCCAATTACACAAGTGACTATACAGATCATTCGCACACACCTCAATATACAATTGCATGCATTCTGAAGTAGGAGAGACAATCGTCTAGTCATCTACTTCTTGTGACACTCCTGCCACTGCTATGTGGCTCGATCCCTCGTCTGGGGTAGGAAGAAGACAGTTCCTCATGTCAATGATTCGCCTGTACATCTCGTAGCTTGTGTACGCGTCCTTGGCCGCGTACTTGACATGTTCTTCATCCAGTCTCTCATGCCAAACACTGTTCCAAGCGTTCTTGTCCTTCTTGCTCTCTTCCTTCATCTTCGCATAGTAGGGGTCGATGATGGCCGAGGCGAGGTCAACCAGGGAGTTTAGTTTGTTGTTGTCGCTCCCCCAGACCTTGTAGTGGTGCTGGATGTTGACAAAATTCGGGCATTTCAAGCCCGAAACCTTGAGCGCTTTTAGATTGTTGGTGGTGTCCACCGTAGCAGAACTATAGTCGGAGCTGTTAATAAACCTGGAGAAACGCTCGCAAGGCCTTGTCGCCAGGTGGTAGTGGTAGACGAGGACATCATGTCGCACGCACAACTGGGCGATGACAACCTTCTAATCGTACCCGGCACGACCCATGGTGTACTCGAGGTCGAAGCCGACCACTTGGTACTTGTCCTCGGCAAGGAACTGCTCCATAGTTTGGATGAACTCTCCACCGAGATCGGATCGTTCGTGTACACCACAGAGAGAGCCTTCCCCCTCACGTGGGTGTCCACGACGTGTTGTGTGGTGAACTGCCCGCCATTGTCGTCGTCGGTCGCTGGGAGCGCCATTGGAGCCACGGGGAGCGCCATTGGAACCGTTGGATGTCCTCTCTGTATGTGTCCTCGTGGGTGTGCTTATTGTGTTGTGAGAGATGAGAGATGAAGGTAAATGTCCGCAGGAATAAAAGGGGGCTGGGCGGCGTGGATTCTTGGTGCGTCCGCATGGCAGTTTTTGCAACGGGTAACTGCATCGTCGCGCTGCGCCCGGCGCAACCGCATGCACACGAACGTGCGTGATCATGCGCCCGCACCAAACACTAGCAGCGCGCGTGGAGGGACGAGGGCAGAGCACCCGGAGGGACGCGAGAGCAGAGCGCGCACGGCGGGACGCGAGCAGAGCGCGCCGCGGCCGCCTCAACCGCAAGCAACCACATGCATAGAGCCGTTGAACACGCAGGAAATGGTCACCTACAAGCCGGCCGACAGTTGCGTCGCTGCATAGAGAGCGGCCGTGTGCTACTACCTCCGTCTTGGTCTATAGCCCCCTTTATATTCTGTGCCATACTTTGCCCTTAAATTTAACTAACAAAATGTTAAGGCATGTTATAAAAATGATATAATTGGAAACTATGTTCAAATACGAATCCAACTATATAATCTTTGGCATCATGCATTCGTATTTCATTAGTTAAATCCTACTTATAAACCAGGACGAGGGTATAGTAGGTAATTAAACCGCAAAGGTTTTTTTGTATTAATTGCATTTGTATGTTTCCTTTTCGTCCTCCTCTCGCACGTCTTATCACCCCGCTGCCGCAAACGGATTACATCGCAAGCTTGCGCAGCGCGCGGGGGTGTTCTTTTGGCCAAACGGTGGCGCCAATGAATCATCAGTGAGCCTGTTCCCGCGCAACCTCACAGGTTCCCACGCAAGCTTCCCGCCCAACTTGGTGAAATCCCCCAAAATCCCAATGCTTACCGGCCTGCTATATAAACCCTCATGGCCGGCGCGTCCCACGTCACATTTTCCCCTCCCTCCCTGTAGCTTATCTCGTCTGCTTCTCCCACAATCACCAATGGCACCACTCCGCCGTCATTAGAGGACAGCTCCAGCTGGGAGGCTACACCGTGGCGGCGTAGTCCCCGGCGTAGTGTAGTGCATGTGGCATCCCTGTTGGGTGTGCGCGGAACACCCACCACATGATCCACCGCCGCTGCCCGTCGGCAGCTGTTGCCGGCCGCCATTGTCGCCACCCCATCGTCGGTCGCCGTGGCTGCCAGCCCACCGTCGACCGCCGGGGTCATCACCCGATCCGCCACCGCCGCCCGAAGGCGGGAGGCGGAGGTGGATGCTCGCACGTGCGTTAGTGACCTTGCATGCTACACCGAGTTCCTGTGGGAGGAGGATGAGCACCTCGTCGAGCATGCAAAGAGCCTTCCCGCCGCCGTGGCCACGACACACGCCGCCTCAGAGGCGAGGAATTAGGAGATCTACGAGGAGAACCACCGCTTCTAGAGGGGTCGTCTGGAGCGGTAGAGGGTGTTTGAGGTGAGCGTCGCTGAAGCTGCAATAGCGGCAGACACCGTATTGCGGTTGCCTAGCTCGTCGGTAGGCTCCTCCTCCTCTAACTCTTACTGAGTGCGCTCGGCAAAGGAGAGGTAGTCGGAAATAGTACAAAGCCCCTTCGTAGTATCATAGTAGTATTTAGGGGCTATTTTGTTCAGTTCATCTGACTATAGATGTGGTGGAACTGTACAACGTACTTAAAATTAGCTAGTATATATAGTTGAACTAGCTATTTCAGTATGTGGTTGGCAACAATTGGGGAAAAGTTTGGTCGGTTCAGCTGTCGAGTTGAAATGTTTGTATAAATTAAGAACGACTGCTTAATCTATGAATGAAATCTATGCTTAATTACTAAATTTTAGTTGCAAAAATTAGATACCACTAGTGATTTTTAGCTTCATATTTTGATAAATCGCAGTGTTACAAGGTTGACAAATGGCAATGTTACTAGATCAACAAATGTCAATCTTTCCAATTTGACAAATGGCAACATATCCAAATTGTTTGTAACTGGTTGCACACGGGTCATCCAAAAGAACCGTTTGCGTTGAAGAGCTGCACAAATCCTGCTCTCACTTTACATACGGGTGTTCTATCTAAAACGCATGCGATCAAGTGCTACACAAATCCTACTCGGCACATTTTCCCTTGGCTTCCTGGGGAAGCTGTCGGTTTGCATACAGGTGTTCTAACTAAAACATTTGCGATGAGTGTTTTACATTTAAAAACCATTGACTTTTTTTCAAAAGAAAATCATTTGATAAGTCTGTACTCCCTCCGTTTCTTTTTAGTCTGCATATAAGATTTGGTCAAAGTCAAAGTTTGTAAAGTTTGACCAACTTCATAGAAAAATATATCGACATCTACAATACTAAATCTATATGGTGTGAGAATTAATTTCATGATGCATCTTACAATATTGATTTCATATTATGAATCTTGATTTTTTTTATATAAACTTATTCAAAGTTAACAAAGTTTGACTTTGACCAAATCTTATATGCAGAATAAAAAGAAACGAACGGAGTACAGTAAGAGAGAAAAACGCAAGTTTTCTCAAACCATATCTTTCATTCAGTCATACTACGGATTTATATTCATATGACCGAGATACAATATTAAACCCCAGAAAAAAACTATTTCCGGTGGCGGCGGAGGCGGCGTGCTGCGCCGTCGTTGTTGTTGTCGTCCTCCGGGACGTCGTTGTCGAAGTCTTCAATGCAGCACATAATGTTCTTCACTTGTAAATCAAACATCATGTCATCGCGCAATCGATGGGCGGGGTGCGGGAGGACGGCAACTGGCGGCGCTCGGGGGTAGCGATCGACGGCGGCGTCCCATGTCTGGCCCGATGGCCTGGATTTCCGGCGGGTGGCACGGATGTTCGGCCGACGATTCCAGATCAGAATTTCGCTTTCAAAACTCAATTTGGGGGCCGAGATGTATGATACCAAGGTCAAAATTTAAAGAATTTCGTGGATAGAAGTAGGGGAAATGATGGGGGAAAGCTAGATCAACTTAAGACACAACGAATCCATGGATCAAATCCAACAAAACATCATCAAACCAACAAATCAAAAAAAAATTGTGGCTAATTTTTGGTGGGGATTTTCGAATTTAGGATGAAATCAAATAAAATTAGGCTAGAAAATGGGGGTAGGGACTCCAAATTCGTGATCAACGTGGCTCGTGATACCATATGATACGGGGATAGACTCATTTTCGGCCAATCTTTCATGATTGCAGTGGATTCCTGCCAAGAACACGAAGGACACGATGAACATGGGGAAGAACAGAGAGAAATCACAAGGGTAAACACTCAAGAACAAGTACAATCACACGTCTACAGACTAACAAACACACAAGATCACAAGGTACATGAATAATCAAAGGGAAAGATACAAGGTAGTTCATCCCAAATCCAAAGGAGATGGGGTCTTGGTGATCTAGGTAGATCCTGCCCACAAAGGGGTCTTGAATCCCTCGGGAACTTCTCACATGGAGTTCTTGAACTCCATGGGAGTGGTATCTCTCTCTCTCTCAAGATAATAGTGGTAGGAGCAAAGCTTAACTAAGATGAGCCACTGGTACACGTCGGTGCTATACAAACGGTTTTTAACCCCTTTCCGTGATGACATTTGGAACCATCGCCAAGTGAGTGCGGACGATAGGGGGGTCCTTCCCACACGACCCAGAAAACGTTGGGGATAGGGAGCCTTGATGCATACAGTTGTCCCTATATAACCATTTTCGATATCTTGAATATCCCAAACGCTTCATCTTTGCTACTCGTTTGTGCTCGCATTTCCATCGCAGTCGGAGTTTTGTGGTTATACCTAAAACCAGGCAGACTCTAGGCATGGGAGCTTTCCAGGCAGATTCCAGGCACGGGAGTTTTACGATGCCTGGCACATCACAAACAGTTCATGATTATAAACCATGTACGATAGGTAGATAATCACACACATTTAGTTTTCCCGCACCGTACGTGATAGTGTATGACATCATACATGCTTTGCAAACGGCAACTGTGTGCATGATTGCACACATTTCCTCTCTGTGAACCATCTCAGATTATGGTGTATATCGCAAACGTTTGTGTTTTACCAACTGTGTGTGCCGTAATGACCTGCACAACGTAATGTCGCCCTAATTTAATTGCTGCTATTCAAAATTGTACCTAATTTAAACTTGAAAGTAGGCTATAGCTTTACTCATATCCATCAGGTTCAAACAACCAATGCATTATTCGATTCACATGTACATATGTTTAAGAATTACATAAGCACCAAATAAAGAATGATGAACCAGGGTTTTATACTTGTACTATTACAGATGGTAAAGAAAGAGGCGACAGACATTCCGATTGCTGAACAAGGTGAAGCGGAATGGCCCTATTATGCTCTCCTGGATGCAGAAGGCATGCAGGACTCTAGTCCAACCCCCTGTGATGGCCGGACGCCAATCATGTAGTTTGAGAGGTAATCTTGAGTAAACTGCTTCAGGATCCACTGCAAAAGAAAAAAAGATTCAGATACTGTCATCTAACACAACTCATTACGGGCAGTAAAAAGAAGGCTACAGGGTTCTTACTTACCATCTTGCAGTTCACTGTTGTCTTGCACAAAGTGTAAACAAATATTTCAATTGACATCTTTTGACCCATTTTAATAACAATCTTTATCAGTTTCCTCACTTGATGCTGGTTCATGAATATCTCATTGCCCCATACGCAGAAAGGGTCGAAGTGTGGATCTTTGGCAATGATATATGTACCTAAAATCACCAAGTTAATATTAGAAGCTAAACAACAATTGAAAAAATGATGTAGTACAACACTCCCTCCATCCCACTATATAAGATTTTATTACATGTATATCTAGACATCATCGGAACATGAAGGTAACACTCTTCCTTGTTGCTATGTAGCCTGGGATTGCATATTTAGTCATTCAATACAATGCATGTTGCTATGTAGCCTCAGATATATTAAATATGGCCCTAGTTGACCTACTGATAAATGGGTTACATATATATTCTGTGAAATGTCTGATTCGACGATTAATCCCTTATCAGCCCCAGGCTATATGGTACCAGCTACCGATATCCTGAACAGTGAGTACATATAAGCAATGCGATGAAACTAAGCTCGATGGAAAACAACACTGTTCTCAATATTGTCCTGCATGAGTACATATAAAGGCATGTTAAGCACAACAGGCTAAACATCAACCAAATATATCCATGGTAGACAACATAATCTACAAATGATAGCTTCAGTGTGCATGCTTAAACATGCTAGTTGAGCAAAACAAGAAGTGGGAAGTTGTGTTAACTGCATCAGGCATAACATTTAAAAAGAAGCAAATAGTCATTCAAAGTGGTATTGTGCAGGTCAATAGTACACTAGTTATTGTTAAAAAACGAAAAGGCATGTTAACTGCAATATCCTTAACAACAACCAAATATCGTAATTCATAGTGGTATTGTTGAAACTGTTATTGATGAAATTGAACTGCATGGAAAATAGCTGCACATATAGAGCATCACATTGTGAAGAACTGAAATAAACAAGTCATAAGGACATCTCTAGGCGATCCTTAAAAAGTTAAAGGACTAAAACCCTTAGTGGATATATATATACTCCAGCAATTTTTGGCCTTTTCTAGTCGATCCGCTAAACTTAAGGTCGTAAACTTCAATTTGATCAAGTTCAAAGCAGGTTCAACCGAAAGTAGCATGCATTCAAACATAAATATAGATATTTTTGCATAACCGAACATAAAACATAAATTTAAACTAAGCTAAACGAATTTCGGTCGAAGTAGAGGTCGAGCCAATCCTTCCTCATCATGTATGGTGTGCCGCGAGTCGGGTCCGGGCCGGTACAGTCATCAGGGTCATTGGGGAAGGCACTGCTCCACTCGTCGACATTGATCTCCTCGTCCTCGGGGCCCACCTCGACGCCCTCCGTGCCGCCGTCGCCGCCGCCTTCGACCTCGTCATCGGAGGAGAGCATGATAACCTCGCCGCCCTCTGCACCACCGTCCTCGCTGCCTTCGACCTCGTCATTGGAGGAGAGCGCGATAACCTCACCGCCCTCCGCGCTGGCAAAGATCGCCCGCTTCACCTCCACGAGCTTCGGGTGCTGCCGGCAGAGCTCTTGCATGTAGGCCCCGTCTGCGGCCTCAGCCTCGAGGCGCTCCCACGCCCCGCAGTCCTCTCGCTCCATAGCCGAGCTCACCACCCCTGGCTCCGGCGGAACGAGGTCGACCGGACATGTTCCGAAGGGGAAATTGAGCCTAGCCGCCGCGCCATGGTAGCGGACCTGCCAGCGGTCGTACTCCATGGCTGCGAGCTCGGCTGTGTGGAAGCTACCGAGCCACCAGCGGGTGTGGGTCTCCCGATCTGTAATCTTGGTGACCCACGTCCCCCATCGCCGCTGCCGGACCCCGAGGTACGACCTCGTCGGCTGCCGGGTCTGAGGGAGGGCAGGGAAGTCCTTGAACCGGCATATGGGCGTGGCAGCGGGTGGATGGGGGGACCGGCGACGGCGGATCGAGCCCGCGGAGGACGACGGGGACACCTCGACGGCCACCTCACCGGCGTCGGGCAAAAATGCCGTGATAAACCTCTTTTTGTCCATTTGCTCCTCAAGCTCCCCGGCACACAAGAAGAGGTTGAGGATGGAGGCGCCGGTGATGGCGGCGACCTACCAATGGTTTCGAGGGTTGTGTGTGTCTGTGTGAGCGGAGGTTTTGGGGTGTGTGTGGAGGGGGCGGGGGGGGGGGGGGGGGGGGGGGGGGGGGGGGGGGGGGGAGGTGGTGTTTGAGGAAATGCGGCGGCAACTAAAATTTTTACTAGGCAGGAGTAATAAGGCGGGGCTACTGAAAATTTGAATCAAGGGCGAGCAGATATTTTTGAGATTGCGAGGGATGCAGAGGCGGGAGTAAAATGCCGGGGCTACTGAAAATTTGAATCAAGGGACTGAAGCAGAGCGGGAGTAACAGAAATCCCAGACGGTCCGCACATACTAATCGTGTGCTATCAAACAATAAAACCTTCCAGGCGGTAGATATTTTTGAGATTACGAGGCAGTAATATTTTTGAGATTGCGAGGGATGCAGAGGCGGGAGTATTTGGGGAGCGAGCTAGTGTGCTTGACACGCCGGCTGTGGACTGTAGCCGACGCACCTTCTCGCGTAAGCCATAGGCGTACTATACACCGATGATGCTCCAAGATATTTTGTACTACATCTCACACGGTTGGTGATAATAAACTGTGTGGGATCTACTTGATTTGAATTACAAAATGGGGTCACAGCGGCAATGGACACTACTTGAATTGCTAGACCTTTTATCTGCAGTGAACATGCAACTATATGTGTGTCGTAAAAGAATTGGAATTATTCAGGGTTCGTTTGGAGATTTTATACATTAAACTAGTTTTCTAGCCATTTCATGTGCACAATTAAAAATTAAACTACATGAACATGCTACGGTGCATATAAATTGGTTGAAAAATCAAATATGTGTCCTTGAGTGCATGCTTAGGTCATATGCAAGAAATGGGAATGAATCTAAAACACCAAGGCACTTTGATTGCCGACAAAACATTGAGATACCTGGTTTTTAAATTCTAGTAAATCCAAAACTCGTCTGAAATTCATGAAACTTGGTATGGTATCATGGAGCGGCATCAACATGCCGTGGTAAAAAAATTGTCACATTTGGGGAAAGGTTTGGGTATAAGCTTCTCACAAACCAGAGCTTCTCACAACAAGCGTGATGGTTTCGGTACGGAATGTGCCACCTTTGGGGACAAAACGATATTCGTAGCCTCTTATTGCTTTCAAAAAATTTCTGGTGCCAACATAGAACAACATGAGTGTTGTGTTACATTTTGGAATTTTTCCGGGTTCGTTTGGACATGTTTATACATTAACTGGGTTTTCTAGGCATTTTATGTGCATAATTCAAATTTGAAATACATGCACATACTCCAGTGCATACAAATTGGTTGAAAAATCAAATTTGTGTCCTTGGGTTCATGCTTAGGTCCCATGCAAGAAATGGGAATGAATTTCAAACACCAGGGCACTGTTCATTGTCGGCAAAATGTTGAGATACCTAGTTTTTTAATTCTAGTAAATCCTAAAGTCGTCTGAGATTCATGAAACATGTCATGCTATCATGGAGCGGCATCAACATGCCGTGGTAAAATTTTTGTCCCATTTGGGGCAGGTTTGGGTATAAGCTTCTCACAAACCAGAGCTTCTCACAACAAGCGTGATGGTTTCGGTAGGGAACGTGCCACCTTTGGGGACGAAACAATATCCGTTGCCTCTTATTGCTTTCAAAAAATTTCTATTGTCAACATAGAACAACAGGAGTGTTGTGTTTAATCTTGGATTTTTTCGGGGTTCGTTTGGCCTTTTTTATACATTAACTCGGTTTTCTAGGCATTTTATGTGCATAATTCAAATTTGAACTACAAGCACATGCTCCAGTGCATCAAAGTTGGTTGAAAAATCACATGTGTGTCCTTGGGTGAATTTCTTGGTCCCATGCAAGAGATAGGAATGAAATTCAAACACCAGGGCACTGTTGATTACCAGCAAAATGTTGAGATGCCTGGTTTTTAAATTCTAGTAATTTCAAAAAATGTCTAAAATTCATGAAACTTGGCATGCTATGATGGAGCGGCATCAACATGCCGTGGTAACATTTTTGTCCCATTTGGGGCAGGTTTGGGTATAAGTTTCTCACAAACCAGAGCTTCTCACAACAAGCATGATGGTTTCGGTAGGGAACGTGCCACCTTTGGGGACGAAACGATATCCATTGCCTCTTATTGCTTTCAAAAAATTTCTAGTGCCTACATAGAACAACAGGAGTGTTGTGTTTAATCTTGGAATTTTTCGGGGTTCGTTTGGCCTTTTTTATATGTTAATTGGGTTTTCTAGGCATTTTATGTGCATGATTCAAATTTGAACTACAAGCACATGCTCCAGTGAACCAAAGTTGGTTGAAAAATCACATGTGTGTCCTTGGCTGAATTACTAGGTCCCATGCAAGAGATGGGAATGAAATTCAAACACCAGGGCACTATTGATTGTTGGCAAAATGTTGAGATGCCTGGTTTTTAAATTCGAGTAAATCCAAAACTCGTCTGAAATTCATGAAACTTGGCATGCTATCATGGAGAGGCATCAACATGCCATCATAAATTTTTTGTCCCATTTGGGGTACGTTTGGGTATAAGCTTCTCACAAACCAGAGCTTCTCACAACAAGCGTGATTGTTTCGGTAGGGAACGTGCCACCTTTGGGGACGAAACGATATCCATTGCCTCTTATTGCTTTCCAAAAATTTCTATTGTCAACATAGAACAACAGGAGTGTTGTGTCTAATCTTGGATTTTTTTCGGGGTTCGTTTGCCCTTTTTTATACATTAACTGGGTTTTCTAGGCATTTTATGTGCATAATTCAAATTTGAACTACAAGCACATGCTCCAGTGCATAAAAGTTGGTTGAAAAATCACATGTGTGTCCTTGGGTGAATTTCTTGGTCCCATGCAAGAGATGGGAATGAAATTCAAACACCAGGGCACTATTGATTGTTGGCAAAATGTTGAGATGCCTGCTTTTTAAATTCGAGTAAATCCAAAACTCGTCTAAAATTCATGAAACTTGGCATGCTATGATGGAGCGGCATCAACATGTCGTGGTAACATTTTTGTCCCATTTGGGGCAGGTTTGGGTATAAGTTTCTCACAAACCAGAGCTTCTGACAACAAGCGTGATGGTTCCGGTAGGGAACGTGCCACCTTTGGGGACGAAACGATATCCATTGCCTCTTATTGGTTTCCAAAAAATTCTAGTGCCAACATAGAAGAATAGGAGTGTTGTGTTTAATCTTGGAAATTTTCAGGGTTCGTTTGGCCTTTTTATACGTTAACTGGGTTTTCTAGGCATTTTATGTGCACAATTCAAATTTGAACTACAAGCACATGCTCCAATGCACCAAAGTTGGTTGAACAATCACATGTGTGTCCTTGGGTGAATTTCTATGTCCCATGCAAGAGATGGGAATGAAATTCAAACACCAGGGCACTGTCGATTGCCGGCAAAATGTTGAGATGCCTGGTTTTTAAATTCTAGTAAATCCAAAGCTAGTATGAAATTCATGAAACTTGGCATGGTATCATGGAGCGATATCAACATGCTGTGGTAAATTTTTTGTCCCATTTGGGGCAGGTTTGGGCATAAGCTTCTCACAAACCGGAGCTTCTCACAACAAGCGTGATGGTTTCGGTAGGGAACGTGCCACCTTTGGGGACGGAACGATATCCGTTGCCTCTTATTGCGTTCAAAAAAATTGTAGTGTCATCATAGAACCACAGGAGTGTTGTGTTTAATCTTGGAATTTTTTGGGGTTTGTTTGGCCTTTTTTATACGTTAACAGGGTTTTCTAGGCATTTTATGTGCATAATTAAAATTTGAACTACAAGCACATGCTCGAGTGCACCAAAGTTTGTCAAAAAATCGCATGTGTGTCCTTGGGTGAATTTCTAGGTCCCATGCAAGAGATGGGAATGAAATTCAAACACCAGGGCACTTTTGATTTCCCGCAAAATGTTGAGATGCCTGGTTTTTAAATTCTAGTAACTCCAAAACTTGTCTTAAATTCATGAAACTTGGCATGCTATCATGGAGTGGCATCAACATGCCGTCGTAAAAAAATTGTCCGTTTTGGGGCAGGTTTGGGTATAAGTTTCTCACAAACGAGAGCTTCTCACAACAAGCGTGATGGTTTCGGTAGTGAACGTGCCACCTTTGGGGACGAAACGATATCCGTTGCCTCTTATTTCTTTCAAATAAATTCTAGTGCCAACATAGAACAACATGAGTGTTGTGTTTAATCTTGGAACTTTTCGAGGTTTGTTTGGCCTTTTTTATACATTAACTGGGTTTTCTAGGCATTTTATGTGCACAATTAAAATTTGAACCACAAGCACATGCTCCAGTGCATATAAATTGGATTAAAAATCAATTTTGTGTCCTTGGGTGCATGCTTAGGTCCCATGCAAGAAATGGGAATGAATTTCAAACACCAGGGCACCGTTGATTGCCGGCAAAATGTTGAGATACTTTATTTTTAAATTCTAGTAAATCTAAAACTCGTATGAAATTCATGAGACTTGGCATGCATCATGGAATGGCACCCGACATGCTGTGGTATTTTTCGTGTCCATTTTGAGAGAAGGCGCACTCGAATAATGACAACCAACAAAGGCATTTTGAAAAAATAGCTGCCACTTTAATATCTCAAACGTTTGTATAATTCAAACCGCATGCGTTCTGTTAACCATTCACGTGAAGCCACGTGTCTTGGTTTTTATGGCTATAGGAGGTGCCATGTGGACAGCTGCTTGACTGAACAGGAGGCGTGCGAGCGTAGTCCGGTGCGCAGGCTCACCGGGAAGCGTACAAGCTATTCAGCGCACGATCTGTGCATCTCTTCAACGCAAACGTTTCAGATTACGCTATGCAAATTAAAGCCAGACTTCGGCTCTAAGCCAAGAGACACTGCGATTTGTCAAAATATGCAGCTAAAAATCAATAGCACTATCTATATTTTGCAACTAAAGTTCAGTAATTAAGCATAGATTTTGTTCATAGAGATTAAGCAGTCGTTCTCACCGGGAAGCGAGACAACCTTGGACCGCCACCCGCCTCTCTCCCACTGGTCTATATTAATGGCGCCGCTGAGCAGCCGCACCCTCCATCCTCGCCACACAGACAATCCTCTCTTTCCGCCTGCATCCTCGACACCGCTCTGACTCCTCAAAGCCATCAGTGTATGATGATGCCGCCGAAGCGCCCCATCGGAGGGAGTGGCGACGCCGGGGCTGCTGAAGCACCAGAGCACGACGTGAATATGGAGATAGAGGTTTCTGTCGCCGCCGATGAGGTGGAGAACGAGGCTGCCAACAAGCACAGGTGGGTCGAGAAAGAACCGCAAGCGACTCCAGCAGGCCTAGACTTCATCAACAACCTCCCCGATGATATGTTGATAGTCATCATATCCCTCCTCGCAATCAAATATCGGGCGAGGACAACCGCCCTTTCGCGGTGGTGGTGCCCCCTATGGCTCCTCACCCCTGTTAACCTCCTCGACACCCACATGCTCTGCCATGGCTATCGCCAAAGCTTGGATGCGTTCTCCCAGATCCTCGACAGTCACCATTGCCCAATCAAAGGCCTTACCACGGGCAAGTTCCATTCCAATGGCAAGGACCGAGCCAAGCTTGACAATTGGTTCTGATCCCCCGCCATAGATCAGCTCGAGAAGCTTAGTTTTAATGATGGGCATATGCGCTTGTTGCCAACATCCGCGCTCCGCTTCACGCCCATGCTGCGCCTCGCCAAGTTCATGAACTGCCACCCCCCTTAATGACGCACCTGCTCTTTTTCTACCACGAGTGAAGCACCTCGAGCTTGTCGCCATCCGCATCACAAAGGATGACATGGAGCGCCTGCTCCGCGGATGTACTCCACTCGAGTTCCTTCATCTTCAGGCGGTGAATTGGTCGAGTACCTTGCACATCACCTCTAGGACTATCCGGACTATTTATGTGTGTTGCTGGTGCTACAACGAGAGATCACAAAAGGTGGACCACAATATGGTCATCCAGGACACACCTTCACTTGAGAGATTACCTGTAGTTGATAAGAAAGGTCCAACAAGAATCAATGTCATTTCTGCGCCGAAACTGAAAGTGGTGGGCTACTCGTCTGTCAAATACTATAACTTTCATGTACAATAGTCGCCTTATACCTCTCCTTCTTGATATCAACGTTATTTCTAGTTTTGAAGATGTATGCTCGTCTGTCATATAGTGAAGCTTCACCCAGACTCTGGGCACAGTGAAGGTCTTGGCACTAGAATTTGTCGGACCCAACCTGGACCAAGTTGTCAGTTGCCTGAGATGCTTTCCGTGCCTGAAGAAGCTGTATATCAAGGTGATGTTCCTTTCCTGTTAAATGTTAACCATAAGGGAGTTCAATTTTTCACACCTTTTCCCAAGTTTACAATGACAATGCACTATGATTTCTGAAGGAATTTTGGTGGATTTTAAGACATACACCCCACCCCGTATTGGTTGCTTCATTCATATGGTTACAATTGTCCATAAGCATTTCTCCTTTGGATTCATCTGTACTCGTTTTCTTAGGGAATTTTTGATCCAATCCAACCTCTTGTGAAGAAGGCTACATGTTTCTAGATTGTAATCAAATGCCCATGTTAATCATGCCAGATCGAAGATGGCACGTTGGTGCATTTTACAAATCCCGCAAACCAAATGGGCATGTAGCAGTGTTCAAAATTGCATGTAGGCACTAACCCGTTCTCTTCTTTTGTAGATAATAATAGGCCCAGAGGTGGATAATGTTTATAACAACAATCACATCAAATGCCTGGATCTTCATGTCTCAAATATTACTTTGAACTCCTACCGAGGGACCTTACTGGAGATAACACTCGCCAGGTTCTTTCTTGCCAGATCAAAGGTGCTGAGGGTACTGAGGTTGAACACGCATTTAATTAGGAAAGATGAATGGTATGATTACCAGAGCCGGCAGGCACTGCGGAATGGAAGAGCCTCCAAAAACTCCAAACTTCGTATTGGAAAAGCATATGGCAAAGCAATTGGAAATCATTGTGTCAAACCCATAAATGACTTGTCAGCGGCTGATCCCTTTTCAGAAATGACGCGGTTTGCAATGTTTGAATTTGGGCATTGTAATATTTGAATTTGAACCTTGCAATATTTATGGTATTTGTTGTATTGAACCGTTTCTGTTCTCTTGTCTCAACGCAAACAGTTCATCCGAGTGAAGCGCATGTCGTATATCGCACACACCTTGATCTGGCTGACCGTTTCTTTTGTGTTGCCTAATCACAAACAGTTCATCCGAGTGAACCATATGTTGTACATAGAACACACCTTGATCTGGCTGCCCGTTTCTTTTGTGTTGCCTAATCACAAACAGTTCATCTGACTGGATTGTATGCTATACATCGCACACACCTTCATCTGGCTACCCGTTTCTTTTGTTCCTCCTCATCGAAAATAGTTAATTGAACTGATCCGTATGCCCTACATCACACACGCAACTAAAATCTGAACCGTGTTTGATGCATCCTGCATCGCAAATGTTTTTCACATTTTTTGATGGTCTCTTTACACCATCATTTGTGATTATTGCATCGCACACAGTTTCGTTGAAGGGTCTCTGATCGTAGTGTCGCGTTAGCAGCATCCTGCAGTAGTGAGCTATCACATTCCTAACCCTAGAAAGAGGGGGAGATGGTCTATTTATAGTCTAAGCCACGGAGGAGTAAGTGGGAAAGGGAGATACATCGGCCTCTAGCCCGGGGCTGCGCCCGGGCAGGCGCCGGATGTCCGAGCTGGGGGCCAGATGTCCGATCTCTTGCAAGGCGCCGGATGTCCAAGCGTGGCCGGATGTCTGGCCTGATGTTGGCAAACTTCGGGCATGCTCTATTGCGTCTCAACCGGATTTCCGGGGGTAGGCCGGATGTCTGGGTGCTAATGTGGTGCCGAATGTTTGGGTGGTCGCCGGATGTCCGGCCACTGGTGCTCTCTGGTTGTGTGTTGGTGCAGCGCCTTTGGCTACACAGGCGCCGGATGTCCGGTCTTGGCCCGGATGTCTGGCCGCTATAGCTTTAGCAGCTTCATCTTCTTCCATCGTCGCTTCCATGCTTCCCTCGCGGAACGTGTAGTTGTTCCTTGGCGCTTGTACTCCTCCTCGTGATCTGTGAAGCTCCGGCAATACCTATGTATGAACATGAGTGGAGTGTCAAGTAGTGTACCATCCTCGAAGGGGTCATGTGAACATGTGTAAAGGAGATGATTCACCTTTTTATATGTGAAGTAGATGTCACACGTGTCACTTGCCGAACGGACTCTTAACACGGTGGTGTTTGTAGGATGTTCCGCATCAAAAAGGAATAGCACATGGTACTTTGGATTCACTATAATATTATTCGTTTGGGTATATGGGTCAATATGGATGTCCACTGTTTCGCTATTGATCACTGAACGAAAGGAGTTCCAGTTAGGTCCACTGAAAGTGAACTAATCCCCGGGTGGTTTTGGTAATTCATAACAACATATAGCACATTGAACCAATACCCATTCAAGTTAGATATTTCAGAAAGTTCAATGATTGGCATGGCATGGACTAGAGATGTGGACCCCTCAAAATGCTAATGACAAAGATTGGCTAAAGCTCAAGACTCTTCATTTCTATTTTAGTGATCCAAGATCACATTGAGTACATGAAAAGCCAATACTATTAAAAGGGGCCGAGGTGTTGCTTAATGGTCTACTTGCTCAAAGTGCTTAGTGATATGCTCCAAAGCCCTCAACCACTTTCTCATTTCCAAATATGTCCAAAACCTAAAGTCAAATTCGGCCCCACCGATTTGATCTATCCGGCGCCACCAAGTTCTTTTGACATAGCCACTGCCAGAAACCCTAATCAATTCGGTCTCACCGATCGGGATCTCGGTCTCACCGAGATGGCAATGCAAACTCTCTGTTTCCCTTCATAACATTTTGGTCTTACCAAAATGAGCGATCGGTCCCACCGAGTTCACAATGTAAACTCTCTGTTTCCCTTCGTAACGTTTCAGTCTTACCAAAATGAGCGATCGGTCCCACCGAATTTGCCTGACCAATTCTCTGTTTGCTAGTTCCTGAAATCGGTCTCACCGAGTTCATGTAATCGGTCACACCGAGATGAGGTTTTTCCCTAACCCTAGCACATCGGTCCCACCGAGTTGATCATGTCGGTCCCACTGAGATTCCTAATGTACACATTTTGAATTGAATCAGTCTCACTGAGTTATTCTATTCGGTCTGACCAAGTTGGGTCAATTGTATGTAACAGTTGGATTTTGTGTGGAGGCTATATATACCCCTCCACCCCTTCTCTATTAAAGAGAGAGCCATCAGAACGTGCCTACACTTCCACTACTCATTTTCTGAGAGAGAACCACCTAATCATGTGCTGAGACCAAGAAATTCTAGTCCAACCAAAAGAATCTTGATCTCTAGCCTTCCCCAAGTTGCTTTCCACTCAAATCATCTTTCCACCATAGCCAAATCCATGAGAGAGAGAGAGTTGAGTGTTGAGGAGACTATCATTTGAAGCACAAGAGCAAGGAGTTCATCATCATCACACCATCTATTACCTTTTGGAGAGTGGTGTCTCCTAGATTGGTTAGGTGTCACTTAGGAGCCTCCAACAAGATTGTGGAGTTGAACCAACACTGGTGCGCGTCGGTCCTAAAAAAATGGTTTTTAACCCCTTTCCGCGACGGCATCTCGAACCGTCGCCAAGTGAGTGTGGGCGATAGTGGGGGGGGTCCTTCCCACACGACCCAGAAACCATCGGGGATATGCCCTCCCGGCACACACGTTTGGCAAAATGAGGTCGTGTGTGACCGACGAGTGCGCAAATATAGAAATACATATAGTATAGCTAAAAAATACAATTATATGGCGAAATTGTTTCTGGTCGCATGTACATCCCACATAGTCAGTCACCGCTAAATGTTTCCGTTCGTATGTACATCCCACATAGTCGCTCCAAGGAAAATGTTTGCGCAAGGTGGTGTAACGCAAACAGTTTTGAAGAGAATGTCGTGTGTGACTGTTCATTGATCCAACACAGTTTATTCCTAGAAACTGTGTGCGTTGCCTAAGGTCATCGCCCACGGTGGTTTCTCATTAACCATTTTCAATAGGAAAACCCAATTAGCAAGCTAATTGGCCAATTAGCAGGCTAATTGCCCTATTATTAATAATCTGTTTACTAATATAATTGATATTCATATTAAGCACATAATATATTCCTTTTCCATATTAAGGAAGCAGGATTTCATAATTTAAATACATCAGAGTACAACATGATATAGCTTCAGCACTCTGCTACCCCATTACACAACTGCACCAGCAGCAAGTTTCACATGCAACATATAGAACCTTTCGAAAATAGCATCTTAGACGGTACATAGAGAGATGCATCTCATCTGGAAAACTGCTAAAGCGGAAGGCGAATATTGAGCCTTCATTCATGTTGAAGGTCTTTCCAACTTTAGGCCAGTGCCTATGGACGATTGACCGTCCATCCTTCCACCTCTTCAGGAACACTTCAATATTGAACCGTGGGTGTTGTATGAAAACTTTCTTGCCTCCTGACCACAAAGGTGGTTTGAGAGGTAATCATTAGTGAAGCCTGAAAACAAGGATGTGCATAAATATCTTCTCTATATTGGAAATGGGGCAAAGGAATATAAAAAGGCAAGGTATAATAGTTAGTACCGTCTTGTAAACCTCAGTGCTTCCCATTGTTTCCCTACAACACATATAAGGTAGTTAGTCATCAGGTTAAGTAAGGGTTCACATGCTATCAGTAAAATATGTTGATGATAAATAAGCACATTGCGGATTCATCAGATTAATTCAAGCCACATGGAAAACCCATTTATCCAAACCAAGCATGATTAAGAACTAGGAAGTATAGCACTTGTATATGTTTCTCATGTATTAAGTGCCGTGGTTCTAAGCCTGACAGTAGAATGGGGGGTAGGTATGAGGAGGCAAGATCCTAGCTATGGTGAAGTTGTACACACAAGATTTACGAGTTCAGGCCCTTCACGGTGGAAGTAAAAGCCCTACGTCTTGGTGCCCAGAGGCAGTCAACTAGATTATGTGAGTGTGGTATTACAGGGGTGCGAACCCTTGTCCCTGAGGAGGGGGTGGCTTATATAGAGTTCGCCAGACCCCTCCCGCCCTCAGTTACACAGGGTTTAAGGTACATAAAGACGGGGCGTTTCTGGTAACGCCAGCAATAAAGTAACATAAATGACCATTAAGTCTACATAGTAAACGTTCGACCATTGCTATACAGAGTGGCTTTATGTTTCCTGATCGTCGAGTGATCATTGTCATGGTCGAGTGACACTGAGTCTTCCCAGTGGAACGTTTATGGTCGAATGGATGATGGTATCCCTTGAATACTTCTGGATTTAGGTTGATGTCCTAGTGGAGGGTGTCTAGGTCAGGCCTATGACCCTACCCTAGGTACATAGCTTCAGCATTAGCCACCGAATGGTTCAGGGTTTGAGTGGAAAAGGAGTTGAAAATACCTCCGACTCAATTCTTGCGCTTCGGAAGCGTCTTACTGAGATCAAATGACCAATCACGATGACTTCAACTTCTTTTTCAGTCGCCTTGATCCATTCTTAGTTTGTTGAGTGAACTTTTATTGAAAAGCTTCGAGTGTTGATATGGAAAAAATCTTTCATCTGACAGGTTGCTCTGCTGCTTGCGGATCCTACGGGATTCGAATTTCGGGAAGCGCGCGGGGTGGAGGAGGCCGTAGTAATCAGAGAAGATTAGGCAGGGGCGCCTTGATTCCCGTGCCACCTTTTTCTCCACGTACTGCGCGTGTGACTGTTGCGGGATTTGACGGGATTACATGGACCCACAAGTCAGCCACTCGGGAGAAGACCTCATATAAGGCGACGTGGCTGGGGATTTCTGCACAGTGCGCCCCATTCTCTCCCTTTCTCCTCTGTTTCTCCACCGCATGCACCTCTGCTCTCGGCACTGCCGGCCTGCTCGAGCTCCGTTCGCTGCAATGGGGAAGGAGAAGACGACAGCCTTGGAGCACGCGAAGAAGGCGACGGCGAAGGCGAAGGGGAGGAAGACCAGCCGGGGCAGATCCTCGTCGAGATCCGGCCTGCCGCGTGGCTGGATCCAGGGAGATTGGATTCGGTCGATTATCCGGCAAGACGACATCGACGATCTGGTCGAGGGGGGACTGATTCCCCACAAGTCAGCGCGGCTCCCGGAGGACGATACCGAGCCGCGACCGCAGGAGGGTGAGTGTGTGCTCCTCGCCACCCACGTCGATCGTGGTTTTTCTTTGCCTCCCCACCATTTATTCCGAGGTTTCTTGAACTTCTTTGGGGCACAACTTCATCATTTCCCCCCAGTACTATCGTGTACCTCCCTGCATTCGTGTCCATGTGTGAGAATTTCCTGGGTTGTCGACCACACTGGGCCTCTTCAAACAAATTTTCACCTGTCATTCTCAGTCGGTCAAAAAGGCCAATACGAGTGATGAGAGGACACATGTGATCCAGATGTGTGGGGTCTTGGGATCCAAATGAGAGGTAAAAGTACTTTCCCAGCTGAGGGAGTCCTGGATTAGGGGGTGTTCGGATAGCTGGACTATACCTTCAGCCGGACTCCTGGACTATGAAGATACAAGATTGAAGACTTCGTCCCGTGTCCGGAAGGGACTTTCCTTGGTGTGGAAGGCAAGCTTGCCGATACGGATATACATATCTCCTACCATTGTAACCGACTTTGTGTAACCCTAACCCTCTCCGGTGTCTATATAAACCGGAGGGTTTTAGTCCGTAGGACAACATAGACCACAACAATCATACCATAGGCTAGCTTATAGGGTTTAGCCTCTCCGATCTCGTGGTAGATCTACTCTTGTACTACCCATATCATCAATATTAATCAAGCAGGACGTAGGGTTTTACCTCCATCAAGAGGGCCCGAACCTGGGTAAAACTTTGTGTCCCTTGCCTCCTGTTACCATCCGGCCTAGACGCACAGTTCGGGACCCCCTACCCGAGATCCGCTGGTTTTGACACCAACATTGGTGCTTTCATTGAGAGTTCCTCTGTTTCGTCGCCGTCAGGCTTGATGGCTCCTACGATCATCAATAGTGATGCAGTCCAGGGTGAGACCTTCCTCCCTGGACAGATCTTCGTCTTCGGCGGCTTCGCACTGCGGGCCAATTCACTTGGCCATATGGAGCAGGTCGAAAGCTACGCCCTTGGCCGTCAGGTCAGATTTGGAAGTTTAAACTACATGGCTGACATCCGCGGGGACTTGATATTCGAAGGATTCGAGCCACTGCCGAGCGCGCCGCACTGTCACGACGAGCATGATCTAGCTCTGCCGCCGAACAGTGCCCTCGAGGCCGCACCCACATCGGCTTCGACCCTTAATTCGGAGCCTACTGCGCCGATCGAGGATGGGTGGTTGGACGCCGCCTCGGGGGCTGCGATCCTAACGGCGATCGAGCCGAACATCAGCCCCGCACTCCGCGAGACTCATGACTCCAGGGAGACGGACTCCTCTCCGGACTCCGAATCCTCCGCGCCCCTGCCGATCGAATCCGATTGGGCGCAGATCATGGAGTTTACTGCCACGGACATCTTTCAGCACTCGCCTTTCGGCGATATTCTGAAGACACTGAAGTCTCTCTCTTTATCAGGAGAGCCCTGGCCGGACTACGGTCAGCAAGGTTGGGGTACGGACGATGAAGAAATTCAAAGCCCACCCACCACCCACTTTGTAGCCACTGTTGATGATTTAACCGACATGCTCGACTTCGACTCCGAAGACATCAACGGTATGGATGCCGATGAAGGAGACGATGAAGAACCAGCGCCTATTAGGCCCTGGAAAGCCACCTTGTCATATGACATATACATGGTGGACACCCCAAAAGAAGGAGATGGCGATGGAACAGCGGAGGATGACCCCTCCAAGAAACAGCTTAAGCGCCGGCGTCAGCGGCGCCGATCAAAATCCCGCCAAAACAACTACGGTGATTCCAGCACGGGAGATAATAATACTCCGGAGAGTGCCGAAGAAAACCCCCTCTAGCAAGATTTGGCACAGGAGGATGGAGAAACCAGCCCTCATGAGAGAGCGGCAGACAGAGAGGTCGAGGACGATAATTATATGCCTCCCTCCGAAGACGAGGCAAGCCTCGACGACGACGAATTTGTCGTGCGAGAGGATCCCGTTGAGCAAGAGCGTTTTCAACGCAGGCTTATGGCCACGGCAAGAAGCCTCAAGAAAAAACAGCAACAGCTTAGAGCTGATCAAGATTTGCTAGTCGACAGATGGACTGAAGTCCTTGTGGCCGAAGAGCATAAACTCGAACGCCCCTCCAAGAGCTACCCAAAGCGCAGGTTGCTACCCCGACTAGAGGAGGAAGCACTCAAACCTGCATCACCTGCACTCGATACGGCCGATCGGCCACCTCGTGGCCGCGACAGAGAGGCCTCTCGGCCCTCCACTCAAGCCGCACCCCGTACCAAGGCACGGGAAAATGAACCGGACCTGCGAGATATGTTGGAGGACAAGGCAAGGCAAACAAGATCGATCTACGGATCGCGTGGGCGCCCCACGACTCAAGACGGTAACCGTCACGCCGGCCACAAATTCAGCAGGGCCGAACACAGTAGACAAAGCTCATTGGAGCTATGTCGTAATATAGCCCAGTACAGAGGCGCCGCACACCCACTATGCTTCATAGACGAAATAATGGATCATCAAATCCCCAAGGGTTTCAAACCCGTAAACATCGAATCATATGATGGCACAACAGATCCTGTGGTATGGATCGAGGATTATCTCCTTCATATCCACATGGCCCGCGGCGATGATTTCCACGCCATCAAATACCTCCCACTCAAGCTTAAAGGACCAGCTCGGCATTGGCTTAACAGCTTGCCAACAGGATCAATCAGTTGTTGGGAGGACCTGGAAGCCGCATTCCTTGACAAATTCCAGGGCACTTATGTGCGACCCCCAGACGCCGATGACCTAAGTCACGTAATTCAGCAGCCAGAGGAACCGGCCAGGCAATTCTGGACACGGTTCCTAACAAAGAAAAATCAAATAGTCGACTGTCGGATGCTGAGGCCCTAGCAGCCTTCAAGCACAATATCCGTGACGAGTGGCTTGCCTGGCACCTTGGACAGGAAAAGCCGAAATCTATGGCAGCACTCACGACACTCATGACCCGCTTTTGCGCGGGAGAAGACAGCTGACTTGCTCATAGCAACAACATGACCAGGGACAGTAGTGGCAGGTCGCGTCGCAACAAGCAGAAGCGCCGCATTAACGGCGACAACGCTGAGGATACGGTAGTTAATGCCGGATTCAGAGGCTATAAATCCGGTCAGCGGAAAAAGCCATTCAAAAGAAATCCTAGGGGCCCGTCCAGTTTGGACCGAATACTCGACCGCTTGTGCCAGATACATGGCACCCCCGAAAAGCCGGCCAATCACACCAACATGGATTGTTGGGTGTTCAAGCAGGCAGGCAAGTTAAATGCCGAAAATACAGACAAGGGGCTGCATAGCGATGACGACGAAGAGCCCCGGCCGCCGAACAACAATGGACAGAAGGGTTTTCCCCCACAAGTGCGGACGGTGAACATGATATACGCAACCCACATCCCCAAGAGGAGCGGAAGCGCGCGTTAAGGGACGTATACGCGATAGAGCCAGTCGCCTCAAAGTTCAACCCATGGTCCTCCTGTCCGATCACCTTTGATCGAAGGGACCATCCCACTAGCTCCCGTCATGGAGGATTCGCCGCATTGGTTCTAGACCCAATTATTGATGGATTTCATCTCACTAGAGTCCTTATGGACAGCGGTAGTAGCCTGAACCTGCTTTACCAGGATACAGTGCGGAAAATGGGCATAGATCCCTTGAGGATTAGGCCCACCAAAACGACCTCTAAAGGTGTAATACCAGGTGTAGAGGCCAACTGTACAGGCTCAGTCACACTTGAAGTGGTCTTCGAATCTCCGGATAATTTCTGAAGCGAGGAGTTAATCTTCGACATAGTCCCATTCCGCAGTGGCTATCACGCACTGCTCGGACGAACCGCATTCGCCAAGTTCAATGTAGTACCGCACTACGCATACCTTAAGCTCAAGATGCCAGGCCCTCGAGGAGTAATTACGGTCAATGGAAACACCGAACGCTCCCTCCGAACGGAGGAGCACACGGCGGCACTTGTAGCGGAAGTACAAAGCAGCCTCTCCAGGCAGTTCTCCAGTCCGGCCATTAAACGTCCGGACACCGTCAAGCGTGCCCGGAGTAACCTACAACCAGACCGCCTGGCACGTTCCAAGCAGGCGTAGCAATACGGCCCCAACCCCAGCCCTCGCAAAAATGCGGCACCAGTACTTCGCGTACATAACTACGCTCTAGAAATACCATGGGTACAGGGGGAGGGGCACCATCATGGCACGCCCAAAACATGGCTTAAACCGCACCAGGGGCTGCCGATTTTTTAATTTTCTCTTACTTTCAGGACTCCACTCTTCGGAAGGCCTGTTCGGCAGTTCAATTGCCGCACAAACGATGCAAGAACCAGGGAAGCAGACAAGCCATGCCGCATTACGGAACTCCCAGGTGGTCTCTATCACGAGTAGTATACCTGTTTCGCATACCATTCCGCAGCCTGCCCCTGGAACGGACACGTTAAAATAGTCCAACCTTTTGCTTATCACATTATTTGTATCGTTCTGCTTTGATCGCAACCCTTTTTCATAAACAATGCATAGCTTCTGACTATTTTTGCATTACTTTTTTTTACAAATATATGTTCCTTAATGACATGTTGCACCCATGCACTTCGGTATGGCCAAGATACGCCAGGGGCTTTAGTACCCCTCAATATGGTGAGAGAAGTCCGAACACTTTAACAAGTGTGGCACCCCGAACTTATAGCATTATATGCATCAGCTCCGAATCATGTCTTTGGTCAAATGTTGGGTTTGCCTGGCTCCTATGTTTTGGTGCCTTACGTTCCGCTATATCGGCTAAGGTAGCACTAGGAGAACTACTGCGATTGTGCCCCAGTTGAGCTGGGTCGAGCACCTCAATAGAGAAAGCTAAAACTGACTGTTATGATGAAGCGAGAGCCGGTCGCTGTTCGAGAGGTTTTTCGAGTCCCTAAAGACTTATCCCGCTTAGAGAGAGGAGTCGGCTCTGTCCGGCCAAGGCATGGATAGCGCCCCAAACTCGGTCTTCCGAATACCAGGGGCTTCGCCGAAATTTAAAATTATAGAATTCTATGGCTAAGTGAGAGCGTTCACGCATTATAGTCCGATTGCCTTGTTCGTTGGGCTGAGCGCCTCCCTCGAAGGACCCAAACATGGGAAAAAGAGCGCTCAGGTTTATCCCAGAACACCCCAGCACTAGCGGCATGGGGGTAGAAGTCGACGACTCGCCATCTCTCAGAATTGATAAACAGCCGGACAGAAGGTAATATTTTAAATTCCAACAGCATTGCTTAGCGCATATGAACAAGTTTTCAGCGCACAGGACAAAACGAGCAAGTTTCACTCAAAAATTACATCCCTAGAACATTCATCCGCCACAAGGCAGGCACCCTTCAGAACATCCTTATAATAATTCTCGGGCTTGCGATGCTCTTTCCCCGACGGTGGCCCGTCCTTCACAAGCTTCTCAGCATCCAGCTTGCCCCAGTGCACCTTAGCATGGGCAAGGGCCCTACGGGCACCTTCAATGCAGACGGAGCGCTTGATGATTTCGAGCCTTGGACAGGCCTCCACCAGCCGCCACACCAGCCCAAAATAGCTCCCAGGCAGAGCCTCTCCAGGCCACACCCGAACTATGAGGCCCTTCATGGCCTGTTCGGCCGCCTTGTGGAGCTCGACCAGTTGCTTCAGCTGGTCGCTCAGGGGCACGGGGTGTCCGGCCTCAGCATACTGAGACCAGAACACCTTCTCTGTCGAGCTGCCCTCCTCGGCTCGATAGAATGCGGCGGCATCAGACACACTCCCGGGAAGATCTGCGAACGCTCCTGGAGAGCTGTGGATTCGGGTAAGTAACAAGTAACTCAAATTTATGTGTTTGCTTTTCATAAAGAATGCCTTACCCGCCGCTATCTTCTTCACCTCATCCAACTCCTGGAGGGTCTTCTGGGATTCGGCCTTGGCAGACTTGGCATTTTCGATAGCCGCCGCGAGCTCGGACGCTCGCGTCTTTGAGTCAAGCTCCAAACTCTCATGTTTTTTCATGAGAACCTGGAGCTCTTGCTGCACCTTGCCAACCTGGGGCTCGTACTTCTCCCGCTCGGTGCGCTCCGCGGCCGCCCTCTTCTCGGCCTCGACCTGCGCTTGCTTAAGGGTCGCCACCTCAGACGTGGCCCCTACAATAGCCACGATAATCCTATCATTTTTTGCAATTGCACCTTTTTATATATATTTAAACAAGGTATTTCTTACCTTCATTGTCCTCGAGCTGCTTCTTGGCACACCCGAGCTCTTGCTCGGACCGCTCGAGGTTCTGCTTTAGCGTGTCCACTTCCGCAGTCAGTGCGGCGGACGTAAGCAGAGAAGCCTGCATACGCATATTGACTCCTTTTTGTTAGACTCATGCGAATTTTATTTGATCCTCTATTCAGCTTTTCTTCCCGAACGCCAAACAGAGCATCAGGGGCTATTGTCTATGCGGTAATATTATTTACACATTCTTTACTTACCTCAAAGCCTGTTAAAAGGCTAGTACAAGCCTCAGTCAGTCCGCTCTTGGCGGATTGAACCTTCTGGACCACCGCACTCATAATGGTGTGGTGCTCCTCGTCGATGGAGGCGCCTTGGAGCGCCTCCAACAGATTGTCCGGCGCCTCCGGTTGGACGGGGGTCACCGGAACGGCGGGCTTGCTCCTCTTGGAAGGAGGTCCCCCACCGGACTCTGGAACCTTTGAAGGTTCCGGAGCAGTGTCCGGCCTGGAGCCGGACTTGGAGCCCTGGGAGATTTTATCCCCTTCACCACTAGAGTCTGGGAGGTCGCCTTGCGGCGCCTCCAGGACCACCTCCTCCTGGCTTGGAACCTGTTGGGACAACACTTCGGCATCATCCGTAGGGCGGGGGGAGGAAGCCGTCGGAAGCGAATTCACGTCCAACGAGTCCAGTGAACCGCTCGACGGCGCGTCGAGCCGGTCTTTTGGTGGGCTGCATATTCGTATTCGACATAAGGGAAAGCTGTGCGATAAAGGAATACTATGAATTACTCTGGTATCCGGATACTTATGATTTTGCCAGGGGCTTGGCCCTGTGCGGCCACTCCTCTTCGCCGTCGTCGGCATCGGTGGAGTACTCCGGAGGAAGGGTTTTCCCCTTCTTGGACCCTCGGCCTCCCCAGTTGGGGCGGCCTTCCTTTTCTTCCCTTCCCCCGCTGGGGGGGAGAGGTCTCTTCTTCCTCCTCCTCGTCTTCATGGGAGGAGTGTGTCTTGGAGCCATTGGATGATGGATCCGACACCTCCTGGCGCCAGGCACTCTTTCGAGTCCCCGCGGCCTTCTTCTTGGCCTTCTTCTCCGGCACCACATAGGGTGCCGGAACCAGCAGCTTCGCCAAACGAGCGTCCGCTGGGCCTTCGGGCAAAGGAGCCGGACAGTTGATCTGTCCAGACGTCTCCTGCCAATCCTGTCAAAGGTAAGGGAGCTTAGATCCCGCATGGAGTCAATCTATGAAAAACTGATATCCTGTAGAAGGTAAAAATAGCTTACCGCACGAGCGTGACGCTGCGTGCTGAATCCGCGATCCTCGGTAGCGGATGCGGGGGCCTCGGCGCCTTTGAAAAGCACCTTCCAGGCATCTTCGTATGTCGTGTCGAAGAGCCTGCTCAGAGTTCGGTGCCGCGCCGGGTCGAACTCCCACAGGTTGAAAGCCCGTTGTTGACACGGGAGGATCCGGCGGATGAGCATAACCTGGACTACGTTGACAAGCTTGAGCTGCTTGTCCACCAGGGTTTGGACGCATGTTTGCAGTCCGGACAGCTCTCCTTTTTTACCTCATGACAGGCCCGTCTCTTTCCAGGACGTGAGCCACATTGGGGGTCTGGATCAGAACTCGGGGGCTGCGACCCACTTAGGGTCACGCGGCTCGGTGATGTAAAACCACCCTGATTGCCACCCCTTCAGGGTCTCCACAAAGGAGCCCTCGAGCCATAAGATGTTGGGCATCTTGCCCACCATGGTGCCTCTGCACTCCGCCTGGTTGCCGCGCACCACCATCGGCTTGACATTAAAAGTCTTGAGGCATAGGCCAAAATGGGGGCGGATGCGGAGGAAGGCCTCGCACACGACGATAAACGCCGAGATGTTGAGGACAAAGTTCGGGGCCAGATCATGGAAATCCAGGCCATAGTAGAACATGAGCCCCCGGACAAATGGGTGGAGAAGGAAACCCAGTCCACGGAGGAAATGGGGGAGGAACACCACCCTCTCATGGGGCCTAGGGGTAGGGATGAGCTGCCCCTCTTCGGGAAGCCGGTGCGCAATGTCGTTGGACAAGTATCCGGCCTTCCTAAGTCTTTTGATGTGTCCCTCCGTAACGGAGGAGACCATCCACTTGCCTCCCGTTCCGGACATGGCTGGAGAAGGTTGAGGTGGGGAGTGCGGACTTGGGCGCTGCAGCTCGAGTGCGCAAAAATGGATTTGCAAAGGAGGAAGAAGGCGTAGGTGAAAAGGTGGATCCTTATCCCCTTATATGGGTGGACGCGACTATGCGTCCCCACCAGCCTGGTAAAACTCGCTTATCTCCCAAGCGCCATAATCAATGGCGCGGTTGGGTTACTCACGCCCGTATCGATGAGAATCCTGGAATAAGGGGACACGATCTCTGCTTTAACAAGACGTGCCAAGGAAACCGCCTCGCATGACGCGCTGAGGTGGGATAATGAAACGACTCCGATAAAGGCTTGGCCGTGGTGTGTCACACTACGGAATACATTAGCAGATTAGATTTGTGTAAATATTATTCTCTCTATGGCAATATGTGGAAACTTATTTTGCAGAGCCGGACACTATCTTTGTGTTCAAAATCTTCTATGAAGTACTTGGAGGAGGAACCCGCCTTGCAATGCCGAAGACAATCTGCGCGCCAGACTCGTCATCATTGAAGCCTGGTTCAGGGGCTACTGAGGGAGTCCGGGATTAGGGGGTGTTCGGATAGCCGGACTATACCTTCAGCCGGACTCCTGGACTATGAAGATACAAGATTGAAGACTTCGTCCCGTGTCCCGAAGGGACTTTCCTTGGCATGGAAGGCAAGCTTGGCGATACGGATATACAGATCTCCTACCATTGTAACCGACTTTGTGTAACCCTAACCCTCTCCGATGTCTATATAAACCGGAGGGTTTTAGTCCGTAGGACAACATAGACCACAACAATCATACCATAGGCTAGCTTCTAGGGTTTAGCCTCTCCGATCTCGTGGTAGATCTACTCTTGTACTACCCATATCATCAATATTAATCAAGCAGGACGTAGGGTTTTACCTCCATCAAGAGGGCCCGAACCTGGGTAAAACTTCGTGTCCCTTGCCTCCTGTTACCATCCGGCCTAGACGCGCAGTTCGGGACCCCCTACCCGAGATCTGCCGGTTTTGACACCGACACCAGCCATGATTCTTCCCGAGTCAGTCAGAGGGTGGCAGTCGACTTGGTTCAACTGTAAAGACCAGCCGACTCCAGGCCAGTCGACTGGACTTACCCCCTTTTCCATGGCTCGAGTCGAGAAGCCCTCTGCTTTGAAAGTGACGCTGGAGGAGAAAGCAGAGGTGACGGTGCTGGTCGAGCTAGTGGTCCATCTCGTTTGTGATGGCATGACTGGCATGGATCTGCTGGAGGTCTTCCTCAGACGACGCATTCAGCCACTTCAAGCTCGCGACCATCTGATGTGGATGTATTCGGGCCTCGAAGATACCACTCGGATCCACCCAGAAGAAGTCGACGAGGATACGGTGGAGCAGTGGTTGAGGGGCATCACTGGCAATGAAGATAACCCCAGGGGGTCCAGGAGAATCCCTCCACTCGACAACTCATATGAACCAAACAAGGTCCAATTCTATCTTCCGTGTGTTTTTTGATCTATCATATAATTGCTTTTTGCCAATCGATTGACATTTGTTCCACTTGTTGTCTTTCAGGCTCTCATTGAGATGTACTCGATGCCTAACAGAGAGCAGGAGCAGGACCCGGAAGGGGGGGGCGAGCGGAGGTGAATGCATGGATTGGCAATCTGATGGAGGGGAAGAGGAGGAGGAAAGCAAGGACTCGAGCAGCGGTGAGGAAGTCGAGTAACCGCCTCGCAGTGAAAAGCGTTCCAAACATAAGCACGACCCGGTGAGTGTCTGTGGAGAAGTAGCTAGGTCGACCGGACGAACTTCCAAGCGCACTCGGACCTCTTCCCCTGTGCTGACTGAGAAGGCCCCGAAGCAACAAAAGATTACAGCACCAAAGCCTCAGAAGGCCCTTCCCAAGATCAAGATCGATGTCCCCGTCGCTTCTGCGTAAGTGTCTTGTCTCCACTTTTTGGTCGAGGATTTATGCTGTCGACTCTCTTTCTCATTTGTCCGAGTGAATCTTGAAACTTGCAGAACTGCCACTTCTGGGACTTCTACTTACAAGGATGATGGTGAAGACGTAGAAGACACGGTCACTTCTAACCCGGGTATGATTTTTGCAAACTTGCCTTTGCTTTTTCAGCCATTTTGTCGATTGAATTCCGACAACTAACTCTTTTTTCAGCTCCTCCCCATGTCATTGATCTTCCGGATGACGAAGAGGACGTGTCGCTGAGGCCCAGGAGGAGTAAGAAGGCATCAACTGGCAAGATGTCCCAATCATTGCCGATGGCAGAACCAGTGACTCAACAGCCTGAAGATGTGACTCGGGCTTCTGTTACTTTCGCTGCTCCAGTATCAAGTGAACGCCCCACATCGTCGACTGCACCAGTGTTTGCTTCAACTATCCTGCCTCATGCCTCGGAACTTCAAGCTACCGCGATTGCACATCAACCCCATTCTTCACTACTCATCACGTTCCAGAAAGCCAAGCCGACGCTGCCGCAGAAGCCATTCGCCAAGCCGACATAATGATGGAGCGAGTGAAGGTGGTGCATGGAAACAGTCAGGCTGCTTATGATGCCAGTGCGGCCCTTCGAGCAAATGTCCAGGTAAGTTGGCTTCTGACTGAACTCTTATCTTGTTGCTTGTTCTGTTAGGATATGCTACCTGAAAACTTTTCTTCATGCATCCTCCTGTTATTCTGCACTTCGCATCTGCACACCCACTGGGTGTTTGAATTTATGTCGAGTAACTTTCCCAGTTGACTCTACTAGGTTGTGTCGGTTGTAGTTCTGGTTTAGTGGGGGCACATGTAGTGCACCCATTGGGTGTAGTCCCCGAGATCACCATCGAATGTGTGATTCGGCAGAGGTCTTGAGAAGAATTGCCTTTATTGTTTCACTCTTCCACTCGGTCCTGGCGGATTATGTCGAGTGGAAACCAGTGGGGGCACGCTAAGTGCACCCAGTGGGTGTAGTCCCCGAGACCGCAGTCGACTGCTGGCAGTCGGTTGGGGTCTGAGTATGTCTTTTTTCTCTCTCTCCACTCAGTATGGGCAGGCCATGTTGAGTGGAAACCAGTGGGGGCACGATAAGTGCACCCACTAGGTGTAGTCCCCGAGACTTCTGTAGAATGTTTGATTCTGCGGTAGTCTTAGAGTTCTATTCACTCAGAAGTGAATGATCTTTGATCTTGTCCATTGATGTATCTTTTGCCGACTGTAGAAATCCTGTGAGCTTATCTCCAAGTTCGCCGAATTCGAGGAAAAGCAGAGGCAACTCAACCTTGATTTGGAGCTGGCCAATCAAAACTTAAAAAAGGCTCGAGACGAAGTAGCTGGTATGAAAGGCAACGACCTGTTGACTGTTTATCTTGACCATCTCTCGAATTATCTCTTCGTTCCTTTCCTTGACCCGAATGCACATTCTTCAGAGAAAAAGAAGCAGGCCTTGGCGCAAAAGGATCTTGACCTTCCAGCTGCGCAGAAGGAGGCTAAGGAAAAGACCGCACTTGCCAACAAGAAGCTGGCTTCAGTCGGAGCACTGGAGGAAGACAACGCCAAAATAAAGGCATCTCTCACCAAGGCCAACAAAGAAGCGACCCGTGTGAAGAAGGACAAAGTTGCTTTGAACGAGAAGATCAAAGGAATTTCTCGTAAGAGAAATGACCTGGAGGCTTATGTGGGGGCACTTGCAAAAAAGTTGTTCCTTATGCTCGAAGGTATTTCCCTTTTCTCTACTGTTTAACTATCGTCGATTCATCAGGCATTCGTCGACTCATTATTTCTTTGAGTTTGTAGGATTCTGTCAAAACTTTGAAGAAGAGACTAGGCGGGTCGAGACAGGTCTGGACCCCGTCCTTTCTCCCATTGGTGATGATGCTGCTATGAACGTGCTTCGACTGGAATCCCGTGTTGCCAGTGTTACGAGATATCTTGCTCGCTTGAAGGTGGTGGTGTCGTGCACTGATACAACACTCTGGCCAAGGGCGACGCTTCAAAATGACCTCAAGTGTCTGATGACTCGACTCAATGAGGTCCCTGGTCAAGTGCAAGAATGGAATAAGTATTCTGCTCGGTGCTCGCGTGGCTCTGTCGCTGGTTCGCGTCCACTACAAGGAAGCCCGAGAAGAGAAGCTGGAAGTGATCAAGGTTTCCAATACCAAAAGGCATGACTTCCGATCATTCATGGAAACCTTCATTGCTGCTGCCACTCGGATTGCTGACGGGATTGATCTGTACGAGTTCGTCGAGCCTGCAAGCCCTTCTCTTGCGGAGTGAACAAACTTTATGCCTCGCCTTAAATTTGCCTCGGAATGCCGAGTGATTTTGTAATCATTAAACTCCTTCGGGCCTGATGCTCGAGTACTTTAATCCGTCTTCTGGAACCTTAGGATTTTATCTGAACTTCGGTTGCTTTTGAATATTTTGACTCTTTGCGCAGGACTTGTTTCTTGCAGTTCGAGTTGCTATTGACTTTGTGATGCAGCTCAGTCGAGTGAATCACGAGCAGATTATGGTCGACCTGCACCCCGCCACCCTTATGGATAAGGATGGAGCAGACGTTGTATTTGTGGCGAAGCTCTGAGGGGAGATCGTGGCCGACCTGCACCTCTCCGCCCTTACAGGTAAGGATGGAGTGGACGTTGTATCTGTGGCGAAGCTCCGAGGGCAGATCGTGGTCTAGTTGCATCTCGCCGTCCTTACGGGTAAGGGTGGAGCGAGCCTTAAGACTTAGGCGAGTACTGGACTGCAGCTAAGCCCCCGAGTGGGAGGGTTGTTCACCACTTGGTAGAATTGTTTTAAACTTAGGCGAGTATTGAACTACAGCTAAGCCCCTGAGTGGGAGGGTTGCTCACCACTCGGTAGGATTTTTTGAACTTAGGCGAGTACTGGACTGCAGCTAAGCCTCCGAGTGGGAGGGTTGCTCACCACCCGGTAGGATTTTTTAAACTTAGGCGAGTACTGGACTACAGCTAAGCCCCCGAGTGGGAGGGTTGCTCACCACTTGGTAGGATTTTATAAACTTAGGCAAGTACTGGACTGCAGCTAAGCCTCCGAGTAGGAGGCTTGCTCACCACTCGGTAGGATTTTTTGAACTTAGGCGAGTATTGAACTGCAGCTATGCCCCCGAGTGGGAGGGTTGCTCACCACTCGGTAGGATTTTTTAAACTTAGGTGAGTATTGAACTGCAGCTAAGCCCCTGAGTGGGAGACTTGCTCATCACTCGGTAAGATTTTTTAAACTTAGGCAAAACGGATTCACAGCTAAGCCTCTGAGTGAGAGACTTGCTCATCACTCAGTAGGATTTTTTAAACTTAGGTGAAACGGATTCACAGCTAAGCCCCCGATTGAGAGACTTGCTCATCACTCGGTAGGGCTTTTTAAACTTAGGCAAAGCAGGTTCGCAGCTAAGGCACCCACTGGGGGATTTAGAACACTTAAAAAAGGAAAAGCAATCATCTGAGAAACTGCGTCTTTGATAATCGAACTAGAATGTATTTCTTATTACATCACAACAATTTGAATGCTTAAGTATAAAAGGGGCGAAGGAGCTCCGCATTCCAAGCGTGTGGCTCATCTTTATTGTGCTCCACATTGTAGAGGCGATAAGCCCCGTTGTGAAGTACTTTGGTGATGACGAAGGGACATTCCCAGGCAGGAGCGAGCTTGTGCGGTTTCTGCTGATCTACTCGAAGAACCAGGTCCCCCTCTTGAAATTCTCGACCTCTCATGTTTCTGGCATGGAATCGATGTAGGTCTTGCTGATAGATGGTCGACCGGTTCAGCGCCATCACTCTTTCTTCTTCCAGAAGGTCAATAGCATCTTGACGGTCTTGTTCTGCTTCGGCTTCTGAGAAGAGTTCCACTCGTGGGGCGTTATGAAGTAAGTCACTCGGAAGCACAGCTTCATCCCCATACACTAAGAAGAATGGAGTTCGGCCAGTCGACCGATTAGGAGTTGTCCTCAATCCCCAAAGTACTGATGGAAGTTCATCGACCCAAGCGCCCGCGGCATGCTTGAGGTCACGCATCAACTAGGGTTTCAGTCCTTTGAGAATCAATCCGTTCACTCTTTCATCTTGTCCATCCGACTGGGGATGGGCGATTGAAGCATAGTCAACCCGAGTGCCTTGGGAAGTGCAAAAGGCTCTGAACTCTTCAGAATCGAAATTCAACCCATTATCCGTGATAATGCTGTGCGGGACACCATATCTGAATGTTAACTCTCTGATGAAGCTGACATCAGTACTTGCTTCGAGGTTTTTAATAGGCTTGGCTTCAATCCATTTGGTGAACTTGTCGACTGCTATGAGCACATGGGTGAAGCCACTTCTGCCAGCCCTCAGAGGTCCAACCAAATCTAATCCCCAGACAGCAAAGGGCCAGACGAGTGGAATGGTCTTCAGGACTGGCTTGTGAGACATGTTGGAGTAGTATTGGCAACCTTCACATCTGTCGACTATGTCTTTCGCCATTTCATTCGCTCGTGGCCAATAAAATCCTGCTCGGTATGCTTTGGCTACAATGGTCCGAGAGGACGCATGGTAACCACAAGTCCCCGAGTGGATGTCATTCAGGATCACTCGACCTTCTTCTGGTGTTATGCACTTCTGAGCAACTCTGGTAGCACTTTCTTTGTAAAGCTATCCACCCACTACTGTGAAAGCTTTAGATCGACGGACAATCTAACGAGCCTCTTCTTCATCCTCTGGAAGCTCTTTCCTAAGAATTTACGCGATGTACGACACTGTCCAATCGGGTATGACAACCAAAACTTCCATGACCAAGTCGACCACGGCTGGGACTTCAACTTCAGTCGGATCAGTAGGGCTCTTAGGTTGTGGGGGCTCTTCCGTGAAGGGGTCCTCTTGGACAGACGGTGTGTGGAGATGTTCCAAGAAAACATTACTGGGAATGGGCTCATGCCTGGAGCCTATCTTTGCCAAATCATCAGTTGCTTGATTTTTCAGTCGGGGTATATGATGGAGCTCTAACCCCTCAAACTTTTCTCTAACTTTCTCACTGCATTACAATAACTAGTCATAGCCAGGCTTCTGACGTCCCACTCCTTCATTACTTGATTAACCACCAAATCTGAGTCGCCGTGGACCATTAGGCGACGGACGCCGAGTGAAATGGCCATACGCGACCCGTACAGAAGTGCTTCATATTCAGCTTTGTTGTTGGAGGAATCAAAATGGATCTGAAGAACATAACTGAGTCTGTCTCCTCTAGGGGATACCAATACCACCCCAGCACCAGAACCGTTCAACATCTTGGATCCATCAAAGAACATGGTCCAATGCTCCGAGTGAATTTGAGTCGGCTGTTGCTGCTCGACCCACTCGGCGAGGAAATCTGCTATTGTCTGGGACTTGGTAGCTTTCTTTGCCTCGAACTTGATATCCTAGGGAAGGAGTTCAATCGCCCACTTTGCCACTCGACCAGTTGCATCTCTGTTGTTTAGAATTTCTGACAAAGGTGCGTCGCTGAAGACTGTCATAGAGTGATTAGAGAAATAATGTGCAACCTGCTTCGTGGTTATGTAGATCCCATAGACAAGCTTCTGATAGTGAGGATATCTTTACTTGGATGGAGTCAAGACTTTAGAAATATAATACATTGGGCACTGAACTTTATAGGTTTTTCCTTCTTCTTCCCGCTCGACCGTAAGTATTGTACTGATGACTTGTCCAATGGCTGCAATATAAAGCAGTAAAGGCTCTTTGCTGATTGGGGTAGCGAGCACCGGCTGGGTGGAAAGCAGGGTTTTGAGTTTTGCAAATGCTGCATCAGCTTCAGGAGTCCACTCGAACTTATCAGATTTCTTCATCAGTCGGTAAAGAGGCAAGGCCTTTTCACCGAGGCGAGAGATGAATCGACTCAAGGTGGCCAAACAACCAGTAAGCTTTTGAACGTCATGCACACGCATAGGGCGTTTCATCCGGAGTATGGCTCCAACTTTCTCTGGGTTGGCATCGATCCCTTGTTCAGAAACAAGGAAACCGAGTAACTTTTCTCCTGGAACTTTGAATGTGCACTTTGATGGATTAAGCTTGATACCATAACTTCTTAGGTTGGCAAAGGTCTCAGCGAGGTCAGTCAGCAGATCGGAACCTTTGCACGACTTGACCACAATGTTGTCCATATATGCTTCTACATTCCGACTGATTTGAGTGAGCAGGCACTTCTGAATCATCCTCATATATGTGGCACCAGCGTTCTTGAGACCGAATGGCATGGTGACATAACAAAAGCACCTGAATGGAGTGATGAAAGCTGTCTTATGTCATCGGATCCATACAATCAGATTTGATGATACCCGGAATAGGCGTCTAGAAAAGACAAACGCTCACACCCCGCAGTCGAGTCAACGATTTGGTCGATACGGGGGAGGGGAAAATTATCTTTCGGGCATGCCCGATTGATATGCTTGAGGTCAATGCACATACAAATTGAATCGTCCTTCTTGGGGACCATGACAACATTGGCAAGCCACTCGGAGTGGTAAATCTCTCGGATGAACTCAGCTGCTAGGAGCTGAGCCACTTCCTCGCCAATTGCTTTTCTCTTCTGTACGGCAGACCATCTTAGATGTTCCTTGACTGGCTTCACTTTCGGGTCAACTCGCAAACGATGCTCAGCCAGTCCCCTGGGTACACCCGGCATGTCAGAAGGTTTCCATGCAAAGATGTCCCAGTTCTCACGGGGGAACTGGATGAGCATTTCTTCCTATTTGCTGTCGAGTGAAGTTGAGATATGAGTAGGAGCAACATTAGGATTAGTCGGGTGAATATGAATCGGTTTTGTTTCTCCGGACGACTGAAATGAAGAATCTATGGCAGGTTTCCTTGCTCGCAGCAAATCACTCGGATCTGCATTTTTCTGGTACTCTTGCATTTCAACTGCTGCCATTTGTGCATCGGCAATTTTGGAACCCTTCTGGAAGCATTCCTCTGCCTTCTGCCGATTGCCAGTAACCGTGATCACTCCTTTGGGACCAGAAATTTTCAACTTGAGATACACATAACATGGTCGAGCCATAAAATGTGTGTATGCATGCCTTCCCAGAATAGCATGATACACACTCTAGAAATCCACTACTACAAATGTCAACTTTTCCTTACGGTAATTCTTTGAATCACCGAAAACTACGTCAAGGGTTATCTGGCCGAGTGATTCAGCCTTCTTGCCAGGGATGACGCCGTGAAAGCTCATGTTGCTCTTACTAAGTTTGGACATCGGAATGCCCATCCCCTTCAAGATTTCAGCATAAAGGATATTCAGGCCACTACCAACATCCATTAACACTATGGTCAGTCTAGTGCCTCCAACAACCGGGTCGACCACCAATGCTTGCCTCCCAGGGGTGGCTATGCGAGCAGGATGATCAGACTGGTCGAATGTGATGGCCGTTTGTGACCACTTCAGGTATGTTGTCATTGCCAGAGCAACCATATTCACCTCCCTGTTGATTATTTTCAGTCTACTTTTGCTCTCGACGTTAGTAAAAATCATTAGAGAGGAATTGACATTGGGAAAACCATCATCTTCCTCTTTGTCTTCATCCTTGTCAGATCCTTTTCCCTTCTCATTAGGCTGTTTCTCTCGGAATTTCTCGATCAGAACTCGACACTGTCGAGTGGTATGCTTGGGATAAATCAAATTGCCTTTTATTCTTCACCAACGTTGAATGTTATAGCCGTGTCATTCCAGGGGTTTATCATAGCAATTTGGCCGACTTCGGCGAGCTCGCGAAGCGCCCTTTTGCGCTTGTTGTTTGAAGAGAATGTCTCAAAGACCGTCAATACTCTTGAGTTATCGTCCCCTGGGGGATGTCATTCTGGGTCGTCCTTGATAAGGATGTCCTCGCCGCTCTTGGCTACACGTCGTAGTGTCCAACATGCTCTAAGGTTGTGGGTTGCCATGGTATCTGGTTTTGTATGTATTTTGCATGGGCCATTGAGCCACCCCACCAGAACGGTGTCGTGCCACATAGCGGTTTTGTGTTTCTTGCTATTGGACTGGTCGTGCCACGAGGGTGCGCCCTTTTTGCCTGTAGGGGGAGTTGAGTTGGGACTGACGGTTCCAGCGAGCTGCCTGAGTTTTCCAGGTGCTCTCCATCGTGCTGTACTTTTGTACGATGATTGCTAAGTCAGCGAATTTCAGTATGCGGCGGCGATTAATGGCGTTGAGGATTCCTTCGTCCACGCAATTGTTGCAGAACAATGATATTGCGTCCTCATCACGGCAATCTTTTACCTTGTCCTTGACGAGGAGGAATCTGGCCCAGAAGTGATGGACCGTTTCCTGAGACTGCTATTTTGTGCCCATGAGAGCTTCTATATCCCGGCGGGTGGGTGGAATTAAATCCGAACCCCGACCTGACCGATTATCCGGAGTCTGACGACCTTCCGGGCTTAACAATCCGGGTTCCGGAATATCTTCTGATTGTTTAGGACCGTTGTCCGATGCTATGTTCGGAGGGTTGGTCGCATCCTTTCGCGGGTGGGTATCTGGCTCTTCCTGATCGGCGATCCTAACATAATTCGTCTTTGATATAGAAGAAGACTCGCCATCCTGCTCCACGACCACCTCAATCTGGTGGGTGATCGGTAGGGTCTCGATTTCTCCTTGATCGGTTTTAGGCCCGATCTGATCATAGTCTGTGGCTATTCCCAAAGCGGCGATGCGATCTAGGAGTTCATTCAAAGACAAAAACTCTGTCGGATCCATCTGCTTGGAGTGCTCGGGGTTGATGCGAAGGGGGTTTTCGATGGCCTGAGAGGTCATCGTCAGCTCAACGGCCGAATGGGCGATCATAGTAAAGCCGCCCAACCGGAGGGTTTGGCCCGGGGCCAGAGCTCCCCTGGAGGTGATGTTGTATTTAAGGACAAGGCGAGCCATCAAGCCATTCGTCGATGGCATAGTGGAACTCTCAATGAAAGCACCAATGTCGGTGTCAAAACCGGCGGATCTCGGGTAGGGGGTCCCGAACTGTGTGTCTAGGATCGATGGTAACAGGAGACAGGGGACACAATGTTTACCCAGGTTCGGGCCCTCTCTATGGAGGTAATACCCAACGTCCTGCTTGATTGATCTTGATTAATATGAGTGTTAAAAGAGTTGATCTACCACGAGATCGTAATGGCTAAACCCTAGAAGCCTAGCCTGTATGACTATGGTAATGAGTATATCATTTTCGGACTAACCCCTCCGGTTTGTATAGACACCGGGGGGATCTAGGGTTACATAGAGTTGGTTACATAAGGAATCTTCATAGTCAGTCGCCAATCTTTCCTTCCATGCCATGGAGAGTCCAATCCGGACACAGGTACAGTCTTCGGCCTTCATGTCTTCACAGCCCATCAGTTCGGCCCCATAGATAACAGGTCAGACGCCGGAGGACCCCTTAGTCCAGGACTCCCTCAACCTCCTATAGCCATTAAAACCAAGACACGTGGCTTCACATAAATGGTTAGCCGAACGCACACGGTTTGAATTATACAAACATTTGAGATATTAAAGTGGCAGCTATTTTTTTTTCAAAATTCCTTTGTTGGCTGTCATTATTCGAGTGTGCCTTCTCTCAAAATGGACACGAAAAATACCACAGCATGTCGGGTGCGCTTCCATGATAGCATGCCAAGTTTCATTAATCTCAGACGACTTTTGGATTTACTAGAATTTGAAAACCAGGCATCTCAATGTTTTGTCGGCAATCAACGGTGCCCTGGTGTTTGAAATTCATTCCCATTTCTTGGATGGGACCTAAGCATGCACCCAAGGACACAGATTTGATTTTTCAACGAAATTATATGCACTGGAGCATGCGCATGTAGTTCAAATTTGAATTATGCACATAAATGCATTAAAAATTCAGTTAATGCATAACAATGTCCAAACGAACCCAGAAAAATCACAAAAATTTACACAACACTCCTGTTGTTCTATGTTGACATGAGAAAAAAACTTGAAAGCAATAAGAGGCAATGGATATCGTTCCGTCCCTAAAGGTGGGACGTTCCCTACCGAAAACCATGATGCTTGTTTTGAGAAGCTCTGGTTTGTGAGAAGCATATACCCAAACCTACCCCAAATGGGACAAAATTTGTACCACGGCATGTTGATGCCCCTCCATGATAGCATGCCAAGTTTCATGAAGTTCAGACGAGTTTTGGATTTACTAGAATTTAAAAACCAGGCATCTCACTGTTTTGCCGGCAATCAACGGTGCCCTGGTGTTTGAAATTCATTCCCATTTCTTGCATGGGACCTAAGCATGCACACAAGGACATAGATTTGATTTTTCAATGAAGTTATATGCACTGGAGCATGCCCATGTAGTTCAAATTTGAATTATGCACATAAATGCATTGAATACTCAGTTAATGCATAAAAATGTCCAAACGAACCCTGAAAAATCAAAAAAATTCACACAACACTCCTGTTGTTCTATGTTGACACGAGAAAAAAACTTGAAAGCAATAAGAGGCAATGGATATCATTTTGTCCCCAAAGGTGGGACATTCCCTACGGAAAACCATCATGCTTGTTGTGAGAAGCTCCGGTTTGTGAGAAGCATCTACCCAAACCTGCCCCAAATGGGACAAAATTTGTACCACAGCATGTTGATGCCCCCCATGATATCATGCCAAGTTTCATGAATTTCAGATGAGTTTTGGATTTACTAGAATTTAAAAACCGAGCATCTCACTATTTTGCCGGCAGTCAACGGTGCCCTGGTGTTTGAAATTCATTCCCATGTCTTGCATGGGACCTAAGCATGCACCCAAGGACACAGATTTGACTTTTCAAGGAATTTATATGCACCGGAGCATGCACATGTAGTTCGAATTTGAATTATGCACATAAATGCATTGAAAAGTCAGTTAATGCATAAAAATGTCCAAACGAACCCCGAAAAATCACAAAAAATTCACACAACACTCCTGTTGTTCTATGTTGACATGAGAAAAAAACTTGAAAGCAATAAGAGGCAATGGATATTGTTATGTCCCCAAAGGTGGGACGTTCCCTACCGAAAACCATCATGCTTAGTGTGAGAAGCTACGGTTTGTGAGAAGCATATACCCAAACCTGCCCCAAATGGGACAAAATTTGTACCACGGCATGTTGATGCCGCTCCATGATAGCATGCAAAGTTCAATGAAGTTCAGAAGAGTTTTGGATTTACTAGAATTTGAAAACTAGGCATCTCACTGTTTTGCCGGCAATCAACGGTGCCCTGGTGTTTGAAATTCATTCGCATTTCTTGCATGGGACCTAAGCATGCACCCAAGGACACAGATTTGATTTTTCAACGAATTTATATGCACTGGAGCATGCGCACGTAGTTCAAATTTGAATTATGCACATAAATGCATTGAAAACTCAGTTAATGCATAAAAATGTCTAGACGAACCCTGAAAAATCACAAAAAATCACACAACACTCCTGTTGTTCTATGTTGAAACGAGAAAAAAACTTGAAAGCAATAAGAGGCAATGGATATCATTTTGTCCCCAAAGGTGGGACATTCCCTACCGAAAACCATCATGCTTGTTGTGAGAAGCTCCGGTTTGTGAGAAGCATGTACCCAAACCTGCCCCAACAGAATTTGTACCACGGCATGTTGATGGCCCTCCATGATAGCATGCCAAGTTTCATGAATTTCAGACGAGTTTTGGATTTACTAGAATTTGAAAACCAGGCATCTCACTATTTTGCCAGCAATCAATGGTGCCCTGGTCTTTGAAATTCATTCTCCTTTCTTGCATGGGACCAGAGCATGCAGCCAAGGACACAAATTTGATTTTTCAACGAATTTATATGCACTGGAGCATGTGCATGTAGTTCAAATTTAAATTATGCATATAAATGCATTGAAAACTCAATTAATGCATAAAAATGTCCAAATGAACCTCGAAAAATCACAAAAATTCACACAACACTCCTATTGTTCTATGTTGACACAAGAAAAAAACTTGAATGCAATAAGAGGCAATGGATATCGTTTCGTCCCCAAAGGTGGGACGCTCCCTACCGAAAATCATCATGCTTGTTGTGAGAAGCTCCGTTTGTGAGAAGCATATACCCAAACCCGCCCCAAATGGGACAAAATTTGTACCACGGCATGTTGATGCCGCTCCATGATAGCATGCCAAGTTTCATGATTTTCAGACGAGTTTTGGATTTACTAGAATTTGAAAACCAGGCATCTCATTGTTTTGCCAGCAATCAACGGTGCCTTGGTGTTTGAAATTCATTCCCATTTCTTGCATGGGACCTAAGCATGCACCCAAGGACACAAATTTGATTTTCCAACGAATTTATATGCACTGAGCAAGCGCATGTAGTTCAAATTTGAATTATGCGCATAAGTGCATTGAAAACTCGGTTAGTGCATAAAAATGTCCAAAGGAACCCCGAAAAATCACAAAAAATCACAACACTCCTGTTGTTCTATGTTGACACGAGAAAAAAAAACTTGAAAGCAATAAGAGGCAATGTATATCGTTTCGTCCCCAAAGGTGGGACGTTCCGTACCGAAAACCATCATGCTTGTTGTGAGAAGCTCCGGTTTGTGAGAAGCATATACCCAAACCTGCCCCAAATGTGACAAAATTTGTACCACGACATCTTGATGCCAGTCCATGATAGCATGCCAAGTTTCATGAATTTCATATGAGTTTTGTATTTACTAGAATTTAAAAACCAGGCATCTCACTGTTTTGCCGCCAATCAATGGTGCCATTGTGTTTGAAATTCATTCCCATTTCTTGCATGGGATCTAAGCATGCACCCAAGTACAAAGAACTAATTTTTCAACGAATTTATATGCACTGGAGCATGCACATGTAGTTCAAATTTGAATTGTGCACATAAATGCATTGAAAACTCACTTAATGCATACAAATCTCCAAACGAACTGCGAAAAATCACAAAAATTCACACAACACTCGTATTTTTTTGAGGGACTTGACAGTAGGAGAGACTCCTACTGTTTTTTCATATATCTATATAAATGGGGTGTTTACATAGACATACAAGGTTAAATACAGATGGGCAACCACCCACTGGTCTCACCACCAGAGGGGTGTGAGAGCTCAATATGTACTCAACTTTTTGCTACTATGTGTACACTTAAAACTGTGTTTTACAAGAGGGGAGACTAGGGTCAGCAAAGCCAAGTATCGCGTGGTCCGATCAAAGTGTGGCCCAATATGTGAGGAAGGCCGCTCTGTCAGCAACTTTGATCCTATGTTGTAGCAGACCCAAATCCTCTTTTAGGGGCGCGTGCCAGTACCCCAAAGTGGGATTGACTCCTCTAAAGTGCTTGTTGTTCCTTTGTTTCCACAAACTCCAGGCAGCCAATAGGAAAACTTCAGTGAAGAAAGGGTTAGGCCAGGCTGTTCGCGCAAGTTGTAGAGCATTTAATCTGACATCAAAGTACGGCCACTGAATATGTAGTTTGGCCCAACATCTCTTGCTGAACTGGCACGTAAACACCATGTGATCCACAGTTTCTTCAATGTTCTATTCGCAGAGGAGACAAGTGAAGTCATTACCGATGTTGTAGTGCCTTCTGCGAAGCATGTTATGTTGAATTATGCACATAAATGCATTGAAAACTCACTTAATGCATAAAAATGTCCAAACGAACCCTGAATAATTCCAATTCATTTATGATCACTGCAGATAAAAGGTCTAGCAATTCAAACACCGTCCATGGCCGCTGTGACCCCATTATGTAATTCAAATCAAGACCAAAAATCAAGTAGATCCCACATAGTTTATTATAACTAACCATGTGAGATGCAGCACAAAATATCTTTGGACCGTGTCTGAATAAGGGACCGTGTATGATGACACTTTGCGCGCCAGTTTTTTGGCTGAAGTGATTCCAAATTTTCCGCTTCCGTGGAAATATCTACCTCCCCGCCCCCTTCCCCTTACCAAAAGCCACATTTCCCCCCTTTCTGCCTTCCTTTCCAAGTTGAAACCTTCACTCCTTGCTTGTAGCGTCGCTGCCTCCTCGCCGGCGACCCTCCTTCACGCTACTCGACCTCGCCTATCCAGGCAGGTAATCCACACCCGACCTCATCCTCCTCCTCCTTCCACAACCCACATGCCCCGACAGCCGGCGCGAGCGTGACACCGTCCACCCAAATCATCGACCCCACCACCAAATAAGCGCCAGCCTAAGCCATGGTGCATGCAGTATAGCCAAGACCTCAAGGAGCATTTGGCAGCGGAGAAGCAAATCGCGGCCGCACGCGCTGATGAGGTCGCGATGGCCGCCATTCGTGCTGACCTCCATATCTTGGAGGAGCACCTCGCCATCGAGGCCACCATTGACGCCTCGCGCGCTGACGCCGTGATGCGGTTGGCTGCTTTAAACGACAGTTCATGGCGTTTTCTCGAGGCCACCGTCGATGCCTTCGACGAAGACTACGAGGTGTTTTCTCAGCGTGCACGTGCTTACCTCATCTCGAGAGCCAGCAGGTTAGTGCCGGGAGCGGCTCAGGCAACTCACCACTACAACGTGGGCACCCACGATGTGGAGGCCTCACCCTCTTCCATGTCCAAAGAGCCAATCGTCATCGATATCTCCGACAATGAGGAGTAGCTTGTCTTATTAGCTCACTATAAGGACCAATGTTCAGTTTGCTAGCTACTGCCTTTCCTTAACAAATTCTAGTGAATTGTGCTATCTACTTTTACCATGCAATCTTATGCTATAGTGTATATGTTCTATATGTCGTGCAATGTGGTGTTCAATTAACTTCTTGGTTCAATTCTGCAAATGTGATGTTCAATTCTTCAGGGTGCAATATTTCCAAGTTGTTAAGCATGCTTGGTTTGGTCAACTGTCTGATCTTCTATTAGGCGTATGTTATATTGTTCAATTGATGTTTACTTAACTACTTGGTTCATTTGTTGTGGCTTGGTTCACTTGTTGTGGTGTTTAGTTAACTGCTTGGTTTTATTCTGCAATGTGATGTTCAATTTTTATGGCTGCATTCTGTTATTATATACCATGTTTGGAATAAATCAAATTTGTCTATACTAAATACACGAGAAACAAATACAATTGTTATATTTCCAAGTTGTTAAGCATGCTTGGTTTGGTTAACCATCTGATCTTTTATTAGGAGTATGTTATATTGTGCAATGTGGTGCTCAGTTAACGTTTGCTTCATTTGTTGTGGTGTTTAGTTAACTGCTTGGTTCAATTCTGCAATGCGATGTTCAATTGGTGTGGCTGCATTCTGTTATTGTATACCATGTGAGGAATAAATCAAATTTGGTTGCACTTAATGATGATGCTATGTACCTAGGGTAGGGTCATAGGCCTGACCTAGACACCCTCCACTAGGACATCACCCTAAATCCAGAAGTATTCAAGGGATACCATCATCCATTCGACCATAAACGTTCCACTCGGAAGACTTAGTGTCACTCGACCATGACAATGATCACTTGACGATCAGGAGACCTAAAGCCACTCTGTATAGCAACAGTCGAATGTTTACTATGTAGACTTAATGGTCATTTATGTCACTTTATTGCTGGTGTTACCAGAAACGCCCCGTCCTTATGTACCTTAAACCCTGTGTAACTGAGGGCAGGAGGGGTCTGGCGAACTCTATATAAGCCACCCCCTCCTCAGGGACAAGGGTTCGCACCCCGGTAATACCACACTCACATAATCCAGTCGACCGCCTCCGGGCACCGAGACGTAGGGCTTTTACTTCCACCGTGAAGGGCCTGAACTCGTAAATCTTGTGTGTACAACTTCACCGTAGCTGGGATCTTGCCTCCTCATACCTACCCCCATTCTACTGTCGGCCTTAGAACCACGACAGTTGGCGCCCACCGTGGGGCAGGCGTCTTAGCGATTTTTTTGGTGAAGTTGCGATTTTTCCGATCCATATCATCATGGTTTCCGGCGGTAGATTGGATGAGGGCCGCGAGATCCGTCTTGGTGCGCTCGTCTTCGTTGCCGAGAACTCCTCCTGGCTTCAGGAAGCTCCCCTTGACGTCGAGGCGCTCCCCGTCCGCGAGGCGACGCACTTTCACGTGTGCGCTCACCGCGTCCTTCTCCGGCAGTCGTCAAGCCAGTATTGGTCGGCTCCCGTGGTGTCTTCGCTTCACGCTGTTCGCCGGCGCAAGCGATCTAGTCGGTCGTGGCTTCAACGGTGGGTGAAACACGTGATGGCCCGTCAGTCGGCCACCCCACAAGTTGCGGCAATCGAGCCCGAGGAAACTCTCTACAGCCTGTTCGACTGGCTCCGTCGAGACCGCATCCGAATGCGACAACAGCGATCCTGCGGCTGAAGTCTTGATGGTCGACAGACCACATAGTCCTCCTGGCTTCCATCGCGACGACGGAGGCGATGGTGGCTGCGATCCTCGCGCACTCACGAAGAATACCGCCCCGAGCCTCTTTCTTCGCAGCAGAGAGAAGATCTTCGCCGCCGCAACATGGATGCACTTCACACGCCCATGGTTGGGGAAACCTCCAAGGCCCGGGCCTTGGAGGAGGCACGCTTGGCCAATTTGGTTGAGCGCACTCGACTGGAGAACCTTCAGCGTGCACTCGACGAGTGTGCATGGCAACGGATCCCTGATTCCAATCGACGACAGCTTTTTCCACCTCAACCTCAGGTATATTGCACTCTGATTCAAAATCTCACAGCTGCAGCCCGTATAGCAGACTCAATTCAGCCTTCGCAATCGGAGGCTGGCAGAGGTTTGATGCAGATCCGGGCCTTACTCCGAGCAGCAGGAGAGCAGAACACAGCAGTATCTCAGTCACGGAATAAGATTCATAGCAGATATGTGCTGGCGGATATAGTCCAGTCGGCCCATAGCCCAAGATCGTCCCCGCGGCGTGAGGGACGTGGGCATCGGCAACAATACAGAAACCATGAGCAGTATGATCACCGACTCGATCGTGACGACCATCGTCGAGTGCCCACGCCTCCTCTGAGGAGTGGATCAAATGTGCCTCGACAATATGATGACAGACGCCCTCGCAGTGGCGAGCGAAGAGTACCAGCCGACCCAAGGGAGCCAAGCTTTGATGCGAGATCTATTCTCGTTCAAGGTCTAGTTGATAGGAATAGAGCACACAGAGAGGGCCTTGGCAGAGATCACCCGACTGGTAGCAGAGTTCATGTTTCAGGTCCAGAGTGCTTCTGCAGAGCCATCAGAGCCGCAGTGATTCCTCCCAACTTCAGATTGGCGACTGGGGTCAGTAAGTTCACTGGTGAGTCCAAGCCTGACACTTGGCTTGAGGATTACCAAGTGGCTATACAAATTGGTGGCGGCAATGATGAAGTGTCCATGAAGCATCTTCCTCTGATGTTGGAAGGATCAACCAGAGCATGGTTGACTCAGTTAGCACCAGGCAGTATATTCAGTTGGGAACAACTTGCTCGAGTGTTTGTCAAAACTTTAGAGGGTACTTGCAAACAGCCAGCGGGATTAACGGAATTGCAGCATTGCGTGCAAAAACGGAGTGAGACTCTGAGAGATTACATTCAGAGGTGGACCACTCTACACCACACAGTGGAAAATGTATCCCACCATCAAGCAGTTTGCGCTTTCAAGGAAGGCATCAAAAATCGAGAGCTAGTCCTGAAATTCGGTCGGACAGGAGATATGTCTTTGACTCGGATGATGGAAATAGCCACTCGGTATGCTAACGGAGAAGAGGAGGATCAGCTCCGCAGTGGAAAGAGCAAACTAGTTGGTTAGGACACTGGTGGAGGTAATTCCAATCGGAAAAAGAAGCGCAAAGCTGAACCTGCAGGACCTAGTGAAACTGCAGCAGTGATTGAAGGAAAGTTTAAAGGGAAACCTAAGGGGCCCTGGACCCCAAAGAAAGTAAAAGATGCAGCCGGTAACGATGTGATGGATTTGCCATGTCACATTCACACCAATAAACACGAAGAAAAGTACAGAATAGTACGAGCGCAAGCCGCGTTAGTCCTCAGTCCCATCGTGGATGGGTTTCGACTTACCAAGGTCCTCATGGACAAAGGCAGCAGACTAAACCTCATTTATGAGGACACACTCCATAAAATGGAAATAGACAGGAGCTGCATCATGCAAAGTAACACAACCTTCCGAGGAATTATTCCCAGTCGGGAGGTGCGGTGCGTGGGCAAAATCACACTTGACGTAGTATTCGGCACGCGGAAAACTATCGATCCGAAGAAATAAATTTCCAAGTGGCCCCTTTCAGGAGCGGATATCACGCCCTGTTGGGGCGGGATGCTTTTACACGGTTTCAGGCCATACCCCATTATGGGTATATGAAGCTCAAAATGCCCGGACCAAACGGTATAATCACTCTCGTCAGTGATCCGGACATACCACTCTACGCTGAAAACAAAACCACATCCCTGGCCCTAGAGGAGCTATCCGAAGCCCTCGCAGCCAACGAATTAACAGCACTACGCTCCACGGTGGACAGGGACGACGTGATCCTCGACAAACGCCCTAAATACACATCCTTCAAACCAGCAGAAGAAATAGTCAAATTCCAGGTCCACCCAACGGACCCCAAGATGACAGCATCCATCGGAGCTCAACTGAACCCAATAGTTGACACCGCACTATGAGAAGTCCTGTGCGAAAACTAGGACATATTCGCCTGGCACCCTTCAGATATGGCAGGGATCCCACGCGAGCTGGCCGAACATAGCCTGAATATATTAAAGGGGTTTAAACCGGTCAAGCAATCACTACGGTGCTTTTTCGAACCCAAGTGACAAGCCACGGGGGAGGAGCTGGCCAAACTCATCGAGGCCGGATTCATTAGAGAAATCAAACACCCGGACTGGCTGGCAAACCTGGTGATGGTACCAAAGAAGGACAAATCCTGTCGCCTGTGCGTCGATTTCAAAGACCTCAACAAGGCTTGCCCTAAGGATCCCTTCCCCCTGCCCCGCATTGATCAAATCATCGACACCACCGCAGGACACGACTCACTCTGTTTCCTCGATGCATATTCCGGATACCATCAAATCAAAATGAAGGAGTCCGATCAAGCCACAACCGCATTTATCACCCCATATGGGCCATTTTGCTTCAACACCATGCCCTTTGGGCTCAAGAACGCCGGCGCCACATACCAACGCATGATTCAAACATGCCTGGAGAAACAGATCAGCAAAATAGTAGAAGCTTACGTCGATGACGTTGTCATCAAAACAAGGCACGTCGAAACACTAATAGACGACTTGCGTCTTACATTCGACAACCTCCGGGCGTATGACATTAAGCTCTACCTGGAAAAGTGTGTCTTCGGCGTCCCCGCTGGAAAACTGCTGGGCTTCATCGTTTCCAATAGAGGAATCGAAGCAAACCCAGCCAAAATCCAAGCTTTGTCACAGTTGGCTAAGCCAATAGACCTTAAACAAGTTCAAAAGCTTGCAGGTTGTGTAGCAGCCCTAAGCCGCATTATCTCCAGATTGGGAGAAAAGGCACTGCCACTCTATCGCCTTCTACGGCGAACCAACCACTTCGAGTAGACGGATGCAGCCACAACCGGACTGGAGGAAATAAAAACCCTTCTTGCGAGCAATCCAATCCTGACCGCACCAAACGCCGGCGAACGGATGTTATTATACATATCGGCAACACACCAGGTGTTGAGCGCCGTACTCGTCGTTGAACGAGAACAGGACGAACATAAATTCCCGCTTCAGAAGCCAGTATACTACGTATCTACTGTCCTTACACCATGCAAATCCCGGTACCCTCATTATCAAAAAATAGCATACGCGGTCTTCATGGCATCTCGAAAGCTCCGTCACTACTTCCAGGAGTGTTTGATCACGGTGGCCTCAGAAGCACCACTCAATGACATCATAAACAACCGCGATGCTATAGGCCGGATTGCCATGTGGGCCATTGAACTCCTCCCATTTGACATTACATATAAACCACGTCGAGCTATCAAATCCCAAGTACTGGCCGACTTCGTCGCCGAATGGATAGAGGCCGAACTCCCTAAAGAGTACGACACATACTCCAATTGGGTCATGTACATCGACATCTCCAAAATGCTGGCAGGGTTAGGAGCGGGCGTCGTTTTAACGTCCCCTAATAGAGACATCATCCAGTACGTTCTCCAAATACTATACACAGACTCCAATAACATAGCCAAATACGAGGCCCTATTACATGGTCTCCGGATGGCTGTCTCCATGGGCATACAACGCCTAGATGTACGCGAGAACTCCAACCTTGCAATATCTCAAATAAATGGAGATTTCGATGCTAAAGATCCATAGATGGCAGCGTATCATAACATAGTCATAAAAATGTCGGCCTGGTTCGAGGGACTCTAGTTCCATCATGTGGCTCGAGAAAGTAATCAAGCAGCGGATGTTCTTGCTCGTATCGGCGCTAAGCGCGACCCCGTCCCACCTAATATTTTCCTGGAAAGGCTCTTTAAGCCATCCGTGGTGTGGCAGGGGGAAAACGGCAATACTAATCCGGAACCAAGCGTAATCCAAGATCCTGGAAACACCAACGTCGTCGGGGGCTCAGCCATTGAAATAACACCATCGGCGCATCTCATCATGACAGGAAAGAGCTTCCTGAGGACCAAAATGAGGCCCGCTGCATTGTACGGCGTTCAAAGGCCTACAAGGTTCATGATGGAGAGCTCTACAAGAAAAGCGCCACCGGAGTCCTTCAACGATGTATATTTGAGGAAGAGGGGCGGCAGCTCTTGGCTGAAATTCATGCCGGACTCGGCGGGCACCACGCCGCAGCTCGGGCCCTTGTTAGCAAGGCATTCTGTACAAGGTTTTCTTGGCCGAGGGCCCGAGCAGATGCACAAGACCTTGTACAATGTTGCGTCGGATGCCAACTCTTTGCCAACCAAAGCCATATGCCCCCCACCGCCTTACAAACAATCCCCATCACTTGGCCTTTTGCGGTCTGGGGACTCGATATGGTTGGACCCCTTAAAGGGGGAATCCATAAGAGAAAATATCTACTGGTTATGGTGGACAACTTCACTAAGTGGATAGAGGCTAACCGGTCAAAACGGCTGAGTCCGGCCCGGTGATAGACTTCATATCCGGTGTTGTGCATCGTTATGGTGTCCCACACAGCATCATCACTAACAACGGCTCTAATTTCACAATCGGCGAAGTAAAAACTTGGTGTACTAATATGGGTATTAAACTCGATTACGCCTCTATCTACCACCCACAAACCAACGGTCAAGTTGAACGAGCCAACGGTCTTATTATGAGCGGCATCAAGCCCAGACTAGTGCGATCTTTGAAAGAATCAGACAAGCACTGGGTTGAGGAGCTCGACTCCGTACTCTGGGGGCTGCGAACCACGCCCAACCGCACTACCGGATACACACCTTTCTTCATGGTGTATGGCGCAGAGGCTGTATTGCCCTTCGATTTATTCACGACTCACCTCGAGTGCGTATGTATGAAGAGAGAGAAGCTGAGCTTGATTGGCAGGATGGCCTAGATGCCCTGGAGGAGGAACACGATGTCGCAAAAGCCCATTCAGCATTTTACCAACAACAGGCTCGAAGATATCAAAGCAGAGAAGTATGGGCCAAGACTTACAACGTTGGTGAACTCGTTCTATGCCTGCCAGAGAAGAAAAAGGACAAACTCAAGCCCAAATGGGAGGGTCCCTTCATAATTGATGAAGTTCTCACTTGAGGAGCATACCGTCTTCGCGATGTATCAGACAATCACCTCGAACGGAACCCCTAGAACGCGGCCAGACTCCGGAGATTCTATTCCTAGCGCCAAACCCCTTGTTCGTCTCCTCCTCCCCTGTAGTTTCCATTATTTTTTCTCTCTTTTCAGATTATTTTCTTCTTTCTTGCTTTAACGCTTTGGTACGGCTAGACCACACACCATCGACACATACATCTCTAAATATGTATGTCACTTGTACCTGGGGGCTTCTCGGACAGAAGTTCTTGTCATTCTTTGAGCATTAAGCTCCTCACATATGAGTTTTTCCATATGTACATTTTCTTTGGCACTATGTGCATCGATATGACTTATGTTTTGGCCAAGCTGGGTTGCCTGGCTCCAGTGCTTACGCCCTACGTTCCCATTAGTTTGGCTTGGGCATAAAGGGAGCACCTCTACGATTGTTACTGTCGGGTCATCCAGATGTGTACCTCAGACTGGGTGAAGCCGAAAGCTAGCGTTCTTAAGGGAATATTCGATTGGCGAATTAAAGATGTTTTCTAAACACACTCCATTGTGCACCCCCAGAAGTTATACAAACTGTGGTGCTCACATCACAATTTGGACATGCACATTAAATACATGCACACCCAGGGAAGGCAACCCTTAACGTAACTATTCTCTCTAGAAGATGTTTCTTACGATATCAATGTAATATAACATAGCTAGCCGGATACAACTTGTCTGTTCAAGTAACTATGACCCATACACCTAGTTTTCTAGGCATACCCCAGCCTATTCAGCCGTGATGGTATTTGGAAACACTCCGCACCTTCGAGTCTGGAGGTTGAAGCGAAAAGGTCTGCCATGACAAATGATATACAATTCAACTAGATGAGGAAAGTACACAGTCACCTAGACTCGAACACCTCTTCCTCTATACCTTCCAATAGACAGTCTAACTTACAATCCTGTTGGGAATATTTGGCGACCACCTCTACTTGGTCATATACTATACTAACGGGAATTTCTTCCCCATTCGGACCTACCGGTCCGACACGAGCCATGTGATTAGGATCCAGCTTGGTATATCACGTCTTCACCATGGCCCATGCCTCTTGCGCACCCTCTCGGCAGGCAGATATCTTCCACAGCCGGATACGCCGCCGCACTCCCTTGAACAGCTCTACCAGCTTCTCCATGCTTCCTGGAGGGGAGTCGGGCGGCCATAAAGCCTTGGCTACACTCCGCATAGCCTGCCGAGCTTGCTCGTGCAACTGCAACAGCCCTTGCAGAAGATCATTTGATTATCCGGACACTTCCTCTTCGGGGCGGTTCGTCAATACACGTGCAATTACAGCTATATTAGCTACCGCTACATCCAAACTGCTATAAGATAAAAGCGGCCACATACTGAATATGCCGCCTCGCAGCTTCTTGTTCTCCTTCACAGAGTCGGCTAGCTGTGCTCGCACATCTTTCAGCTCTTCGCCTAGTTTGGTGTTCGAATCCTGGAGTTTCTTTTTCTCTTCAACGACTTTTGTCAATACACGCTCGCCCGCTGCTAGTAGCTTTTTCGCTCCGTGTTGTTCACTTCTAGTGGCGTCCAGCTACTCTCGTACTTGGTCTAACCACCCAACACAAATATTAGAACCCAGATTCACACTATCGGTGTATCATTATGAATTTTCGATAGAGGAAAATATTACCGGGAGATGCTTTGTATTTCTCCAGTCCGGCATTGGCAGCAAGTAGCTGGCGCTTACACTTCTCTAGTTCCTGAGCTAGCTGGGTATTCCTCTCCGTAAGCACCTGGTTGTACATTGATCCTTAAATCAGTTGTTTCAACTCCTTTAAGTCTCGGGGGCTACCGGCATATGGTTATCATAGTCAGACAAAGCAAATTTACCTGCACATCTTTCAAATGTTGCTTTTTGGCCCTGTTAATCCCATCTCGAGCAGCCCGGATGTATGCATCGGCTGAGTTGAAGGCGTTCAACGACTCTTCCGAAAAGCCGAGGTCTTGTAAAATGGCCCGGCGGCACCGATGATTCATGGCACTCTCCACTTCCGACTTGGTGACGGATACATCATCCGAGTACTTGGCTGGAGGACAGTCTGGCGTCGCCCCTGCATTAGCCCCCATTTGCACGGCAGGATTTGAATCCTGGTTGCGGGAAGTATGACCGCTTGAACCTTCGGATATAGTCCGGCGCACCTTCCTCCTGACACATGGAAAATGGGAAGGTCACGGTTGGACGTGACTGCTCAGGTGCGGGTTGGAAAATTCATACCTCTTTGACAAAGGCACGGCTATGTCTTCGTTTGCCTTCCTCTTGGAAGGCTTGCCCGGCGCGGGAGCGGATCTCTTCGAAACTGTGGAGCGTCTCCCCTGTGAAGCACGATATAGTATGGTGGGTCAGGCAGAATAAGTGCACTCTTTTAGAGAAGGCGTTTCTTAATTATTTACATGTGAAGCAAGAAGAAGGCCAAGATAGTCGGCGGTGATGGCCACTTCTGTGCCGTCATAGCTGGTCTGGTAAAACACTCCCCCCGCAAGCACCACGAATATATCCGGATCCTCTTCAAACCCAGGATCTATCTCCCGGTTGTGGATCTCTGGCTGTGGGGCAGGACTATGAAGTCCTTCGGTGACCTTCCGCTAGTGCTGTCATAAACAGGCTTGAAATTTATCAAAAGTAATCCGGAAAGGGAATGAGTGGAATAGAGGGGTCGAAGCTTACCCAACTGGGAGGATCATACATAGAATATCCATCTCTGCTCTTAATGCGAAGGAACTCCTCTTCCTCCCATTTAAACAGCTTAGCCAATAATTTGTCCAGAGCGGCGGGGATATCCGGACCCTTTCGGCCATAGCGGGAGGTGTCATCCTCTCCGTTATAGTGCCACATGGGCAGCCCTCTGTATTGTAGCGGCTGAACCCCACACACTATGGAGATCGCCATTACCTCGACTATTGTGACTCCGGACTGAGCGAGCGTCTTTATCTTGCTCATGAGCTGGCAAACTTCTGCATTGTCATCCTCTTCAAGACTCCGAGGACACCAACTATGGCGTTTCTTCAACGGAACGCTCGCAAATTCAGGAAGACCCTTTCGAACTGGGTTGGGAAGTGCGACGTCCTCGATATAGAATCACTCGGAAGGCCATTCTTCGGATGCCTTCCTTGGTGTGCCGGAAAGATATCCGGTATCAGCGATACGCCATACTTCGGCTCCGCCCACTTCAAATATTGACCCCTCATGATTACGCGGGACAAGACAGAACAACCTTCTCCATAGCTCGAAATGAGCCTCGATACCCAGGAACAGTTCACATAAGGCGACATAACCCGCAATGTGCAGAATGGTGGCAGGGGTGAAGTTGTGCAACTGAAGGCCATAGTATTCCAGACGCCCTTGGAGGAATGGATGAATGGGAAATCCAACACCCCTTAGCAGGTAGGGGACGAAACATACTCGCTCTCCCCCGGATGGATTGGGGAAGTCCTCTGCCTGAATCTTACCGTTGAAGGAATCTAGCCCCGCTCGAATAGGAACTAGATCTATGGGGGAAGAAATCCCTGCGTCTGCAGCTTCGTCAATTGACTATGGGACACTGAACACCTCTCCCACTGGCCTTTCTCTGAGACGGAACGGGTGGAGGAGCTGGGGGCGCTAGCCATGCTGGAATGATTTCTCCTAAGCAATTTCTGAGGATTTCCTCTGTGTGGTGCCGAATGGATCTAGGAACCAATCTCTTAAATAGGTGCTCTTCCTTGCCTGGACAGGGTGTTGTCTGCAAAAACACCCTGGCCTTCCACCTTTGCTTGACACGTGGGGGCGAAGTTATTTAACGCGCAGAATCCAAGGGGAGCGGCATTGAGCCGATGGCCAAATACATCACTTGAAGATCATTAAAGGAGGAACCCGCCTTGCAATGCCGAAGACAATTTGTGTACCGAACACCTCGCTATTGAAGACTGGTTTGGGGGTTACTGATGGAGTCCTGGACTAAGGGGTCCTTGGGTGTCCGGCCTGTTATCTATGGGGCCGAACTGATGGGCTGTGAAGACATGAAGGCCGAAGACTGTACCTGTGTCCGGATTGGACTCTCCATGGCATGGAAGGCAAGCTTGGCGACCGACTATGAAGATACCTTGTTATGTAACCGACTCTATGTAACCCTAGACCCCCCCCCCCCCCGGTGTCTATATAAACCGGAGGGGTTAGTCCGGAAAGGATATACTCATTACCATAGTCATACAGGCTAGGATTCTAGGGTTTAGCCATTACGATATCGTGGTAGATCAACTCTTGTAACACTCATATCCATCAAGATCAATCAAGCAAGACGTAGGGTATTACCTCCATAGAGAGGGCCCGAACCTGGGTAAACATCGTGTCCCCCGTCTCCTATTACCATCGATCCTAGACACAGAGTTCGGGACCCCCTACCCGAGTTCCACCGGTTTTGTCACCGACAGAGGTGTCGTCTGGATAGCTGCTTGACTGAACGGGAGGCATGTGATCGCAGTCCGGTGCGCAGGCTCACCGGGAAGCGTACAAGTTGTTCAAAGTAGGATCTGTGCATCTCTTCAACGCACACAGTTCAGATTACAGTATGCAAATTAAAGCCAGACTTCGGCGCTAAGCCAAGAGACACTGCGATTTGTCAAAATATGCAGCTAAAAATCAATATCACCATCTATTTTTTGCAACTAAAATTCATTAATTAAGCATATATTTCATTCATACTGGAGATTAAGCAGTCGTTCTCACCGGGAAGTGAGACAGCCTTGGACCGCCGCCTGCCTCGCTCCCAATGGTCTATATTAATGGCGCCGCTGAGCGGCCACACCCCCATCCTCGCCACACACACAATTCCTCTCTCTCCGCCCGCATCCTCGACGCTGCTTTGAGTCCTCAAAGCCGTCAGTGTACGAGGATGTAGCCGAAGCGCCCCATCAGAGGGAGTGGCGACGCCAGGGCCGCTGAAGCACCGAAGCACGACGTGAATATGGAGACAGAGGTTCCCGTCCCCGCCGACGAGGTGGAAAACGAGGCTGCCAACAAGTGGATACGGGTCGAGAAAGAACCGCAAGCGACTCTAGTAGGCCTAGACTTCATCAACAACCTCCCCGATGATATGTTCATAGTCATCATATCCCTCCTCCCAATCAGAAATCGGGCAAGGATAGCCACCGTTTCCCGGCGGTGGCGCACCCTATGGCTCCGCACCCCTCTCGACCTCCTCCACACCCACAAGCTCTGCCATGGCTATCGCCAAAGCTTGGATGCGTTCTCCCAGATCCTTGGCAGTCACCATGGCCCAATCAAAGGCCTTATCGCGGGCAAGTTCCGTTCCAATGGCAAGGAGCGAGCCAAGCTTCACGAGTGGTTCCGATCCCGCGCCATAGATCAGCTCGAGAAGCTAAGTTATAATGATGGGCATATGAGCTTGCTGCCAACATTCGTGCTCCGCTTCGCGCCCACGCTGCGCCTCACCAAGTTCATGAACTGTCATTCCCTCCCTTAATGACGCGCCCGCTCTTTTTCTACCACGACTGAAGCACCTCGAGCTCGTCGTCGTCTGCATCCCAAAGGATAACATGGAGCGCCTGCTCCGTGGCTGTACTGCACTCGAGTTCCTTCGTCTTCAGGCGATGAATTGGTCGAGTACCTTGCACATCACCTCTAGGACTCTCAGCACTATTTATGTGTGTTGCTGGTGCTGCAACAAGAGATCACAAAAGGTGGACCACAATATGGTCATCCAGGACACACCTTCACTTGAGATATTACTTGTAGTTGATCAACAAGGTCCAACAAGAATCAATGTCATTTCTGCGCCGAAATTGAAAGTGGTGGGCTACCCGCCTGTCAGATACTACAACTTTCAGGTACAACAGTCGCCTTCTATACCTCTCCTTCTTGATATCAATGTTATAACTAGTTTTGAAGATGTACATTCGTCTGTCATCTAGCGAAGCTTCACCCAGATTCTGGGCACAGTGAAGGTCTTGGCACTAGATTCTATCGTCCCCAACCTGGACCAAGTTTTTAGTTGCCTGAGATGCTTTCCGTTCCTATAGAAGTTTTATAACGAGGTGATGCTCCTTTCCTGTTAAATGTTAATCATAAGGGAGTTCAATTTTTTTCACCTATTCCCAAGTTTACAATGACTATGTACTACGATTTCTGAAGGAATTTTGGAGAATTTTAGGACATACACCCCACTCCATATTGGTTGCTTCATTCATATGGTTACAATTGTCCATAAGCATTTCTCCTTTGGATTCATCTGTACTAGTTTTCTTAGGGAATTTTTCATCCAATCCAACCTCTTGTGAAGAAGGCTACATGTTTCTAGATTGTAATCAAATTAATACCCATGTTAATCATGAAAAATCGAAGATGGCACGTTGGTGCATTTGACAAATCCTGCAAACCAAATGGGCATGTAGCACTGTTCAAAACTGCATGTAGGCACTAACACATTCTCTTCTTTTGAAGTGCATATTAGGCCCGATGGAAGATATTGATAACGACGGTCACATCGAATGCCTGGATCTGCATCTCTCAAATATTACTTTGAATTCCTACCGAGGGACCCCACCGAAGATTACACTCACCATGTTCTTTCTTGCCAGAGCAAAGGTGCTGAGGGTACTGAGGTTGAACACGCATTTAATTAGGAAAGATCAATGGTATGATTATTAGAGGCAGCTAGTACTACAGAATGGAAGTGCCTCCAAAAATGCCAAACTTCGTATTGGAAGATCATATGGCAAAGTAATTGGAAGTTATTGTGTCAAACCCATACATGACTTGTCAGCGGCCGATCCCTTTTCAGAAATGACGCAACTTGCAATGTTTGAATTTGGGCGTTGTAATCTTTGAACTTGAACCTTGCAATATTTATGGTATTTGTTATATTGAACCATTTATGTTCTCTTGTCTCAACGCAAACTGTTCATCCGTGTGAACCGCATGTCGTACATCGCACACAACTTGATCTGGCTGGCCGTTTCTTTTGTGTTGCCTAATCACAAACAGTTCATCCGAGTGAACCGTATGCTATACATCGCACACCCCTTCATCAGGCTGCCCGTTTCTTTTGTTCCGCCTCATCGCAAACGGTTCATCCGAGTGAACTATATGCTATACATCGCACACACCTTGATCTGGCTGACCGTTTCTTTTGTGTTGCCTAATCACAAACAGTTCATCCAAATGAACCATATGCTGTACATCGCACACACCTTCATCAGGCTGCTCGTTTCTTTTGTTCCACCTCGTCACAAACGGTTCATTGGACTGAACCGTATGCCCTAGATCGCACAGGCAACTAAAATCTAAATCGTGTTTGATGCATCCTCCATTTCAAACGTTTTGCACCTTTTTTGACAGTTTTTTACATCCCCGTTTGTGATTAATGCATCACACACAGTTTCATGAGAGGGTCTCTGATCATAGTGTCACATTAGCAGCATCCTGCAGTAGTGCAAGGAGTTTGTAAGGGCAAGTCCTTCATGGGCGATGGCCATGGTGGGATAGACAAGGTTGCTTCTTCATGGACCCTTCGTGGGTGGAGCCCTTCATGGACTCGCACAACCGTTACCCTTTGTGGGTTGAAGTCGCCATCAACGTGGACGTACGATAACACCACCTATTGGAACCACGCCAAAAATCTTCGTGTCTACATTGCGTTTGCATTCTCCAAACCCCTCCCTTTACCTTCATATGCAATGTTTTACTTTCTTCTGCTATACTCTTAGAATTGCATGTATACGTTGATTGCTTGACATGTGCTAAGTTGCTAAAACCTGCCAAGAAATAAAATTGGGAAAAGGCTAGTTTTTTATTTGGTCAAGTAGTCTAATCACCCCCCTCGAGACCTACTTTTGATCCTACAAGTGGTATCAAAGCTTTGGTCTCCATTTTCCTTGATTTCCATAGCTTTGGTGATCATTGCCTTGGTTTCACAACCTAAGAGAGTATGGCGTCTAGCGAGGGAAATTACCACCGTAGAGGTCTTTACTTTGATGGTACGAATTTTGCTAGTTGGAAGCATAAGATGAAAATGCATATTCTTGGTCATAACCCCGTCGTTTGGGCTATTGTGCGCATTGGTTTTCAAGGTGAATACTTCGAGGATGGAAGAGAACTGGATCGTGAAGCGTCCGCCAAAGAATTGAAGATGTGGCAATACAATGCTCAAGCTTGAGATATCCTTTTCAACGGATTGTGCCTCGAAGAATTCAACAAAATCAGCTGCCTTGAGAATGCAAAGGAAATTTGGGATACTTTGGAGGAAGCAAAGAGATTACTAATGGATTCATCATCAAGAAGATCCTAAGAGCATTGGATAGAGATGATACCGTGTGCACCCTGATCCAAATTATGCCCAATTACAAAGATCTCAAGCCAATGGCAGTCATTGGTAGAATTGTTGCTCATGAGATGTCACTCAAGGATAAGGAAGAGCTTCACGACAAGTCTAGTGGTGCTTACAAAGCTTCATGTGATGTTCCTACAACATCAAGTGAGAAACAAGTCTTCAACAAAGAATTGAGCTTAATGGTGAAGAACTTCAAGAAGTTCTACAAGAGTAGAAGCAAAGAGAGAAGTTCCAAGCCAAGGTCCTACAATGACAAAAGATCTTCTAGTCTTGATCGCAATTGCTACAATTGTGG